>NW_026596152.1:10361437-10365846 GCF_907164565.1 Psammomys obesus
CCCCCCCCCTAGTGGGAATGTAAACTTATACAACCACTTTAGAAATCAATCTGGCGCTTTCTCAGACAATTAGGAATAGTGCTTCCTCAAGATTCAGCTATACCACTCCTAGGCACATATCTTAAATATGCTCAAGTACACAACAAGGACATTTGCTCAACCATGTTTGTAGCAGATTTATTTGTAATAGCCAGAAGCTGGAAACAGCACAGATACCCCTCAGTTGAGGAATGGATACAGAAATTGTGGTACATGTACACAATGGAATATTACTCAGTGATAAAACAAACGAACAAGGAAATCATTAAATTTGCAGGTAAATGATGGGAACTGGAAAAGATCATCCTAAATGAGGTATTCCAGAAGCAGAAAGACACACAGGGTATATACTCACTCATAAGTGGATACTAGACATATAATATAGGATAAACATACTAAAATCTGTTCACCTAAGGAGGCTAATCAGGAAGGACAACTCTGGCTAACATGCTTAATCCCCATTCAGAAAGGCAAAGAGGATGGACATCAGAGGAGGGAGAAAACAGGGAACAGGACAGGAGCCTACTACAGAGGGTCTCTGAAGGGCTCTACCCTGCAGGGTATCGAAGCAGATGTTGAGACTCATAGCCAAACTTTGGGCAGAGTATAGGAAATCTTATAAAAGAAGTGGGAGATAGTAAGACCTGGAGAGAACAGGAGCTCCACAAGGACAGCAACAGATCCTAAAAGTCTGGGCACAGGGGTATTTTCTGAAACTGATACTCCAGCCAAAGACCACTCATGGAGATGGCCTGGAACCCCTGCATAGAGGTAGCATATGGCAGTTCAGTATCTAAGTGGGTTCCATAGTAATGAGGACAGGGACTGTCTCTGACAGGAACTGATTGGCTTGCTCTTTGATCACCCCCCACCCCCGAGGGGGGAGCAGCCTTAGCAGGCCACAGAAGAAAACAATGCAGCCACTCCTGATAGACTAGGGTCAGAGGGAAGGGGAGGAGGACCTCCTCTATCAGTGGACTGGGGGAAGGAAATAGGAGGAGAAGGAGGAGGGTGGGATTAAGAAGGGAGGAGGGAGGGAGGTACAGGGGGATACAAAGTGAATAAACTAATTAATAAAAATATAAATTATAAAAATAAAATAAATATTAAAAAATTATTTTTATTTATTATAGTACTTCATGATTTAACTCAGATGTGGAATTTATGCCTGAGCTTGTAGGCATAGTGAGCAGTGGTTCTTAAAGGCAAGAGAAAAGAGAAAGCTGGGGGAAAAGAAAGAAGTGTGAGAAAGCCAAAGACAGAGAGAAGGAAAGAATATTGTTATTATATGACACAGAGGATTTGTAGTAAACAACAGTGCAATATATAATCCAAAACACCTATTTGAAACTATTTTTAATATTTTCATGAAAAAATTACAAATTGGAGTGGAAAGGTGGCTCTGAAGTTAACAGCACTTGGGTTGCTGCAAAGGGCCTGTGTTCTGTTCCCTGGATCCACATGACAACGCACAACCATCTGTAACTACAACTCCAGGAAATCCAATGCCCTCTTCTGGCTTCCAGAGGTACTGCATGTATGTACCTTCGCATACTTGTAATTAAAACACTTGTACATATAAAACTTTTAAAAGTAAGTTTTTTTTCAATCAGAAATTGACTTAATCAAGCCTATTCAGCTTGAATAATCAACACAAGATGCATAAATTTATGAAAACATCATATTGTATCACATGAGAATGTGTGGTTAATATCTGCCAATAAAAATAAATAAAACGTGGTGGACTTTTTTCCGAATAGACATACTTTGGCATGCCTATTGTGCTTACTCAGCTCATGTTTAGGTAGTTGTGTTGGTAAGTTCATGTTTTCAGCTTCAGACAGTAGTAGTCACAGTCTCACAGCAAACTTCGATCCTCTGGCTTTTACCATCTTCCCAGTTCCTCTTCCGTGATGACCCCTGAGTCTTAGGTATGGGAGTTACTTGTATATGTATTGATTGGCACTTGGACTCCACAACCCCACATTTTGATTGTGTTTTTCTATAGTGGTCTCCCTCCATTGCAAAGAGAAGTTTCCTTGATGGGGTATGAATACATTTATCTGTAGGGACGAGGACCAATATTTAGAATGTAGTTAAGGGTTGTGCTGGTTTGGTAAAATGGCAGCTGTAGGGTCTCCTCCAATCCCCATGACCTCACTAGGCCTAGGTGGCTGGCTAGGTCTCTAATATCAGGTGTGAGTCCTCTCTTGCGGAGTGAGTCGTCAGCCACGTAGAGAGCTGTTGGTTACCACCAAGCTATGCATGCCACTACTGCACCCACATGGTTCTCGTGTCATGCTGCTCATTGTTGTATGGCCCACACCTTCTGCGCGCTAATCCTGAGGGAACTCTTCCGAGAAGATTTTCCCTCAATGATGCTGGTCTCTTATTAATCAGAGACAATTCTTTAGCCATAGCTGCCCCAAACCACAGATTCTTAGTTCAAAGTATCAAATGGTACTGATAGAATCTTTAAGGAACTTTTTGGAAGACAAAGGTCTCCATTGCCTGTACTGCTCACAGCGTTACCTTCCAGGTTCCCTCAATAGTCCCTTAAGCTCTGAACACTCAATGACGTTCTTCTAGCTCAAAGTTCTAAACTCCGTCCCCAATCTTCCCCCAACATAACATGGTCATGTCTGCCACAGTAGTAGTCCACCCTCTGGTACCAATTTCTATTTTTCTTAGGTTACTATTGCTGTGAGATAAAACTCATAACAATGACAGGCAGAATCTGACATGGAAGCCATGGGAAAATGATGCCTGCCGACATGTTCCCCGGGACTTGTTCATCCCACTGAATATGCAACCCAGGACACCTGCCCAGAGATGGCATTGCCCACAACGGACTTGGTTTTGCCACACCAATCATTAATCAAGACAACACCCCCAAAGAGTTGCCTACAGGTCATCTGATGGAAGAGTTTTCTCAGTTAAGTTTCCTCTTTTTAGATAATTCTAGCTTATGTCAAGTTGCCCTAAATAAAATACCATCATCAAGATACCAATTTAGAATGTAATTGCCCCAATGGCAACAAAATAAAAATCCACCCAACAAAGAACTTGTTTATTGGCTGTTGAGCAGACAATGGCTCATCAAGAAATGTCTGAAAACATTACAGTGGACATCAGACTTCCCAAGCCACAGTCATTGATGGGAAACCCATAAACATGAGGAGGCTACAGACTATTTCAGTCCTGTTGCATGCAGCTAATTCAGGCCTATTCTCCAGGGCAAAGGTGTATCTAAAGAGAATAAATGAAAAGAAATCCCTCCAGAATGTTCCTCTGTATGAATACATCCCCTGGCTTAATTAGCTCCATGAGATAACTCAGTTCTCAGAGGATCTAAGGAGTAAACCTCAGGAGACCCCCAATGTCATCAAATTCATTCTTCTTTCTGCAGTGTGCCTAGTGTGCCTCCTGCTCCTTAAGCTTCTCATTGTCTGTGTGCAAATTTGACCCAGTCCCATTGCTGGGTCCTCTTTTCTGCACCTCCTCTTTTCTCAACTTCAAGGTAAGTAAGAGAGTATCGAGCTAGGTTCTCGTGTCTGTAGTAAGTTTCTCTCTCCTCTATGTCCCACAAAGGACATTCTCACCAGATGAGTGTGGGCTAGTCTAGGAAAGGAGATTTTTTTCAAGTCAAGGAAAGCAAAGTAAAAGTATCTAGGAGGCTGTGCTCTTCAACCTCATGGTGACCTTTCTCACCCACAACCTGGGCTGACCTTTCTCACCCATCACCTCGGCAGATTTCACATCCAAGAAGTGGTTAGGATGTAGGATTTTGTGTATTCTAAGACACTAGGGTAAATCAAATGTCAACTTAAGAAAACTAAGCATACATAGTAGACCAAACCAGGGCAATAACCATTCAAGGACAATTAAGTCATTACATAATAAGTATTAGGATATATACGCCAATGAAATAACTTCTGATATATAATATTTCATGGTGATACAGAAAAAAATGAAAATTAAAAAAAAATAAAATCTTGGCTAAGCCAATAGTTCTGGGTAGCATGTAGGAACAGAAATAAAAAGAAACTTAGATTATAGAAAAAAAAATCTCATGCAAACAATCACTGCACTTACTATGAGGAGGCAGACTAGATCACCTTGAGTTGAGCACTTTTGTGTTTAGAGAAAGAATCAGGCTGACATTATGGAAGTTGACTATATATCCCAACCTGAGTATCCCCATCTGTAACTTATCTATTCATTCCCAGGGGAAGAAGTGAGGTGCGGGACACAAGCCAGACCAGAATCGGGACCAATGCCACAATGCCATATGTTGAGCTTTTGAAGGTTTCATATGACCTTAACAAAAAGAAAGAAAAAGAAAGAAAGAAAGAAAGAAAGAAAGAAAG
>NW_026596152.1:10365856-10406085 GCF_907164565.1 Psammomys obesus
GAAAGAAAGAAAGAAAGAAAGAAAGAAAGAAAGAAAGAAAGAAAGAAGGAAAGAAAGAAAATGAGGACTGAAATTCCCGAAGATTACTCAAACAGGTTAAGGTGAACACAAGATGAAAAGGATTTAAACTGAGTCTGTTTCCTGGCAGCACCTTAATTTCCTTCGTTAATCACTGACCTTCACCAAATGATGCTGTTCTTCCACCTGCCCCATTCTGTCCATGAGGATTTCTGATGAGCTTTTTGTTTATTCTGTTTTTATTAGTGTTTTTTAAATTTCCAGCATTATTTTAATTTTCTTCAGCAATCCTATCTCTTTATTGAACCCTATTTTTTAGATTTTAGATAGATTCTTTTTATTTCACTCAGCTGTTGGTATAATGTTTTTATGGAATCTATATAATTTATCCTTGTTTATTCAAATGCTGATTTCTCTACCCCACTATCTGTTTTCAATCTGGACATTGCATTGAGATGCTTATTCTAAGTATCACCTGTTTCAAGTTTGTGTAAATATGCCACCATTTGTTCTCTGGAGTTGTCAATTAAACAACTAGCCAGTGCTGTGCAATGGAGAGAATAGGGTGGGACATCCTGGTCAGAGGGGAGGAGAAGGAAGCAAGTGAAAGTAGGAGAACAGAGATCAGCAGGAGAGGACTTGGAGCCAGGAGGAAAGATGAACTGAACCTAAGATATGACTAAAGACAGGTATAATGGATGAAATCTGAATGGTAGGAAACAATGCAGGCTTGTTTAGGATGGAGTAACTATTGCCCAGCATTGTGCTCTAGGTTAATTAAATAAATCCCAGTCTCTGTGTGGTGATTTGGGTATATAGCTGGGTTAGAAATAACCACTGCTTAACTAAAAGATAAATCCATAATAGATATTATTATTCAACAACACTCACTTTTTGTTTATGTTCCCTTAGAGTGCTTTTATGTTTTCTTTTTGTGTTTTGAGTGCAGTCATGAGTATTTTTTTTAATTCCTCTGAAAAGAAGAATTCATGAAACTTCTTTTGAAATGTTTCCAGATCATCCTCAGTGGGGCATTACTGTGGAGTTAGTAATATTTGGGAAAGACATGCTATCTTGGCTTTTCATGTTTCTGCACTGGACCTTGAGCATCTGGAGTTGATTGGCTGAGTCTTATTTCTCATTTCAATGGAGGCATTTACAATGTTCAGGAGAGGGCTAAGTTGTATTAGGATTGAAATATCATTTTTTTTCTTTCTCAGCTTGGTACTAGGGCTAGAGGCTCTATCTTTAATCTTCCTCCTAGGGTCAGGAACTGTTCTTGGTCATCACCTGCCTCCTCTCTGTGTCTGTAGTTTCCATTCCATGTTGTGGAACTTCCTGTGCCTGTAGGCCTTGCTCTGGGACACCTCAGGCCTTCTTCCTAGATCCAGCTGGGCATTTCTCTGCAGAACAGAGAACTGTGAATAAAAAGATTGGTTGATGTTACATCACATCTTTGCTATGAGAGAATAACAAGTATTAAGGAGAATATGGGAAAACAGTCTCTGGTGGTGGGAAAGGTAAAACTGTACAAAGATTTTGGAATTCAGCATAAAAATATATAATTATAATAAAATTGAGAAGTTCCACTTTTGAGTACACACTGAAAGTATTAAAGCTAGCTGAGTGTGGTGGCATATGCCTGCCACCAAGGAGGCAGAGACAGGTGGATCTTTGTGAGTTCATGGCTAGCCTGGTCTACAAAGTGAGTCCAGGACAGAAACCCTGTTTCCAACAAACAAACAAACAAACAAACAAACAAAAAAGTGGTAAAGCTAAATCTCAATGTGGTATTTGGAGAGCCACATTCACAGCAGCATTGTTTCCAATAGGTAAAATATAGACGCTCTCAAGGGAGACTTTAAAGGATGAATACAAAAGACAGCATCGTAAAACACACACCATTGGTGTTAGTTGGCCTTTTGAAAAGTAGGAAATACAGATTTAGCCTAGAGTATAGATGAACGTGGGTGAGATGGTGTGATGAAATAAGCTAATGACAGTGATACAAATACTGTTCAGTGAATTTTCTCTGGGATAATTAGATTCTATTAGGGTGGGGGCCAGGTTCTGGGACTGTGGTAGATAGGAAGATATTTGGGCTTGACCAAGGTAATGACTCTATAAGTGGGTGGTGGTAATAAGCTAAATTACAATATAAATGCATTTAATATAACAAAACTGTATGTTTAAGTGTAGTTAAGTGAATTTGATGTCAAGTTCACATTGCCATGATAAAATTTGGGGTAAAATGAGAGCTGACCTCTCCCAGTAGAAAGAGTTCACAGGGCCATGTACACGTTATGAATCCACGCTTCTAGCTTCCCATCTGAGTCCCAGCATTCTTTGTCTACCTGCTCTTAAGGAAACCTTAGATAGCATTTCCCTCAAATATAGTCTGGAAAGAGATGTGCCAAATGAAAGGAAAGCATGACCTTTTCAGATGAAATCCCACCATCATGTTTGCTCAATGCACTGAAAGATGGAAGAATGCTGAGGCCAAAGGAAGAGAGGAAGAGTAGGCAAAAGGTTCTCACGGAGAGACCCTTGGTCGCCTCCATCAGGCTTTGGGTAAATATTTTCATCAGATCTTGGATATTTTCACTCTTACAAGACTTGAAAATTAACTACTGAACAATATATGGAACCAGCCACGTACTGGGAAACTATTCAAAGCACCTACGGAAAATATCTCACTAATGCAGTATCACAAATGCACTGGGAGTTTTGAAGATGTTGTCTTGGGTTTATTAAAAAGGGATCTTGTTTATAATTGAAATTTGTCTTTTTCCATAGAGGCATATGTAATGCAGGTGAAGGACAGAATAGGAGTTTCCCCAACATATTTGTTCTGGTGGGCTTCTCTGATCATCCATGGCTGGAGATGCCCCTCTTTGGAGTGCTGCTGGTCTCCTACATCTTCACCCTAATAGGAAACAGCTCTATCATTTTCCTTTCCCTGGTAGAACCTAGACTCCAAACACCATGTACTTCTTCTTAAACAACCTGTCTGTGCTGGACCTCTGTGTCACGTGCACCATTGTCCCGAAGCTGCTAGTCAACCTCTGGGGCCTAGAAAAGACAATTGCCTCCTAGAGCTGCATCACACAGGCTTACCTCTTCCACTGGACCAGCTGCACTGAAATTGTCCTGTTGGCAGTAATGACTTTTGATAGCTATGTGGCCATCTGCTGTCCCCTCCAATATGTTCTCATCATACATCTCTGGGCATGTGTGTGGCTAGCAGCTGTAAGCTGGGCCAGCGGCCTGGCCAATTCTCTGGTGCAAGCTACACTCACCTTCTACCTTACCTTTTGTGCAAAGAATACACTAGACCACTTCTGTGAGTTGCCTGCTTTGATTAATCTGGCATGTAGTGACACCACTACAAATGACCTGTCCCTAGCCTTGGGGGCTATTCCTTTCGGAATAGTGTCTCCTCTGACAGTGATCGTCTCCTACACCTTCATTGCTAGGGCTGTGCTGAAGTTACCTTCAGCCGAGGGAAGGCGCAAGGCATTTGGCACATGCAGTTCCCACGTGCTGGTTGTCGGCATGTTCTTTGGATTGGGTGTGTACACGTACCTCCAGCCTCCAGATTTCAATGCTCAGTCAAAGTTCCTCTCCCTCTCCCACACGCTGAAGACACTGTGTGTGTCTTCACACCACTGCTCAATCCACTCATCTACACTCTGAGAAACAGGGACGTGAGAGAAGCCTGAAAGAAGGTTCTACCAACCCAGGGTAGGGGAAGTGTCTGGAGGCCGATGATCCCTGCCTGGCTTGTGGAACAGCCACACCTAAGTTAGTGATGGCAGACTTGCTTTTCCATAAAGATAGGTGCCCAGGCCAAAATTCCCACCTCTCAAAATCAACCACTCTGATGACAAGAAAGTCTTTCGACCAGAAACTTCTGTCTTCTAGATATTTCTATCCACAGAGGAAACAAAGAAATGGTCCGTAGATCTTCCAGATACTGAAAGAAAAGCACTGTCTATAAATTGCTCTTTGATTACATGCTCGCAAAAAAAAAAAAAAGTTGCTAAAGTTATTTGAAACAGATGCATTGTCTTCAAAGATGTAGCTACTAGCAAATCATCCATGCCCTCTCAATACTCCATAGTCTATGCTCCTGGAAGTAACCATGCTTAAACTCCTTAATTCACCAAACCAAAACAAAGCAACACATACTTGCACCCACACTCACACACATGCTCTCTCTCTCTCTCTCTCTCTCTCTCTCTCACACACACACACACACACACACATAGAAGAGGACCTAGCTGGGAGAACAGGACCATCAGAAGTGAGAGGAATACAATAGGGTATTAGGGATGTGAATATAATTAAAAGTAAATTATATGCATGTATGAAACCCATTATTATATAGATTAACATATGCCAATAAAATTTTTAAAAAAATCTAAGAATCCATGAAGACATCACGGCAGCAGAAACTTGAGATGGCTGGCCATGTCACATCCACAAACAGAAGCAGAGAAAGAGGAACATGAGCGCTCAGCTCACTTTCTCCTTCTATTCAGTCCAGGGACCCAGCCCACAGGCTGAAACATTTCATACTTAGATAGGTCTTCCTGCTGCACTTAACCTAACCTAAAAATCCCTCACAGACACACCCACGTTTGTCCCATATAGAGACAGTGAGTTTATATACTGTCTAGTTGATAATCAAGCTTAAGTACCACAGTTCCACCCCTTGTCAATATGACATTCAAACACACCACTTTTAAGCCATAACCTTCTACCTCTTGTCTCAAGAGGTTCCTATCCATCTTATAATGCAGAGTACATTCAGGCAAACTTCAAAAATTCTCATAGTCTTTAACAGTTTCAACACTGTTTAAAGGCCTGAATTTCATCTGAAACACAGCACAATCTCTTAACTGTTAGTCCCTGTGTAATAATAAAAAAATACAAGTTATATATTTTCAATACATAATAGTACAGAATAATCATTCTCATTCTTAACCGAACATAGCAATGAATGATCAGACCAAACCAACACTAAACCCCAACAAGTTAAGCCCCAAATCCTGCAGCAGCTCAGTAGGCTTCTGGGGTCATGATGGAATCATCTTGGCTCCAAAAGGCAAAAGGTAGTTCTTTCCCTCCATCTCTCCCATCTGCAGCATACATAACTTCTCTCTTGGGCCAACACTGCTCCATAACTGCGGCTTTTCTCAGCAGATGTGCCTTTGGTCAATTGCATCTCCAACATCTTGCTTGCAACCTTGAAAGATTCCAACCCAGCCACAGTCTGCCTGGCTTCGGTGGCTTTCTGGGACCCTGGCAGAAAAATCAATGCTGCTCTCTATCTTGCATCTTTCGTGTTTGAAAAAACATTACCTCATGGATGATACTGCCAAATTCTACTGCCCTCTTAGACGGAGTCTGTTCCCCTTGCACAATGGTTTCTGTCACCCTTTGTGTGCTGCCCTAAGGAAACACTTTCCTTGGAAGTGGTTTTTGAGCAAAGAACCCCTTCAGGGGCATTTTCACCTTAGGCTCCCTTCTTTCAAATGAATTTTTAAAAAGTGGATTCTTCAATTCTATATCATGCCTAGATATATCCAGATGTGCCCAGAGGTTAATTTCTGTGTTGACTCTGAATACCATATCAAGTTGACAATTGACATTAATCATCACAGGAACTGTCAACCTTTGATCATTATAACAGAGAAACAGTAGGATATATACTAATGTTTGCCAATATAATCTCTACCTGTGAAATGATTTGAAATGAGATATGGAACCCGGTTGGCCAAAAAGCCCCAGGGATTCTCTTTTCTCTACCCCCACCCCAAGATAGGTTTACAGGAACATGCTGCCATAGATAAGTTTTTACATGGGTGTTGGGAACCCAAACTCAGGTTCCCATGCTTTTGGAACATGGATCTTTTTTAGTTGGGAAACTATTAATAATGAGGCTCAAACTTGCATTTCAAAAAACCTTTGGCTACATTTTCAGCAAAATAACAAACTCCTTTGTGAAATAAAAAGTGTGTATTCATCTCTCTATATATGTATATACATACATATAAAATGATATTATGAAAAATTTACCTAAAAATTTAATACATTTTTATTAAGTAAGCATAGTAAATATGAATCTGATTTCCTCCTTAATTTAGGGTTCCAATTCTAAAATAGACACTATAGAGAAATAAGAAATGGGTAAAAGTTAGATCTTCATGCATAGCATCTATATTTCTATTATGTAATACAATTTGTCACATGAGTGAACACGTTTTCCATATACATACTGTGTGCTTCTGTGATCTTGGAAGACTCTGGTCAAGAAAACCAGTACAGCACTGATGAGGAGGTTCAGTGGATTAAGGCAACTCCTGCAAAGCCAGACAAACCTAGACTCCATCCTGGGAGTAACAAAGCGGAAGGAGATAAGCAACACCCTCAAGTGGTTTCTAATCTCCACACACATCATGGCTCACACGTGTCCACACACATCAACATTCAGACAAATAAACAAATGTTGGACTTTTTGTGTTTTGTTTTCTTTCTCCTTCTTTCCCTTCTCCCTTCCTTTCTTACATCCCTTCTTCTTTCTCTCCATCCTTCCTTCCCTCCTTCCTGTCTGTCTGTCCATCTTTCTAGAACACAGTAGCCAAGCATGGTGGTGCACACCTGGAATCCCAGCACTCAGGGAGCAGAGATAACTTGATCTCTGTGAGTTCAAAGCTATCCTAATTTACATAGGAAGTTCCAGGGCATAGTGAAAGCCTATCTCAAAAACCAACCAACCAATCAACCAAACAAACAAACAAACAAAAAACCTAGTGTGTTGTGGGCATGGCTGCTTACATTTGTAATCCTGGCATTTGTGAGGCTGAGGCAGAATTGTCATGAAGGAGGCTAGACTGGCTGCATACTGAGGTCATGGCTAGCCTGTACAGTAACACTGTCTCAAAACAACAAAATAACAGCATGTATCATTTCAGGAGTGAGAGTAGCCCAGTGTTCTGTGGAAACAGAAATCCAGACCCTTACTTCCTGCAGGTTTTTTGGGTTTTTTGTTTTCAGCACCTGGACAGCGCCTCATGCAGCACCCCTAAGTCCTACTTCACAAACCTTCCTGCAGATAAAGGAAATTAAAAAACAAACAAACAAAAAAACCTTAAAAAAAAAAAAACAACCAAGGTCTCTGCTGGAGGGATGGCTCACAGTTAAAAACACTGGCTGTTCTTCCAGAGGAACCAAGTTCAATTCCCAGCACCCACATGGCAATTCACAACTGTCAGTAACTCCAGTTCTAGGGGATCTGATTTTCTCACAAAAACATACATGCACACAAGACACCCATGCACACAAGATAAAAATAAATAAATCTTAAAAATAAACTTTGATTCCATCACTCGGGGAGGCAGAGGCAGGCAGATCGATGTGAGTTCAAGGCCAGCCTGGTCTACAAAACAAATCCAGGACACCCAAGGCTACACAGAAATTCTGTCTCAGAAAAAAAGAAAACAACAACAACAACAAAACATAAGGTCTCAAAAGTCCTTTACTGTTTAGTTACCCCTACTCATATTCTCTCATTTATCTTGCCATCAAAAAAAAAAAAAAAAAGCCATATGGAAACCTGCTATTGTAGAAGCCTCTTAAAATATACACATACATGAGAGGACTCTCAAAGGAGTTAGCAAATCATAGTGGAGACAATGCACAACTAGACATTTGATACCATCAAGTAAAATCTTCTGTGCTAGGAATGATTACAAGTCTTGCTGACTCATTGGCCAAGTGGGTCCCATAGAATCCCCAAACATCTCAGGTGATTTCTAACGCCACTGGTTGCTCTCTGAAACCTAATGGTAGGGCCCTGTTCCTGAAGACAACACTTATGTCATCACAAATACAGAGAAGTCAATCTAGTGTCTAACTTGAAGCTTGACCCTGCTAACTAGCATTCTTGGCTCTGTAAGCATCTATGGGGATAGCAATGTGTTGCTGCCCTTTTAGCAGAATGATAGTAGTAGCTTTTCCCTAGGGTCTGTGACCTATCTAGTCTCTTACGTAAACAGGAACAACTTACCAAGCTGAAAAGACTAATAACAGCAAATGAAACAACAGAACAACAAAGGGCCTGTGGAAACAGGTAGAGCCGCTAAGGAAGAAATAACTCATGAAAAAGAAAATGCTTTCAAAGGCAATAAATAGAGGTGAGGAGGTGGGTCAGGTTAAGAGGACTTTCAGCCCTTACTGAGGCAGACATTCCATGCCCAGCACCCACAGCTGCATGTGACTCTAGCTCCAGGGGGATTTGATGCCCATCCAAGACTCAGGAAAATCTCAAAAGACCTCCCCATCTACAGATAGGGACCATACGATTCTTCCCCAGGAAGAAAGTAGAGCTTTATTTGGGGGGCTGAATATAAAAATGATCCCTGGGGCTCATAGACTTGAATGCTTGGTCATCAGGGAGCAGCCACGCTGGAAGAGAAACTGTGTCTCTGGAGGTTTCAGAAGTCAATGCCAGGCTCAGTGGTTCTTTCTTCCTGCTGCCTGTGTGTCTGGATTTAGAATTCTCGGCTTCTCTGTCACCATGTCTGCCTGCATGCTACTATGCTCCCTGCCACAATAATAACAGAAGAAACCTCTGAAACTCTAAGCAAGACCCAATGGAATGCTTTCTTTTGTAAGAGCTGCTTTGATCATGGTGTTTCTTCATAGGACTGGAATACTAAGACACAAGTTGGTACCAGGGAGCAGAGCATGGCTGTGACCATGCTTCCTGTTGGTGGAATGTGGGCTTTGGAACTCTGGGTTAAAAAAAGCAGTGGAATGGTCTTTAATGGGCCATATTTGGAGGTGCACAGAAGACAGTACTGATGGTGATTTGAACGGTGGAAGCTCAGCTCAAGAGGCTTCAGAGGAGAAAATTATTATTAAATGGCCTAAAGATTGTTGTGATATTTCAACAAAAAATGTGGCTGTTTTCTGCCCTTGTCAAAAACAAAAAAACAAAACAAAACAAAAAAAAAAAAACTCAGTTTGAAGAGAAAAGGAGCACCAGGAAGTGTAAGGGAGCTAAATCTGGCGCTTAAGGACATAAACAATTAAAGAAAAGCCTGATGCTAAATGAAATAAATGGAGTGGTGACCTCAGGGCTAGACCCCACCCAGCTAAGCTTCCAACCTGTGAAAATAAATTAAAGCAAAGCTTCAGCAGTGAAGGAAACCACTGAAAATACAGAGCTGATGTAGATGAAATTGAACAGGGGATCCATGTTCTAGGTAACAGAACTTGGCTGCTCCAGGCACGTGGCTCTGGCTTTAGAGTCAAGAATACAAGAAAGAGATTTATAGAGTCTCCATCTGCAGCTAAGGAAATCCATTGAGGCTACGTGTCAGGAGTGTCCCTGCCGCGAAACCCACAGAAGCCACTGCATGAAGACATGAAGGTAAAGCCTGGATGGCATTGGACACACACAACATCCCCAAGATGTTGGCGATACCAGAGACATGGGCTATCTGCTGAGGAGAGCTGCTAATGAGGAGTGGAACCAGCCTGAGAGGGAAGGATCTTGCAGTCAACAAAGCTGAAAGGACTTGGAGATCTGAAGAGTGCTTTGATCTCAGACATGGAGATGCAGTTTGGAGTTTGCTCTGCTTGTTTTCTGTCTTGCTCTATATTTCCTCACTATACTCTTTGTCCTGCCTTTTGGAATGGTAATGTATATCCTGTGCCATTGTATGTTGGAAGTATGTGATCTGCATTTTGATTTTGATTTTGCTGGGGGTTATAATTAAAAGATTGCCTTGAGTCTCAAAAGAGACTCTGATCATTGGACTTTTTTATTTTTTAACATTGGACTTTTAACAAGTGTTGAGACTATGATAAAATGACTATGGAACTTTTGAAACTGGATTAAATGAATTTTGCATTATGACATGGTTACAGGACTATGGGACCCAGGAGTGGAACATGGTGGTTTGAATAAGAATGGCTCCCACAGACTCACAGATTTGAATGCTTGGTCATCAGGGAGTGGCACTACTTGAAAGGATTAGGAGGTGTGACTTGTTGGAGAAAGTGTGTCACTTTCTGTGAGGGCTGTGAGGTTTCAGAAGCCCAAGCCAGACCCAATGGCTCTCTTTCTCTCTCTCTTCGTTTCTGCTCGCTGCAGATCTGGAAGCAGAACTCTGAACTACTTTTCCAACACCATGTTTGCTTGTATGCTGCCATACTTCCTGCTGTGATAAAATGGACTAAACCTCTCAAACTATAAGCAATCCCCAATTAAATGCTTTCTTTTATAAGATTTACCATGGTTGTGGTGTCTCTTTACAGCAATAGAACACTACTAAGACAAATGATAAAAGTAGCAAGAAAAAAAAATGCTGGAAAAGTGGCTCAGAAGTTAAGCACACTGGCTGGTCTTCCAGAGTACTTAGGATCAATTCCCAGCACCCACATGGCAGCTCACAACCGTCTGTAACTCCTGTTCCAGGGGATGTGACAACCTGTTGGAGTACTTTTCAAAAATTCTTTTACTTAATTTCTTATATCTCTTTCTCCCTGCTTCACCCCAATCTCTTCCAACATCCCAACACAAGTAGGAGAAAGAAAGGGTTAGTGGAAGAGGGCACACAGTTCTCTTTCTTAGCTGCTTCCTGCTGGTTAGGGTCATCAGGTTTCTTGGAGCCAGTCCAGTCGGGAGCCAGTCCATTTCAGGAGATCTCTGACTTCTTGTCTCACTGAATCAACAGCAACCACAAGTCACAGTGGGAAACAGCAGGAGCCTTGTCCTTTCTCAGAGCTCCCCAACACTCTCTGGGCTCTGACATTTATTCTGTCTCCAGATGCCTCAGATTTAAATTATCTGCAGCTGGCAAAGAGCTCCTCTCGGAGCCCGCATGAGCCAGATAGTCTGCTGCTGGGGACCATCTGCGTCAGTCCCACATCCCACACCTGGGATTAAGACAACACTATGTGGACATCCACAGCACCAACCTCATACAGACGTATATGTCATCAAATACCAATGTACACAAAACATAAATAAAGAAAGAATTGTTTTAAAGCCAATTCATTTATGAAGACATAGTCATCAGAAGAACATTAGACCTAACAGGGGAAACACTGAAATCTAGGAAAGTATTGGATGGTAGTTTAAACCCTGAAAGTAAATACTGTCAACCAAAATTATTGTAAAGAAATCTCATTTTATTAAAAAAAATTATGTGTATGTATGTGCTTATATTGGAAGCCAAATGGATAGATTGGAGCTGTCATTCCAGGCAGTTGTGAACTACTTGACATGGATTCTAAGAACTGAATTCAGGTCCCTTGGAAGAACAACAAATACTCTTAACCTCTGAGCTACCTCTTCATCTCCAATCTCTCCCTCCCTCTTTTTTTAAATAATTATTTAATTTTATTTTATGTGCATTAGTGTGAAGGTGTCAGATCCATTAGAATAGGCATTACAGACAGTTGTGAGCTGCCATGTGGGTGCTGGGAACCCAGGTCCTTTGGAAGAGCAGAAAGTGCTCTTAACCACTGAGCCATCTCTCCAGCCCCCTCTCCCTCACTCTTTTTAAGATTTATTTATATTTATTTAGTTTTATTTGTGTCTGTGTGCCTGTATCTATGTTTACACATGTGTGTAGGTCTGGCAGAAGCCAGTATAGGGTGTTTAATCTCCTGAATCTAATATTACATGCCATTTGTAAACATCCTAAGGTGAGAACAGGGATTTGAACTCAGGTCCTCTGGAAGAGCAGCAAGTACTCCTAATCACCGAGATGTCACTCGAGCCCCTACCAAAGAAATCTTTTTATGTTAATATTGAAATAAAAATCTTCCAAGATAAGTACCAACTAAAGAAAGTCATGACCACCAAGACAGCACTGTAGAACATAGATTTAAAAATAATTCTACATACAGGGGAAGAAGAAAGGTAGTCACAGAAGAGACCATGAAATTACAAATCTCAGAAGAACTGAGTAGTAAGTGAGAGCTAATGAAGAATCAGAGAACATCCAACTCGGTAAATCCCTACCATGAATGTGGGAGAAAGAAAAGGACAAACAGTATATGAATTTGACAGATAATAAAATTACAGACATCATCAAGTTTCTCTCAATAATAATCCAAATTATTACACTCAATAATTAAACATGAAAACAAGTGGACTGAAAGAAAATATAAGATCCAATTATTTCTTGCCTGAAGGTGATACATCTAATTGGTAAAAACTCACACAGATTGTACATCAAAGGCTAAAATACTATATTCTAATCAAACAGAGGACAGAAATGAGAAGGAATAACCATTCTTGACCTAACACAACAAATATCAAGCCAGAATTGGTCAAAAGAGATTTTTTAAGCCTGTGCACTTTAATAAAATGCACAGATTAGCAATAAGATACAATAATTGTGAGCGAATATGCCCAAATGTTAGTATATCTGATTCCATAAAACAATCACTGGTCATACAGGTAGAGATAAACCCATCTTCAATAATAGTGGCTAGCCTAAGTACAGAGATGATCCAGATCAGAACAAACCCCAAACCCTGAAGCCTAAGCTGTATCGACGTCAGCTAGACGAGACATTCCTCTCAGAGCATTCTACCCAAGAGCAGCAGAAGGCATGGCTCACTGAGAACCCAAGGAGAGATTTATGTTCTGGAACATAAGTCAAATTTTAACAAGTATGAAAGGATGCTTTCCTGTATCTTATCAGATCATATAATAAAACTAGAAGTAACAAGAGAAATGACAGACACTATATGAACACACAGACTAAACATTATGCTCTTGAATGATCTGTGCAGCCATTAAAGAAAACCATGGGGAAAAGATTTTGAAAATTCCTGTAATGAAATGAAAGTGAAAACACAATTTACTAGAACCTTTGGTATGCAGCAAAGGCAGTTCAAAGAAGGAAGTTTATAGCTATGAATACCATATCAAAAAGTCAGAAAAATCTCCAATCAATGAGCAAAGATGTACCTCAAGAGCTTAGAAACAGTTAAAAACATATTAATACATGGCAATAAATTATGAGTGGTCCCTGTGACCACCACAGCCAGCAGAGTAATGATCAATGGGATGCAAGAAGGCAGTTCACAACTAAATAGCCAGTGTTGGTTCAAACTTTGGGAATCTGACCATGAGTTGTCTATTTTAGATATATTTAAACACAGCACAATTTGGTGATAACTCAATCCCGAGTGCACAATAAAGCATCCATAAATCTCCTTGAAGAACAAAGTAAGCTAAATAAAGATCAGAAGTAACTACCTCAAAACTTTTTGTAGGGGCTGGAGAGATAGCTAAGTGGTTAAGAGCAATGGCTGTTCTTCCAAATGACCCACGTTCAATTCTCAGCACCCACATGGAGCTCACAACTGTCTCTAATTCCAGTTCTAGAGGATGCAACACCCTCACACAGACGTAAGTGCAGCCAGAACACCAATGTCCATTAAAAAACAAAACCTCTTTGTAAAGTACATGTGAATCTTCCATAAAGATAAATTCTACAGGTTGACTACACATGACACCTTTCATAAAGATGGGTTCCAGAGATTGACAAAAGAAGATCCTGATAAGGGTCTGGGGAGGATCTGGTACAGTGTCAGCCACACAGACAGAGCAGACGTCACCAGGCTGTTAGCCATGTCTGCTTCCAGGCTTCTAGGTGAATGGCAGGTTATGTATCCCTCCCTGTAAAGGGACAACTCTGTGGTCAACATTCTGGTTCCCCCAATGCCTATTTGTGAGCACAAGGATCTCCATATCTCCTATAATAAACAATCAAGAGATAAACTCATGAAATACAGACAAAAGCTACACGGGGAAAAAAAAATAGAATTGACAAGTTCTTTGCCTAATTAAGCAAAGGAGAGAAAAGATTCAAATATGCACTAACAATTTCTTAGATTTAAAAAAATCTTATGTTTATTGAGAGTGTTTTCCCAGCACTTAAGTTTGTACACTATGGTTGTGCCTAGTAACCAGGAAAGCAAGAGGGTGCTGGACTCCCTGAGACTGAAGCTACAAACAGTTGTAGCTGCCATATGGATACCGGGTCAATACAGTTGTAGCTGCCATATGGATACCGGGTCAAACCAGGGTCCTCTGCAGGAGCAACAGGTGCTCTTAACTGCTGAGCCAGCTCACTGGCTCTTACATTTTTTCTTTAACTAGAGGGAAGAAGTAACTATTGTTATTTTTGTGTGGTTGGGTTGGTTGGTCTGACTTCTGCTACTCAGGTTGAAGGGTGTCTGGAAATCCATAGCTCTGGGGCCGCAAATTCAACTCACATGGTGCGAGACCTGGGGATAACACCAGAGCCAAGGAACCTCATGGCTCTGAGAGGAGAACTCAACAGAGAAATTGCAACTCCTAGGGGAAGGTTGCTCCACTTCTTCGTTTCATCTTTCTTTTCTTCTTCCTCTGATGAATGAGTCACAGGAGGCAGAAATAGATCTGAGAGGAGGGAGAAATCACCCTCCGAGTCTCTTAGAAGACATCACAGAGATGGGAAGACACACCCTTAATATAGAAATTCTTAGAGGGGGGAGTTCTCTGGAGCAGGGATGATTTCCAGAGAGTGGATTGATGGGATTTCCAGTCCTGATCTGTGGAAAGCTCAGGGATTGGTGGGATTTCCTGTTCAGCGATTGGTTGGTTTTCTTATAATTTATTTTATTTTAATTTTATGTGCATTAGTGTGAAGGTGTCAGATCCCTTGGAATTAGGGTTAACAGACAGGTGTAAGCTGCCATGCGGGTGCTGGGAATTGAACCTGGGTCCTTTGGAAGAGAATACAGTGCTCTTAACCACTGAGCCATCTCTCCAGCTTGGCTGGTTTTCTTGCTTAGGAATTGGTGGATTTTTGTAGGACGCACAGTGATTGGTCAGTTTTCCTGCTCACGGATTGGTGGGGGTTTGTTCAGTCTTTTCACCTCAAATTTGCATAATCTGGGAGGAGTCCTGCTGAGGGGCTGGAGGTGAGAGTTGCAGAGACAGGGGTTTTGGAGCTGGGCTGCTGGCGCTTCCTCAGGCAGAGGTCTGGCGGCTTTTCTGCCTTGAAGGGTTATAAAGTCTATAAAGCGTCCAAATTAAAAAACAAAACAAAACAAAACAAACAAACAAACAAACAAAAAAACAAAACAAAACAAAAAAAACAAAAAACCACTCCAGAGTGAAGGCCACAGGCTGGAGCAGGAAAGGTTGTCATCACAGACAGCTCCCATGGCAGCAGGAGGCATTCTGAGGCAGAGGCAGGAAGTATCACCACGGACAGCTCCCGCTGAGGCTTTGCTCTGGATCTGCCGCCATCTTGTCTCCCTCCTCCAGGGCCCCAGGGCGGGAAGGAGGTGCTGACTGCACTGAGGCGGGAAGGGGAGCTGGCAGGAGCACTTTCACCAATTATTTATTGTCCCCTGGACAGAGCTCTTGGGGGTGCAGTGGGCCTTTGGATTCCCGGCTGCCCCAGGGTGGGGGAGGCGGCAGTGGCTCACCACAGCTTGTGGGGCATCAGAACCGGCTTGGGCTGAGTGGAGACAGCCGAGGCTTGGAATCGCCTCAGCCTGGGGCGTCCGCTGCACCAGGCTTGGGGTGGCAGGTTGACTCAGCAACAGCCTGACACTGTCTAAAAGCACTCCCACTCATGGTGCTTCCACAGCTAGCTTTTGCTCAAAAGCTTTGCTGCTCATGACTAAGGATTTGTCCTCCACGGTCGGTCTCCATCCATGGTTTTCATCCCTTCCATGTAGCAAGTGGATATGGCAGCTCAGATAATGTTAGCAATCAGGGACAAATCTGAACATGATTCCTCTATGCTAGTCATTGTTCCAAGAACTTTGCAAACAACTCGTCTCCCCTGTGCTAGGCTTTGGAGGGCAAGATTCGTATTTCTTAAGCTTTGCAGACACAAATGTGGCACTGTGAATTCAGGTGACCCACCTAGACACTCAGGGATTGCTTCTGGTGCTGAAGCCAGTTCAGCTTGCTCCCTGTCTCAACCACGGGACACACGAGTCAGTCCTCTACTAACTTTACAGGAACCACCTCAACAACCTTAGAGAACTGATGAAAGAAGAGAAAGAGGAGGAGGAGGAGGAGGAGGAGGAGGAGGAGGAGGAGGAGGAGGAGGAATAACTCTTCAATGCCCTATGACTGCTCCATTTCCTCTGGCCTTATGGTCGTCTACTATCTACCATTAAGTGCAATTACTATAAGTTCATACTACATCAATTATCGGCTAATCCCTTAGACACTAATTAAATAAAACATCAGGGATAACTTCCCAGCCAGAGGAGAACAAGCTTCTACACTGTGTCTGGGGAAAAAGAGCAGAGCCCTCCTGGAAAAGAGCGCAGAGGGTGAGGTCAAGGTGAACCTGGGGAATGATTGTGAAATCACAAGGAAGTGTGGTAGAAGCTGTCTAAACCCCCTGACTTTGGCAATAAGCTGAACTGTCTATTTAAGTGTGGAAGCTGTTCTACCATATCAAAGCAACCACAACTCAACGCTCTTGCAATTCTGAAGATTTTCTGTGGCCAGAGGAAAGCACAGTTGACCCAGTCTTCCCAGAAAACCTGCAGCCAGAAAAAGTCCTTGCTACTTCCAAGCCAAGAATGACCTGTCTACACCTGCTGAGCACCAAGTTCAGGTAGGCATAAGGTCTCTGCAACTTCATCAGAACAACACCATCATCCTAGCATTCCTTCTGCATTTGCAGTGAGTGCCTTCCTAAATACTCACTCCCCAGTGCAGACCAGCACAGGCTGAAAAGAATGCTCCCTCCCTGAGCCAGGTCCTCTGTAGATGCCAGAGAACCATGGAAGGTAAGGGTCAGTCCTGGGCTCTAGATAACTTAGAGACTGCATCATAGAGAGGCTTTGTGACATCTACTTCTGGATAAAATTTCAGGTGGAGGCTAGCTTGTAGAATGAAACCTTTGCTTCACTTAGTATAGGAAAAATGTTGGCTGAAAACTGTCATGGAGAGAGTGCACATTACTTCCTCACCGCGCTGGGGAAGGCTTAATTTTACTCTCATCAGAACTGTCAGAGATCGACTGCCGTTGATCCAGGACACAAAAATCCCTCCTTGTCTTGAAAACCTCAGTAAAGGAGAATGCCTTACCACCAAGGCTCAGTGTGCTCTGAACCCGGCTTATGAGAGCAGGGACTGAGGTCTTGACTGCCCAGGCTGGGGAATTTTAAATTTCAGATTGAGGGGCTAATAAGAAGTAAAATCTCATGCTCAAGTGTGTTTGCCCATCTCAGGAGCTGATTTCTGGAAGTTTTACATGCTGCGCTGAGTTTGATTTTTTTTTCCCTCTTGAATGGTGGAGTAAGTCACATTTCTATCAGGTCCCAAAGGAATTTCAACAGCAGTTGCTAAGAATGAGATGAGATAGATAAGCAAACAGATGATTTAACAGCTGGTAGGTAGGTAAGTAGATACATAGATAGACCAATAGGCAGATACATACAGACACATGAAAACAAGATCAATCAGAGGATTGTATAGCACGCAGAGGATGACACCTGTCATGGGAGCACATGTCAGCCTTGTGCAGACAGAACCACAAGATCATGGCTGGAGCTAAAAATGAAAAGTACCTCAGAAACAACCTGGATGCTTTGAGCCATCATGACCAGGGAGATGTCAGCTGTGGATGAGGGGGAAGAGGATGTGCTGGCGTTGGGAGCACGGTTGATGGGTGATGTCATCTTGGATGTGTCTGCCCACAATGTCAGGAAAGGGGAAGAAACTTCCAAAACTACAGCTGAAGGCATGGGTCTAGAAGAACTCTGCTCTGGTGTCACCATGCCAGATGTGGACATTAATGTGCTGGCCCTTGAAGGGAACTTGCACCTCAGAGAACAGTTGAGACAAGGGGCATGTGTTGGTGGTATAGTGACCAGATAGAGGCATTCCAGGAGAGCCAGGAAATGCAGAGAATAGAGGGAGAGAGCTGGAGAGCAGAGTGACAGCCTGGCATTGAGCTGTTTCGTCTCCATGGAGGCTGTCAAGGACACAGGAGGACTAAGATCCCACCACTACCACCATGAAGGCAGACAAATCTAGCCTCAAACTCCAGTGTGAGACTTAAACCATGGGTTTTCTAGATGTACTGTGTCCTTTCACAGCTCACTGTGTTAACACAGGGTTCCTGAGCTCACCAGGGATAATTCCTGCTCATTGAAGTGAATGCTTTTGAGAGATTTTGATAGAATAGTGCAAGAATTGAATGTTTTCGCATGCCTGAGAGCATTGTTGCAAAAAAAAACCTTAGTTTTTGAAGCTAGAGGAAATTGTTACTCACCCATCTAAACTTTAGGATTCAAGTCATTTTCACGTGACAACACAGTTCTTTGCATTATCCTGTGGAGGAGGTGAGCCTGCTGCGATATCTGACTTGAGCAGACTCCACTAGCGCTCCCTGTGTACACTAAGTGCAAATCAAGGATTACGATGGGTACTGTGTAAATTGCCTTCATGTGAGATTGATTTTCAGTTTTCTTCAAAGCATTTCATCCCCACTGTGGGGTCAAAGCACTCGGGGAATATGGGAAGCGAGAATGACCCTCCCTGCTCAGGCAGCAAGCTGTCATGGCTCCAGCTGCAAACTGCTGCAACCCTGAGGTCATGTCTTGCAGACAACAAGGAATAAAGGCTGAGGACTCAAGACTTGAGCACTTCAACCCACACTGTTAATTAGAGAGAGAAAAAAATACACACCCATGAAGAATAAAGATTCTAAGAAAAAATACTGGTTAAGTGGAAAGGACTACATGTTTTATATGGTTACAGACAGTGGAAACAGTGGCAGGTAAGAAGTAAAACAGTCTTCTGCTGCGTAGATGACACATTTCTCCTCAGCAATGGTGCCCATCATAATCTATCAAGATTATCGGAGGCTGTCAGGCAGGCAGAGAGCCTTGACCCATACAGTCCCCACACACAGCAGAGCTTTGACCAATGTTTGATTGTCATTGGAGAGTTTTTCCAGATGGTTGAGGTCTCCAGCAATCAAAGGCATACTGCAGCCAACTCCTAACTGCCTGATTTTACATTGTCTCCTACCTCAATCCCATGAGTCAGTGATGGCAGCTCATTTGTTCCCTGCTAGCGGCAGCACCCAGAAAGCAAACTGGCTGCTCTCTCCTCTCTCTCTCTTTCTCTTTCTGAGATAATAACTCCTTGGCAAAGCTGTATCTGGAATTTAAATGTCTCTGTAAGTATGAAACAAATAGCATTTCAGAGGCGTCTGATCTTTTCTCAAACAAGTCCATGCTCACAATTGCGCCCTCTCAGGTCTCATTAGAGATCAGTAACAAATCAGGAACTAACATATCATGTCTCTAGGCTACTCCAGGTATTCAGAGAGCCCAGAACCCCGCTATTTTTGCTTCCTAAGTGAGTGACACAGCTGCCGTTTTGAACAGTCTTAGGGCAAGAGCTTCTGCAGTCCTGTGAGCCAGAGTACATCCTCACAGTGAAAGGGCCATTGTCAGCCATCAGAGGTCAGAAGGCTGTGATCCTGTCAGCAGAGTCCCTCCCTGCTTGCAAAGCCGTTCCTCCTGCTTTCTGTCACCTCTTTCTTCTATCCTACCACTGTCTCCAGAAAACAAAATTAAAAACAAAACAAAACGCAGGAAGTGGGTACGGTGTGTTTGTACAGAAATCAAACATTCTGAAAACAATGGGAATTGTGGTAGTCATGACTGAATTTAAATGAAACCTACATTTGTGTGAAACTTTGGCACATAAGCCTCTTTATCTTCTCCAAGATCTGCAGCTGAGTCATGTCTCATTCCCCACTCTCAGCATAACAGATGCAGGAGTGGAAGCTTAGAAACCCTGGCTGGCTTGGGGAAGGTCAGGGTAGGAGGGGTGTGAGGTGTACTGGCTGCTGCTGGGGCTCTTCCTCCAGAGGCCTCTCCAGAGGGAGGAGGGTCAGACAGGATGCAGCCTGAGAAAGAGCAGACACAGAAGGGGGAAATGATTCACGCTCTTTGATGACAGTCACTCATTCAGATTCTCTTGACTCATCGCAGTTTCCACAAGATGCCTCAGAATGAGAAGTGACAACCAAAGCTGCTTCTGGGACTCCCCAAAGGACTTCATCCTCCTGGGCATTTCTGACAGGCCATGGCTGGAGCTCCCCCTCTTTGTAGTCCTCCTGGTGTCCTATGTTCTGGCTATGCTGGGAAACATCTCCATCATCCTGGTGTCCCACCTGGATGCCCAGCTCCACAGCCCTATGTACATTTTCCTCAGCCACCTGTCCTTCCTGGACCTCTGCTACACCACCACCACAGTCCCTCAGATGCTGGTCAACATGGGCAGTTCCCAGAAGACCATCAGTTACGGTGGCTGCACCGTGCAATATGCCATCTTCCACTGGCTGGGCTGTACTGAGTGCATTGTCTTGGCCGCCATGGCTCTGGACCGCTATGTGGCCATCTGTGAGCCCCTCAGGTATGCCATTATCATGCACCGCCGACTCTGCCAGCAGCTGGTGGCTACAGCCTGGCTCAGCGGCTTTGGCAACTCCCTAGTTCAGGTCATCCTGACGGTGAGATTGCCTTTCTGTGGGAAGCAGGTGCTGAACAACTTCTTCTGTGAGGTGCCGGCCATGATCAAGCTGTCCTGTGCCGATACGGCAGTGAATGATGCCACGCTGGCTGTGCTGGTGGCCTTCTTTGTGCTGGTCCCTCTGGCCCTCATCCTCCTCTCCTATGGCTTCATTGCTCGGGCAGTGATGAGGATCCAGTCCTCCAGGGGACGGCACAAAGCATTTGGGACTTGTTCTTCCCACCTGCTGGTGGTGTCCCTGTTCTACCTCCCTGCAATCTATATGTACCTGCAGCCCCCATCCAGTTACTCCCAAGAGCAGGGCAAGTTTATCTCCCTCTTCTATTCTATAATCACCCCTACCCTTAACCCTTTCATCTATACCTTGAGGAATAAGGACGTGAAGGGGGCTCTCAGAAGACTTGTAGCAAGGGCTGGGGGGCTATGTGGCAGGTGAAGGTCTAACCTGGGCAGAGCTGCATCACTCACAGAAGCTTGGGGGAGGTTTGTAGTTCCGTGGGGGTACAGCGCTTGCTTGGCATGCGTGATGTACTGAGTTCAAATGCTTGGAACAGCAGGTTCTTTGAGAGATTTTAAAGTTTCAAAAAACACCATGCCACCACGTGGTTGCTGGAAATGGAATTCATCACCTCTGTGTACATGCAGACAGAACACTGTATATATAATAAATAAATTTGAAGAAAACCCACACCGAAATATATCACCTTCCATGTGGCAATAATGCTTAAAATCCCATCTCTAAGAGTAAGGTGCATTCTCAAAGCACAGTCCTATGAAGCCATTTATCATCAAGAATTACCTAAATGACTTGGTGTTCACAAATACTTTTTAGACTGTTTCGTTTCTAACTTCCTAGCTCTTTCCTTTTCTCCTTCTTCCTGTGTTTCGTCTATTGTTTCCCATTTATCTCTGTAAGCCTTTCTTCACCTGAGTCACTCCAGATGTTTACAAGAGGAGCCTAGCACAGTCTTATCTCACTTACAATAAACATCTGTTTTTCATGGACTGAAACCTTGATAAATTTTGTATTCCTTTTTTTTCCCAAAAACATCGTAAGAATGACATGGCTGCATTCTTTTCATAACCACAGATGATCTCCTTCTTCTTGTGGTTCAAATTGCCTTTGGAGTAACTTTTCGCAGCATTAACTGAAAACTTTATGCTGTGGGAAGTGATGATTCCCCATGAGAATACATGAGTGGAAAGAGATAGACCTAACCTCTCACCGTACAGATGGACATATTACAGTGGGGAATACGGCAACAAATACAATGTTAACAATGATAAACCCTCATAGAAAACATTCAAGAGATGAAGATGTGGAGCTCAGTGCTAAAGCGCCCACCTAGCCTCGTCCTGGCTTTGCTCCCCAGGGCCACACCCAAGAAATGCTGAAGGTGATTACAGCTAACACTTGTAGGAGGCTTCTGTGATGTTGATGATATGATGTGTGTGTGGAAGTATGAAACCTCCAATCCTGATCCTCATGATGTAATCACTTTTGCAATTCCCCCTTCCAAGTGAGAGAGTGCTAAAGGTTGTAGTAATCACGTCAGTTATTATAGACTTCTGGTAGCCAAGGAAATGGGAGATTCTCACACACACCCGCCTGGCTGCCTCCTTCACTGACATGGAGCTACTGCAGACACCTTAGATTTTTTTGCATTTGGTTTTCTTTCTTTTTCTTTTTTTCCAAATGCACATGGAATTTATTTATAATAAAATGCAAACAGTGAGAACAGTTGTGAAACAATCAGGAAAGCCATGTGCAAAAGTTACATTCAAAATGTTTAGCTTATATGTATCTGGCAACCTTGAAGGAAATACTATCTATCCTATCTAGATGAGTCTAAAGTTTTGCACCAAATCATTCTCTTTCGTATCTCGTATTTATCAACCTAAAAACATCTTCTAGACCTTAAAACATTTTCTTATATCCTAAACAACTTAAGCCTAACTGTGAAACTACAATGATCTAGTCTAGAAACCACATCAGAGACTTGAGGGGGGATTAAGTAGGAGGTGCAGGCAAGCAGCATCTAAAACTAAGAGATGACAGAGACAGTTTACTGTCTGGTCAGTCATCCTTACTCTCTCTATAATATTGGAGCATCATCTTCAGCCTTCTAGCCCAGTATATCTGGCAGACATCACTGTGAGGCAGGAATTATGAAGGACTTGCCCTGTCATGGCAGAGTTTGGCAGTCAACTCAGCCTGCGTCTGAGTCTTGTCCTGGTTTTCTCTCTTTTTTAATTAGACCATTATTGAAGATTTATTTGATTTTAATTTATGTGTACATATGAGAAGCAGAGGCCAGGAGAGGGCATCAGATCCTCTAGAGCTGGAACTGAACTCAGGTCCTCTGCAAGAGCAACCAGCACTCTTAGCCACTGAGCCGTCCCTGTCCCTCCAGCACCTTGCATTTGTTTTCACATCCTTTCAGATCCTTTTATACTGAACTCTTTGTTTCTATCCTGCTGCCTTGATAGGCACTATTAATGTAACCAAGCCTAACCAATTAACAATAGATGAAAATCAGGAAAAGACAAAAATTAAGAAAGCATTTCTAACAGTGAGAGCAAAGCTTAAAAGCAAGTCACAGAGCTGAAGAATCTGATTTAAGAAATGTGAAAAATAATGACTTTCCAGGTTCAGGACCATGGTGTTTTTTTCCAGTGGATTTTCATAGAGCTGTCACTGCATAGCAGCTCAAAGCCCTTTTCTATCCCAGAGTAACAGAGAAGAGCCCTTAAGAGATGACACAAATCCAAGCCACAGTCAATAAAATTAACATGATAAGAATCATTTAAAAAGGTCATCAGTATGTATATATGTATAGATAGAGAGAGAGAAAGAGAGAGAGACAGAGAGAGAGACAGAGAGAGAGAGACTTGATTTGATCTAATTCTAGGACACATTTGAGCATCGAGACTTGTGTTTCCCAAAACAGATGTGTTTAACTGCACTCTCCAGTTCTCTTCACCTGTGAAGGCTAGGCTTAGTGACTTTCTTGGCCACTTCAACTAGGTGAGAGATTCTCTAGAGCTTCCTGGACGACATTGTAAGATACCTGGAAATGTAGTTAGCTGTGTTCTTGTATTCTCGGGTACCCAAGTCACCAAAATGTTCATTATCTGTAAGACTGGCCACGCTGGGGAGGCCACAACGGAAGTGCCATGTGAGCCGCTGGATCCTCCAACCAGGTAACCCCAATACCAGACACAAGAACCAGCCAGAAGAAACCTGAGCAAAGCTGTGGTCCCTCAAAGGATGAAATATAATGGTTTTCAAGCCCAGGCATTGGCATGGGCTTTCTCGCAGCAGAGGTGCTTGGAGCAATAGGGGTCCCTTAGACTCTCAATTTTCATAGACATGTAACACCACAGGATAAGCACAAAGAACTTCTATTTTAAAAAGATGTTTGTTTTTAAATTTATTTGATTGGTGTTACGCCTATGGAGGTCAAAGAGGGTGTCAGATCCTCTGGAACTGGAGGTACATACAGATGGTTGTGAGCCAGCATGTGTGTTCCTCAGGAAGAGCAACCAGTGCTCTTAACCATTGGTCCATCTCTCAAGTCCTGAGAATGTCTATTACTCAGTTATAAAGTGGTTAAGTGATTCACTCACAACTAAATTAAAGCATTTTGACCTGACAAACTGCTATGTAATAGATTTGTGTCACGCATGGCAAGAATTTGACAACACAGAGATAAAGTGTCACAATTCAGTTTCCCATGATACAGAAGGCAAATGTGTTGATAAGTATTCAAACCTTAGACGGAGGTTGGGGGCTCAGCTTAGTACTAGAGTTCCATCACCATCATGACTGCTGCTGCTACTAGCACTGCACACACACACACACACACACATACACACACACACACTCACGAATGCACGCACACATGCAATACACATACATGCGCGCGCGCACACTTCTAAGCAGGCAACGTGTTTGAACTGAATTATGTACCACACGCTTTTAAATCAGTCTTACTAGGGGGATGTAGCTCAGATGGTGGAGGCTTGCCAAGGACCCACGAAGCCCTGGGTTTGAGCTCCAGCATCCCATGCACTGAGTAGTGGCCCACGCCTGTGGCACCAGCACTGGAGTGATGGAGTGGGGGAGCATCGGGAGTTCACGGGGGAAAGAACAGACTATTTTTCTCAAAGGCCAGCTCATAAAGACAATGTTCAGCAGCATGGCTGCTTTGCCCTTGCACAGTTCCCTTACGTTAACAGCTCACCAGCCACATTTCCATAGCAGAGGCAGGGAGGCCCCACTGAACAATACGAAACAGTGTCTCTGCTCTGAGCAATGCTTCGTGGTTTAAAGGTTGTCTCTGTGTACAGAACAATCGGTCAGCATTTATTTGTGATTAGCAGTGTGTGCTGCTTAGGAGCTGATCTTCAAATGGGTAAACCTAAGCTGTTGTCACCCATGGGCAAGATGCATTTTCTAACAGAGCTGAAATCCTTCCTCCCAAATCTCAGATTTTTTCCCCACTAACCAAAGCTGAATTATTTTGCAAAAAGATTTTTTAAATATGTAAAGTGATTTATTTTTAGTACTTTGGACAAATAACTTAAAAGAATTCCAGATACATTTTTAAATTAAGAAAGCAGTGCATACATACAATAAATACAAAACAAAACAGGTTTTATAAATCTCTTGAGTTTTCAGGTAGCCGAGCAGAAAACATAACTATTAAAAAAAAAAAAAAAAATAGCTGCCACAAACTTGCTATCTAGCGCACCCAGCCCCTTACACGGTAGAGTCGAGTTAACAGAGAACAACAATGATATGAGCAAGTGTGGGGAAAATGAGAGGGGGGGGGTGTTAAAAAGAACAGCACAGGAGGAGGAAAGGACAAATCAGCATGGTTTCTAGAAGCTGGTTCCATGGGTCGCCAAGAGGGAACACCTTGCCCTTCCAGTGATGGGAGCCGAACCCTCTGGCCGTTTCACATTATCAGTGTCTTCGCTGGGGAAAACACGCTTGGCTTCCCACAGGAGCCTTTGCTGCAGCCCCTGAACTGGACGCCCTGGCTTGGTCTGATGGTGGAGGAGGGCTTGACAGCAGTGATGAACAGTGGGCAGTGGGGTGTGGAGCAGGACCGTGGAGCCTGGCAGCCCTGCCACCACGGTCCTGCTTCTACGCCTACCAAGAAGGCTCAAAGACAATGGTCATCTCAGGCTTTTCTTCCTGAAGCGCTTCTAAGGCACGTTTTGTTTCGCAATTAAAATACATTTCTCCCAACCTGTAAAAGCAGAAAGCAAGCTCTGGGTTAGACGCTTCAGAAAACTGCAGATACTCCAGACAAGTTCCGGCCCCGTTGCGTGCCCCCGGCCGCCCCTGGCCTCCCTGCGAGGCCCTCCACAGACTGCACTCACTGGAGGCTCTGCAGGTGGCAGCCCTGCTGCTTGAGAACCTCGCAGAGCATCATCACCCCCAGATCGCCCAGGTCGTTGTTGCCCAGGTGCAGCTTCCGAAGGCTCAGGTTGCAGGTCAGGATGGTGGAGAGGCTCCAGCAGCAGTGGGAGGTGAGGCTGCAGTTGTCTAACCTTTGAGAGAAGGAGGGTGAGCTAAAGAAAACAGCCTCAGCAGTCCAGCCCTTCAGGCCTCCAAGATCTTAGCCTGCCCTGTGTCATGAGCATAAAAAGCCCCGGGGCTGACCAGCCTGAAGCAGCTTTATCGCACGGTCGTTTCTCTCCTCTCTTTTGATGAAAGTTTCTTTTCCTGATCTACTGAATTATGCAGACCAAAATAGTAACAGAAATATGCTAACTGACTTTTTTTTTTCCTAAACATAATGTTCCTCCAGATTTCCACAAAATACCAATGAACCATATGAACTTGTCTGGGGTCACAGGGGCTGTGGTGTCAGGAACTCGACTTTTAAACTTTACACCTAGAGACCTCCCAATTCTCTCTCATAATCTGACACCAGGAAGACTCCTCATTCCTCAGACAGAGATTTGCTTCACGGTCATTCCACCCACGTTCTGCCTCACACCACACATTCCCATCACCTCAGGCAGCCCACGGACTCACTCCAGCATCTGTAGCTTGCAGTTAGGATGCAGAAGTCCCTCACAGAGGAACTTCAGCCCCGAGTCTCCAAGGGCGTTACTTCGAAGGTAGAGGTGTGTGAGGTTCTGGTTGGTTTTGAGCACAGTGGCCAGAGCTGAACAACCAATCGAAGTAAGGCCAGAATTCACCAACCTATAGGAAGAACAGAAGAAAGGGTCTCAGTGCCCAGGCTCTCTCAGACAGACATCACAAGGCACTTTGAAACGAATCCTCCGATGCAAGGTTTGAAGCCAGCCTCTTGAATATAATTTGAAGCATGGCTCCAGTCTCTGAATCCCATAGAAGAGATGGATAGAGAGAGAGAGAGAGAGAGAGAGAGAGAGAGAGAGAGAATAATTGGATGCACCCACACTTCTCATACAGATGTCTTGGCAGTGGACACACTTTGCCATGCCACCTCTCCTAAAAGAAAACCCCACCCCCCTCTAACCAATAATCCTTTGTAGAGACCCATGGTGATTCTGATACCACCCTGGCAAGGTAGCAGGGCAGCCATAACTACCACATACTACCTATCAATGGGAAGAGTAGGATCAACCAAACTCCCATGAGAAAGAGATTATGAATGACAAGGAAAAGCAGAAGAACAGGCCAGGCCCTTGGAACATAAAACTAATATAATACAACTAAGGAGGAAGGGAAGGTGGAATGGTAACTGGAATTTCTCCAAAAGAAAAAAGGAGATCATCTTACACCCATCAGAATGGCTAAGATCAAAAATTCAAGAGACAACGCATGCTGGGGAGGTTGTGGAGAAAGGGGAACCCTCCTCCATTGCTGGTGGGAATGTAAACTGGTACAACCACTATGGAAATCAATTTGGCGCTTTCTCAGACAATTAGGAATAGTGCTACCTCAAGATCCAGCTATACCACTCCTAGGCATATATCCAAAAGATGTTCAAGTACACAACAAGGACATTTGCTCTACCATGTTTGTAGCAGCTTTATTAATAATAGCCAGAACCTGGAAACAACCCAGATGTCCATCAAAGGAGGAATGGATAAAGAAATTGTGGTACTTTTACACAATGGAATACTACTCAGCAATTAAAAACAAGGAAATCATGAATTTTGAAGGCAAATGGTGGGATCTAGAAAAAATTATCCCGAGTGAGATATCCCAGGAGCAGAAAGAGACAAATGGTATATACTCACTTATAAGTGGGTACTAGACCTATAAGATAGGATAAACATACTAAAATATGTACACCTAAAGAAGATAAACAAGAAAGACGACCAGGGATAAGATGACCAATCCTCATCTAGAAAGACAAAGGAGATGGACATTGGAAGTAGGAGTAAACAAGTAACAGGACACTAGTCTACCACAGAAGGAACCTGAAAGACTCTGTCTAGCAGTGTATCAAAGCAGATGATGAGACCCATAACCAAGTCTTCAGCAAAGTGTAGGGAATCATATGAAGGAAGGAGGAATTAGTATAACCTAGAGGGGACAGGGAGCCCCACAAGTTCCAAATATATCTGGGCACAGGGGTCTTCTCTGAGATTGTTTATCCAACAAGGACCATGCATGGATATAACCTACAACCCCTGCTCAGACATAGCCCATGGTAGCTCAGTATTCAAGTGGGTTCCCTAATAGGGGGGACAGGAATTGTTTCTGACATGAACTCAATGTCTGGCTCATTGAGCTTCCCCCCCCCCCCACCAAGGGAGGAGAAGCAGCCTTGCTAGGCCACAGATAAAGACATTGCAACCATCCTGAAGATACCTGATAAGCTAGGGCCAGATGGAAGGAGAGGAGGACACCCCCTCTCAGTGGACTTGGAAGGGGGCAGGGAGGAAATGAGGGAAATAGGGGAGGATTGGGAGGGAAAGAGGGAGAGGGATACAGCCGGGATACAAGTGAATGTATAAAATTATTTAAAAATAAAAAAATATTAAAAAAAAAAGAAAAAAGGAGAGAGGAGAACAAGACAAGACAAGGAAGGAACTGAAAGTAGTGGAAACATGTAACTGACCTCTGTGAACTTCCAGAAAAACTCTGGAAAGTACCCTGGTCAGCAAGGGGTAAAGCAGGGGCAGGAATGGATCTAACAGCGGTGGAGGGAAGGGTGTTATAACAGCTAAGGCAAGTTTTACGTGCCCTTGTGGGGCACAGGGGAAGTGAGACTAGAATGCATTATGTAACCAGGGACACTAGGCTAACGTTCAAGAGAGGAAAATAATATATAAAATGCCTAAAATTTTCAGTTTGTTTGTTCCACAGTACGGAATCTATTGTGAAAGAAATACACATACACACATGAGAGAGAAAGAAGAATAAAGTTACATATACAAGCATGTGTTTTACAGTTACACATACAAGCACGTGACTTTTAACAGTAAAAATGTAGAACTTTTCCAAAAGTGCTTGACTTAATGAGTGACTGAAAAAAAAATGATGGTTATGGGTACTATGAGGTGTTGTGCTCCAAACCAGACCTTCACGAAGCCATATGGAAATGTATCCAGATAGGTGAAAAGCAAGTCAAGGAAAAAAATTTCTACTGTGTTTGTAGTTTAAATTGCTAACTACACTACACAACTGGGTTGAATTCTGTCCTCCCAAAACTTCGTATGTTGAAGTTTCAGCTCTTTAAAATGTGACTGTGACTAGACCCCAAGCCTCACATGTAACTGGTTGAGATGAGGTCATTAGGTGGGTCCAAATTTAATATGATTGACATCCTGATCAAAACTGGAGCTTCTGACTGGAGAGGTGGCTGAGCACTTAAGAGAGCTTGCTGTTCTTGCAGAGGTCCCGCGTTTGGTACCCAGCACCCAGGTCAGGCAGATCACAACCATCTATAATGCCAATTCCAGGAGCTCTGATCCCTTTTTCTCTCCTCTTTGGCATCGCACTCATATGTGATAGCCTCCCTCAACACACACTCATGAACATAATTAAAAATAAGTAAACGAAATCTTAGCACCACAACTTGGGACTCAGTGTTACACACAGAGACGCAGGGAAAACCCTGTATGAAGATGAAGGCCACAGACAAGCTGTGCATATGTGAGCCAACATGCCAAGGACTGCCAGTAAAAGAAACAACAAAAGAATGCACTCTAGCTCATGTCCCTCAGAGAAACCAACTCTGACAATACCTAACCCCCCACCTCCAGAACTGAGAGACAACTTATGCTGTCTAAGCCATTATGTTTGGGGTACTGTGTTATAGCAACCTTAGGAAACACGTACATATAAAATATTTGGCTAGAAGGATGGCTAGCTGGGTAAGTATATAGAGGAGCAGATGCATGGGTCAACATGTGGACTGATAAAGCAATTGATAATGCATGGACATATGGAAGGATGGGTGTTTGTGTATAACACAGTGTCTGCAATTTTGCTTGCCAGGTTTGTAAGTGGCTTTCCCCAGAGGCAGAAAAAGTTTTCACGTTTAACATCAACTATCTGGATAATTCATTATATTAAACTAAATATATGTTATTTTTTGTAAGAAAAAAAACAACTCATAGTGGAATCTGGGTGTGAAATCTGTTTTGAAGACATCTGTCCATGGGTAGTCATTGGGGCTTAGGGGTACATAAGACATCTCAGAGGGTGTAGAAGAAATTAGTAGAAAATCAGCAGCAAAATCCACAGATGACAGGAAGAAAAGGCAATGCAGAATTTCCAGAAGAGGAACCCATCAAACCAACAAGGTTGGCAGCAAACACAGGGAAAGGAGCTCGAGGAAGAAGAGATGGATGAACTGAAGCTGCAGACACCAGCCCAGCTAAGGACTGACAGGGTCGGGGCAACACATGCTGCCATATACTGCAGGCTCCTCGGGGCTCTGTTTGACCACCCCTCCCCTGCAGCAGCGTGTGTGCTACCATCACCATCACCACAGAGCTCCAAGGTTCCTAGAAAGCTCAGAGGTCACATGATATCTGTTGGTCAAACAAAGAGCATCAGAGCCCCATTGCATTGGAAGAGCCAGATAGCACCCGTAACATTCTAGAAAAGCAACTCGGTAACGATGGGACGGGGCTAACAGGACAAGCCCAAGGAAGTACCGTAGTTAATACTGGTTGTTAGTTATGGCTAACTGACTATCCCTCAGGAAAAAAAAAAAGTCTGTCTTGTTAGTGCTGGAGGGTTTTTAGATTTTTTTAAAACACATGATCTCAAACCCTCGATGTAACAGAGTAGGACCTTGAACCTCTGATCATCCTGCCTTTCCCTCCCAAGTGCTAGGATTATGTGGGTATACTCCAAAACCCAGTTTATTCTATACTAGGGATAGAACTGATATGTGATGGAAGTTTTGGTTTCTTTAAAAACCCAGTCATGTTATGTAAATATGTTTTTGTTTTAATCCCAAGAGTGGGATTTTAGTTTGAGCTTTAGTTTGTTCACAGCTGGTAAGTGCTTCATTGAGGGCATGGTCTTTGCCAGCTGCTAATGGCCTGGCTCAGGCATCACAGAGAGGGGCATGGTCTAGGACTCTGACTCTGACTGGGATAAATATGAGAACCCAGGAAGAGAAAGTGTGGCAGTTTGGGGAGAACAGAGACAGGGGGTGTGCTGGCTTGGAGAGACACGGGAGAGACGCTTCATAGAGCAGTGGCTTGGAGTAGATAGAAAGTGGAGACTGCTTGCTGCGTTGGCTGTTGAGGGAGATTGGTATTGACCCAAAAGAATCCATCAATCCTAAATAGCTGGAGGAAATAAATGGTTTTACCACCTTTCCACTAACGTTTTTTCTCTCTTACCGAGGGGTAAGGGACTGGTGGAAGGGAGGAAGAGGCTTAAATACTCCAAATAAAATAACGTTAAAAACTAACAGAAACATGCTGAGCAAACACTCTAACAACTGAATCACATATCCACACTCATTTTGTTATATTTATTTTTTTCCCCCTGAGGCAGGGTCTCATATGTAGCTCCAGTTACCTTAGAACTCACTAGGTAGACCAGGCTGGACTCAACATCACAGAAATCTACGTGCCTCTGCCTCCCTTATGCTGGGATTAAAGGCCTGTACCTCTATGCTAGGCTTGTCATACTGTGCCCTAAATACTTCTCCAACTGCCATTTCTATCACTAGTAGAAAAAGAAATTCAGTTTATTTGTTATATTTACAGATATTGACAGAACGAACATTTAGTCTTTCCTGGCTGATTTCACAGAGATGAGGTAAGTTAGGAGCAAATGCTGAAGCCCTACAGACAATGCACTTGCAAACTATAACCAGGCTGAGGGCAGACTACTCACAAAGGTGTGGGCTGAAGAACCACACAAGGATGTCTGCTGCTTAGCCAGCATCCACAGGCAGAGATCTGATGCTCCGGAACCACATTTCACCTCTTCAAAACACAGGCACTGATCACTACTTAGCTCCATTTGCCTGAAGCCAAAGGAGCTGATTGACACCGGGATCATGAGAGAGCAAGAATGCCCACTAGCTGGTTGCTTGTCTGTGTCTCTATTTGCTGCAGAATTACAGCTCAAAAACCTGAAGTGGGGCCAGCAAAATGGCTCAGCAGGTAAAGGCACTTGCTGCCAAGCCAGATGACCTGAGTTCCATCCCTAAAATCCATGTAAAATGGAAGAAGACAGGCACAGTGGCGAATGCCTTAATCTCAGCAGTGAGGAGGCAGAGGCAGGAAGATCTCTGTGAGTTTGAGGCCACCCTGGTCTACAGAGTGAGTCCAGGACAGCCAAGGCTACACAGAGAAACCCTGTCTCGAAAAACCAAAGAGAGAGAAAATGTAAGAAGAGAAATGACTCCATAACGTTGTCTTTTGACCTCTACACGTGTACTGTGGTGCATACTAAATTAGTAAATAATAAATACATAAGTAAGCAAATGTTGTGAATTATTTTTTAAGTTAAAAAAAGGGTGCCATGCCACAGAAGGTGAAAGTCTCACTGTGTCTTCAGGGCTGGATGCCAAAAGAGCCATCCACAATCCAGCTGGTACCCGAGAGCATGGCTGCACTAGTGCTGATGATGCAGCACCTCACAGCTGAGGTTAGAGACATCTGTGCATTTAAGTATGATGCTGTGTCTGGGAACCAGAGGCTGGAGCTGCTGCCCCACGCCCTGTGGAGAAAGGCCAGCACCCAAGGGCTCAGAACCTAAGAAGCTCTGTGGGAGTAAGAACCCAAAGCCAGGGACATGCTTTGCAGAAGGGATTTGCATCCTTGAAAGCGCTCACACATTAAACGGGTTGGTCCTGTGCATCTTTAGAAGCAAGTTCTGTGCTCAATGACAGAAATGGGGCTGCCAACCCCTAAGAAGCCCCGACAGCACAGCCATAAGTCAGTAGAACCTACCTCATCCATCAGCAGTCATACAGCGCTCCCCAGTGACCTTGCGTAAATGGCTCCAAGACACCCCCACAGGTGCCAGAATTTGCAGATGCTCATGTCCCCCATGCACAATGGCAGTGTGTTTGCATGTCACCTCTGTAATCCTCCCATGGGCTGTAAACTAGCTCTAGATTGTTTATGATACCTATCACGGCATACGTGTTACACTATAAGTAGTTACTATGCTGTGCTGTTCAGGGGACAATGACAAAGAGGAAAGTTCATATATGTGTAAGCACAGACATAATTTTTCCTAACATTTTTAACCCACAGCTGGCTAAGCCCATGGCGACCTGGATCTGCAGTGCAGAATCCCAGTGGGGGCTCCGGGTCTCCAGTGCTTCATCTCCAGCTGATGAACCATTTCTGGAGTGGCCCCACCCATGCTTTCCAAATAACCCATCTCTGAAAAGAACCTGATTTTCCACAGGAGGTACGAAGACCTACTTACCCCAACTTCTGCAAGTTACATTGTGGGTCCTTGACTTTTTCACACAGAACACGAACTCCTGAATCTCCCAAGGCATTTTCTCCCATGTACAGTCTGGTCAGAGAATGGTTGGAACTCAGAACCAAGGCGAGATCCTGACAACACGCAGATGTGAGACAGCAGCTGACCAACCTTCCGTGCAGAGGGGACAAGGTCAGTGCCATCTCTCATGGACTCTGCACCATATGCTAGGACACTGTGCCTGCTGCTGTTCTCAGCTAAAATCTACACCTCAGCTCTACATGGCTCTCATCCTCTTCTCCATTGGTGAAATACAGGTAAGTATTCCTGCACGAGAACATCTGTCTTACTCCCTTCATTTGTTATTGAAATAAAATGTATATATGAGGCCAGGAAGATGGCTCAGTGAGTAAAAGCACTTGCTGCCAAGCCTGAGAACCTGAGTTTAACCCTAGAACCCACAAGAAGGCTCTAAAAATTTGTCCTTTGACCTCCATACAAACTTCATGGCACGTACATATGTGTGTGCTCACACAAACACACACACAGACACACACACAATAAATTCTATAAAACAGTCTTTTAATGAATATGTGATAAAATTTGTCATCTTAACCACTTTTAGGAGCAGAATTTTACTGAGGCCTGGTAGCAGAGGCCTGCAGTCCCAGCTACTCAGGAGGCTGAGGCAAGATGATCAAAAGCTAGGGATATCTGGACAACTTAGCAAGATTCTGCCTCAGGATGAAAATGGAAAGGGTGTGGAACAGAATGCTCACTTAACATATGAGAGGACCTAGATTCATCGCCCATCACACACACGCACGCACACATGCACACACGCACGCACACACACGCGCACACACACAGAGCAGACCTCAGTGCCCTTTAGAGCAGCCACCATTACTATCCATTTCTGATCACCTTTATTTTACAAAACTCAAGCTCTCTGCCCATTAAAACAAAACAAGCAAGCAAACAAAAGCTCCCCATTTCTTCCCTGCCAGTCCCTGGAAGCTACCTACCATCATGTCTTGTATTACGAATTTAAGCAACTTGGGGTTCTTCAAGTAAGTGTAATCACCGTGTTTGCCCTTTAGTGACAGGCTCATCTCACTGCATAGAACACTCTCAAGGCTTGTCTCAATTTCAGCAAGTGTCAGACTTCATTCAAAGCTGTGTGTGTGTGAAAACACCACTTTCTGTGCATTGTCCATCAACACACACAAGAAAGCCTCTGACTTCTGACTGCCATGCTCTGGATTGATGTACACAAACGTAGTGCCCAGGCAGCAGACAGGACAAAAACACGGGATCAAACACGGCTCCACGCTCAGGTGTGTGAGCACCACCGTGCTGCTCGCCATGTTTTACATCCTTGCTTGCTTGTTCCACATCCATGCTTGCTGCTGTCTACATTCCCTCCAGAGCAGTGGTTCTCAGCCTTCCCAATGCTGCGACCCTTTAATTCAGTTCCTCATGCTGTGGTAACTAATAGCTATAAAGTTATAAAGTTATTTTCACTGTTACTTCATGACTGTAATTTAGCTACTGTAAATATCTGTGCTTTCCATTGGTCTTAGGCGACCCCGGGAAAGGGCTGGTCTACCTCCAAAGGGGTCTCAACCCACAGATTGAGACTCCACTGTACTAGAGAGACAAAATTTCCGTTCTCCAAGTCCTTAGTCCTTACCAACACTAGCCTAGTTTCTTATTTGTTTGTTGGTGGGTTTGTTTTCTATGATAATCCTGGTGATGAACTATGACTCAGTACCACCTGATCAACTCATATTTTTTTTTTGAGACAAGGTCTCATGGGAGCCCAGGGTAGCCTAAAATATGTATCAAGAATAACCTTAAGTTTTTGATCCTTCTGTTAACATATCTGGGTTATGGGTTTAATTTGGTGCTGGAGATCAAACTTTGGGCTCAACTTGTATGCTAAATAAGCCCACTACCTATTGATCTGCATCCTTGGCCCTCAAGCACTTTCTTATCTTTTTAGAATTCAAGCATTCAGTAAGGAGTGCATTCAATAAAAGATCTGCCTCTGCTGCTTTAGCGCCATTTTCTTCTATTTAGTGTGAGGCCTAGTGGCTTATTATCATCACAAGGCTCTCAAAACTCTTCTACCATGAGGCCTTGCAGTGTTTTTATATTCTCAGGTGCCTTAAAGACAAACAGTTTTCTTGATTATTTATAAACACACACACACACACACACACACACACGTGCCTGCACATGCGCATACATACCACTGCCATATTTTCACATGGAGCTTTCCTCACAGCAGTCACTGCCTGACTGAATGACTGGCAAACTAGCAGAGGAGAACACAGGAAGTCCTCTAGGCCACTGAGAATATTCTCCTCCTCACACACGAGCTGAGATCTCGTCGTGTCTCCCTGAAGCAGAGTTCCTGAGAGGAACCTACCTCCATGGCAGAGCTGCCTACGGGAGGCGGGCCGGACTCACCAGAGTTTCTTCAGGGTGCAGAATAGGTGCTTCAGTCCCACACACAGAAGTCTGACTCCAAAGTCCTCCAGGGCGTTGTCGCTGAGATCCAGCTCCACCAGCTTCTGGCTGCTGCTGCTCAGGACAGAGGCAATGTCGGAACAGCACTGATGGGAAAGTCCGCAGCGCCCCAGCCTTCACACCAGGTACAGAATCGGACATCAGAGGGTGGCCTTTCTCAGTACCTACACTAGATCCTACGTGTTCCCCAGACCCACAGGTTCAAAATATGGGAAGGGGGTGAGATCTCTGGGAAGGGGAGCCTACAGGAAGACCCATGGGACACGTGGACACTGAGGGGGTTGACTGTAAAGGGATACTGAGACACTGTTCTGTCCCTGTCTCTCTCTTTCCCCCTCACTCTTGCTCTCTTTCTCCTTTCCTATTCCATCATGAGGTGCACAGAAGCCTCTACCATATAAAAAATGCTAACGTGATATTCTGTGTCCCCACAGGCCCAAACAACAGACTCAACTGACGATGGACTAAAACCAGAAGCCAAAACAAATCTTTCCTCCTTTTAAGTTGACCATCTCAGGCATTTATCAAACGGATGGAGAGCCGACTCCTTCACTTGTTTTCCCCGTCTGGAGGTGGTTTAGGCACCAGGCAGGAGCAGATGTGTTCTGGAGTAACCAGAGTCCCTGGGCAATGCACAGGACAGATTAGCAGTGCGCTTCTCCTGCCTGGTCACAGCCCAGGGCTATGGGGCTGACTGACTTTTCAGGTGCACAAAGGGCATATCCTGGATTGTAAACAAAAAGGGTGGTGAGCCTGGAGCCTCTTCTTCACCAGTTTCTCACTGTTGAAGCACCCTCATTAGGCATGTGTCACTGGAGTTTTTGTCTACAAGGTAAAAAGTCTTTGCTTGCACCATGATAATTTAATCCTACTGCTCTCTCTCTCTCTCTCTCTCTCTCTCTCTCTCTCTCTCTCCATTGAGAAATTTAGACAGCAAAGCTGACAGGTGTTGTCATAAAGTCCCTATTCTGCTGGGTCGGGGGGGGGGGGACACAGAAGCCACGACCAGGAAAACGAGGGTTTGGGAGAACGAGAAACGAGGGTTTGGGAGAAGAGCAAGTGTAGTCTCTCCATGCTGGGCTGGTCGTTAGCATTCTCCCAGTCTTCGTGCCAACATGTGGGTATACGTGGCCTTGACTCAGTTTCCTTCCTGGTGAACAGATCTCCACAAGCCACAAAGAAGGGCTGTGGGGAATGTCAGCAAAGCTGAAGCAGAACCCAGGACCAGATCCTGTGTAAACCTCAGGTCTCTGTCACAGCTGAGATAAGCCACTGATTTTGATGATTTGTGATTCGTTTTATGCACTGTTGTTTGACTCCTTGACCCCAGGAGGCCACAGTCAGAAGCTTGGCCTTCAGTGTGGTGGGGAAGGTGTTGAAACCTTTAAGGGGTGTGAATAAGTACAAAGGAATGATGTCACCACAAGCACTGCCCTCAAAAGGAATTAAAGGAGTTAGTTCTCTTGGGAATTCAGCTAGCTCCTCACAGCAGAGCCAGGGAAGGGACTCAGTGGGCAAATGTTCTTGCCACCCTGACTTAATGCCCTGAGTTCTATCTCAGAACCACGTTCCAACAGTGTCCTCTGACTTCCACATGCATGCTATGACATGTGCAGGACCATATGCACACAGACACAGAAAACACACAACACACACACTTTTTAAAAGAAAAAAATAGAAAATTTCTTTTTTTAAATTGTACTTTTTTTAATTTTGAATTTTCTTATTCCGTATATTTAAAGTTAAAATAGAGCATAGAATGGGGTATATGAAGTTCAAAAATACAAGATAATAATATAGTTCATAGGGTAGAAATATACCATGGAATGGGCTTTGTGGTAATGCTATAATTAGGTAAATATTCAGGGAACAAGCCCAAACAAAAATGGAATAATCATAAATTTTCAATAACATTCAGAAAAATTAAAATAATTCTCCATAACATAGAGCCACTCACAAAGCAGGAGGATTTTTTTTTTAATGTGTTCTGGATGTTTTGCTTGCTGGTATGTTTGTGTACAATGTGCATACAGCACCCACAGAGGCCAGAAGAGGGCACTGGATCTCCTGGATTAGAGTTACAGATGGTTGTGAGCCACTGTGTGGGAGCTGGGACTCAAACCCTGGGCCTCTGAAAGCAAGTATGCTTAACCACTGAGCCATCTCTCTAGCTGCCCCCCCAATTAAATTTGTTTAATTAATCTCCCTTTAATATTAAGGAGTTGGATAAAAGCAGTTACAAGAGGTATTGGACTTGGCAGCTAAGAGCTCTTGTACTTGCAGAGGACCCCAGTTTGGTTTCCAACACCCACATGGTAGCTTACAGCTATCTATTACTTTAGTTCCAGGGAATCTAATACCTTCTTCTGTCCTCCAAGGGCACCAGGCATGCACATAGTACACAGATGTATGTACACACAGACAAAACACTCATGCACATAAAATTTAAAAAATCTACTAGAAAAGGGAAAACAGGTGCAGAGAGACAAAACAGCCAACATCCTGATGCACACTTTTTTAATATTTATTTTTTTTAATTTTTTATATTTTTTAATATTTATTTTTTTATATTTATTCTTTTTAAGACTTGTTTGAGTGTATGTACATGTGCATGCTAGAAGAGGACATCAGATGCCAGTATAGAATGTTGTGAACCACGTGGTTGCTGGGGATTGAACTCAGGACCTCTGGAAGAGCAGGCAGTACTCTTAACCGCTGAGCCATCTCTCCAGCCTCCTCTGATCCACACTTTTAAAGACTGGCATGGCCTGGTGTTGTAAAACTATAGCAAAATAACAGAAATTCTTCCTCAGTGAGCTGACAGGCTAAGCTTACTGCAACATCCAGCACAGTGTTCCAGCCCTGGGCTGGCCAAGTGAGACTGAGAAAAAGCGAAGAGCAGCTTACATAGAAGGTAGAATTGATTTTAAAAACAAAACAAAACAAAACAAAACAAAACGGTGAGGGTGCTGGAGAGATGGCTCAGAGGTTAAAAGCACTGACTGCTCTTCCAGAGGACCTGGGCTCAACTTCCAGCACCCACATGGCAATTCACAACTCTCTGTAACTTCAAGATCTGACACCCTCACACAAACATACATGCAGACAAAACACAAATGCTCATAAAATAAAAATAAATAAATTATAAATTAAAAATGGTGATGGGATGGTGTTTAGTATGATCAAGAGGAAGATGGAGAAATGCCCAAAAGAAATGAACTTAAGAAATGTCAGCTTGCACTCATGGTCCCACTAAAAAAGCCAAAGCAGGAAGATTGCTAGAGCCAGAAAGTATAAGATCAGATTGGGCAACATACTGAGAGCCAGTCATTTACACAAACAAATAAACAAAAATTTAAAAGCTGTATCACTGTTAAAAATTCAATTGCTACATGCATCCACAGAGCATGTGTTAAATTGAGCTGGAAGGATGGTCCAGGAACCTAGCTGGAGGAAATGGTCCAGGGGTCCAGATGCTCAGTAGGCTGAACATGTGGGTAGCACTAGTGAGGCCAGCCATAAGAGATGCACTCTTCATCCCCACAACAATATCCATGATGAAACTTCCCAGTTCTCACCCAGAAGCCTGGTCCATGCAGAAATGGAAGACACAGCCTTTGTTTTGCCACCAAGAAATAGCTTTTCTTAGTTCTTCATTGTTCCCGTCTATAGTTTTCCAAACCTACCTCCAGCCCATTCAGCCTGCACATTTATGACAGAGTCAAATGTGTCCCTCCAAAGCCTCCTATATCAAAATTTCATCCCATAAGACCACAGAGTGTGACCATATTTGGAAATCGGCACTTCAAACAGATAGTTGAACTGAATCCTCAGGGTTGGCCCTAGTCCCGCTGGAGTAGTATCAGTTCAAGAAATGGTTGTAAGAGGTTGTAAGAGGTTAGAGCACAGACACACAGCTGCAAAGACTCAAGGAGGCAATGGCCACCAACAAGCCGGGGAGAGACTCAGACGAATCAGTGGATGTGTGAGTTTGGACTTCTAGCATCCAAACCTGAGATAACAAATGTTATAACCATTAGGATGTGGCCCTCAGTCCTTTTTTACAGTAGCCCTGGGAAGAACTGACCAGACCCATCAAGGATCTTTCTCTTACTGTCTCCTCCCATTCATGTCCTCTCACACACACACACACACACACACACACACACACACACACACACACAC
>NW_026596152.1:10406095-10479940 GCF_907164565.1 Psammomys obesus
ACACACACACACACACACACACACACACACACACACACACACACACAAACTGGGACTTACCACAGTCTCTGAATGTTACAGCCTGGGTGCTGGAGGGCCTCACACAGTACCCTCATGCCCGGATCCCCCAGAGTGTTGTCACTGAGGTCCAGCTCAGTGAGGTTCTGGTTGGAGCTTAGAGTGGAGAAGAGGCCTCGGCAGAAGCTAGACGTGAGACAGCAGTTCACCAGTCTAGAATGGCAAGGAAGGACAGAAGAGAACAGTGGTTTCTAGTAACGACAAATTGGACAGGAGTCCTGGCACCTGCTCACAGAAAAGTCTCCTACATGTCACGACACCAATCGTGGATCCACTGTCCGTTCAGAGAGGAGGGAAGTGGGCTGGTGAGCCTTGGGAGCAGAGGCTCTTTTTGAGATGCAGAGAAGTAAGCCTTTGGCTTACTGCAAGCACCTCAGTTGCCTCCTTTCCACATTAGACAACTGTTGTGACCCTGGCCCGGACATGCAGCTAATAGCCGGACATGCAGCTATGTGGCCTAAGCAGCAACTCTCACTCAGACTGCCCACGTGCGTCAGGAGTGCTGTTAAAATCCTGACGCCAGGCTGCAACCACAGAGGTAAAATCTGAGTCATAAAAGAGAGACCCATCTACATTGGCAGTATTTAATTAATTAGTTAGTTAATTAATTAATTAATACATTATTCTGTCTGCCTTTGTGCCTACACGCCAGAAGAGGTCATGAGATCTCACTATAGATGGTTGGGAGCCACCGTGTGGGTGCTGGGAATTGAACTCAGGACCTCTGGAAGAGCAGCCAGCGCTCTTAACCTCTGAGCCATGTCTCCAGCCCTGCAGTGTTTTCTTTTATAGTCATTTCCAGGGATTCACTTTGGAAGACCCCATGGCCCTTATTCAGATGCAGAGAGTCTGAGAAATGGAAATGGAGCGCAATTGGTAGAATGATCACTAGCACATTTGAGGCCCTGGATTTGGTCCCTAACACTGTGTGACAACAGAGCACATTTGTCAACACCTGCAACCCTAGTACTCAGAACATGGATGCAAGAAGATAAAAGGCTCAAGGTCATTCTCAGTTACATAAGGACTTCAAGTTCAGGGCTAGCTTGGGCTACACAAACCCTAGCTTAAAAAAATATGGTGGATATGCGCTTAGCTAGTCCTCTTGGAAGGTTCAGCAAGAAGCAGAGAAAGCCTCAGCCTTGTAAGGAAAATGTCTGTTAGCTAAAGTAATGGATCCTCCTTCTCATCAGGGGCTTTAGCACAGTCCCTGCCTTCTTCATCCGTGTGTGGTCATAGTCAGGCCTCTCATCCTCTCTCCACCTTGTGTTAGGACCCTGCAGAGCAAGCCTGCCTCCTTCTCCTATCTCCTTTCTCTTCCCCTCTCCCACTGGGGTGGTCTGGATGTTCACCCTACCCTTCAGAAACTCAGATGGACACCCTCATCTCAGAGTGATGGGATCGGGAGATGGTTGGCTGAGCGGGCAGAGCCTCATAGAGAGTAGCAGCACCTAGTGGAAGAGAGAGCCGGGGCATTGCTCTCCTCCTCCCAGCAGGTACAAGCATCATGTGGGGCCCTCTGTCTTTAGACCGTTTGTCTTCAAAAATAACCTAGTCTCGGGCATCCATTACAGCAGCATGGATTGAAGCAAGATGGTATGCTAGAGCTACCCATAGAATACAAGCAGTGGAAGCTTACAAACATTTCCACGCAATGCCACAGTCCACCTGATACCTTGTGGGCTGAAGTGAGAGTCTCCCCGCATGCTTGTTTGTTAGTTTTGTTTCTCGATCCCATTTATCCACTTAGCAAAAGTCACTCTCTACCAACGAAAGGGTGGCAGGCACATTCTCACAAGGCTTGGCAACTATATTTGGAAAATAATCGGAAAGAGAACCAAGAAAAGTAGCCAGAAAGCATATGGCACATGCTACCATCTGCCTGAAGCCAAATTTTCTTACCTAGAAGAACAGCCAGCATGAGGGTCTGGAGAAACATACTGGACGTGGCTCAAGTGTTGACTTCCTCCCCGCTCTTCTTCTTCCTCCTTGGGTGAGTTGTGGAGAAACCCCAGGGAAAGGGTTTTTACCCTATGACAGTTTTTGATACAAAAGGAAGAAACTACATGATCCATTCTGGTTGAGAGGTTGATCTCAATTTTGGGAAAGTGGTCCATAGCGCTCTGCACAAAGTCTTCCTCCTGCATCTCATACAAACAGTAGAACAGTTCCAGCTGGCTGGGCTGCCTCTGCAGCTTCTTGGCCTTGGCTTTCTCTTCAATCCATCTCAGCAGTTCCAGTCTGACTTGCTGAGAGATCTTGCAACTTAATTTCTTCTCCAAGTAGGAGGTTCTCTCCTGGTTTACAAGGCCAAAGAGAAAACGGACAACGAAAATCAGATAGCCCTTTTCAAACTTGCCGTAATTTTCTAGGAGAACCTTCACATCTCTGTTCAGGAGATCTGAACAGCCTGCTGGTCTCTTCCTGGCGGCCACCCCCTCTTCCTCCTCTTCCAGCAAATAGTACATAGCAGCGAAGAACTCCTGGAAAGTCATGTGGCTAAAGCTGTAGAATTGCTCACAGTCCACTTCCTTCTGGAACACGTTCATCCTCAGGAATGCAGAGACATCTGTCTTCTGCAGGCCATGTGTCCTCAGATCACACTCCTCAAAAAGGATTTTCTGGTTCCAAATTCCATCTGCAGCCAAGGAGCAGAGCCCCTGCAGGTGGACAGAGAAGAGGTGCTCCTCGGTGCCCGCCCGGGATTGCAACAGGCTGGAAAGGAAGAAGACGTAGACGGCTGTTGTGGTCTTGGAGGTCTGGGCCAGGCTCTTCCCAGCCTCCATCTGTTGCTTCAGCCCCGTGCACACAATCCAGCAGACCAGGGGGATGAAGCACATGGTAAAGAGAATCTCGTTCTCCTCGATCAGCCTGAAGGCCTCTCTGGCCTGCAGCTCATTTGAGAAATACTTAAAGAAATACTCCTTCCTCTTGGCCTCAGAGAAGCCTAGGATCTCCACGTGGCGGGGGCGATCCAGCAGGTGCTGCAGCTTCTCCAAGGCCGCCGGCCTCGTGGTGATGAGCAGGCAGGCCTTGGGCAGCAGCTTCTTTCGGATGAGGCTACTCAGCAGAATGTCTCCCCTCACAGCCTTCTGCCAGTCTGTGCAGACCTCCACAATGTGCTCATCAAAGGCTCCCTGCAGCTCATCGAAGCCGTCTATGAGGAAGAGGATCCTGGAAGGCTTGTTCAGTATCTTACACACTGGTGGGTTTGGGTCAGGCCAGCAGCTGACGATCAGGTCTCCCAGGCTCTTTGGTGTCCTGAGGCTCACCTCTCGACAGTGGATAAAAAACAAATAATCAAATTTATCCTTGAAGAGCTTCCCGGATGCCCAGTCCAACATGATCTTCCGGGCTAGTATCGTTTTCCCGATGCCTGCTGCCCCCTGGAACACCACTGTACGCACAGGCCCTGAGTGCTCATCCTCAGGCTCAAACAGCAACTCCAGCTCAATGGAACTCATGGGTCTGTCCCACATTTTAGTCCTGCCAAAGTGCAGCAGTTCATCCTCCCTCTCCTGCTTGCTTGGATGCTCCTTGACCAGCTGCAGCTGAGTGTAGCGTTTGTTGATGTCCACACGCTCACCCAGACGTGCATTCCTATCTTTGATACAGTAGAATCTGCTTCTCACATGTCTTCTGTACATCTTATGGTAATCTGCAGCAGAGACAAAAAGGTAGATTTCAGGACAAGCCCACGCCCATCTATTCCCCAACAATAAGCTATTAGTGGGCCTATGCTCTTCCAGGAGGGACACTGAGAATTGTGAGGATTCAAGGACAACAACAACAACAACAAAAAACATGCAAGGAGTACTGACTGTCAACTGGAGCGCAATGTGCTCAGCAAACATGCGACTGCATACGGCGAGGTGTACTCATTGATGCAATAGTGGTATGACTGTCGTCGCAGTAACCAGCCATTTCATGCTTGGATGTGAAGCCTACTCCAAAGACGGGGATTCACACCTGGTACTGAGAACCCAGTCAAAAGCCTGTGTGGCTGGGGCTCATAAACCGTAGTAGCAATGCGTTCTCCAGGTATCTCATTGTAACTATTACTGTTTTCCAAATGTGTGTGTGGGCAACATAAAATGCAAATATATATTAAAACATGTCTGTGTGCCTAAAAGGAAAACCAGTGGCTTATGCTCTAGAGGAAGGTAACAACCGGGTTAGAAAAATAGGAGGTATAATTCTTCCCCAAAGAATATCAGGTCCCCAAAATTCAGATGTCAATCACTTCCCACTCATGATAGGGCACTGTGGGCACTGCCTCCAGCCAGAAAGTCTGCTATTTAAGCCCTATACTTTTAGTCTGAAGCCTATATCTACCTGTAGTAAACCTCTTTGGGGACTTTAGGAAAACATGTGACTGTGCGTCTGCTTCTTTAGCTGAAGCGCATTTCCCGAGGTAGGCCTTGTTCCCTGAGGTGGAGCCCTGTAGACTGCCCAAGCTTCCCTGCTTTCCAGTTCCTTAGCCTGCTGTTCCAAGACTAAAAACAAAGTTGAAAGCAGCAGCTCGATGCATACCTTTCTTTTTTTTACAAATTGAGATGTGGGAGAGATATCCCAGTAAGCCCATCCACTCCTCTTCAAGGCTGTCTTCCTGGCATTCCACAGAGAGATTGGAGGCACAGGCATCATCTAAACACAAAAGGAAAAAAAAACCACAAAGTACATCAAAAAGTCCTAAAACAGAGGATCGAATCGAGCCTGAAAGGGTTAGACTAACTTTGTAACCTGTATGTCTTCTAATGCCTATAGTTTTGAGTTTTAGGTCCAGGTTAAGCTAAAGCCGCTTAGTACCTTTCCAGAGAATGGAGAAATGTGACCCTATCTGTGAGGACAGATAGAAAAAAAAGCAAGTAAGCAATGACCTTCACTCAGCAAAAAGAATAGTGTTTCTTAGCAACGAACCCAGACTTCTTCTGAGTAGCTTTTGACCTCCAGCCAAAAGTCCACAGCCCCTAATCTTCAAGGATGAGCTAACCACCTCCACCTTATATTGCAGCTGCATCCACACTTGGCAGGACTGGCCAAGCTTGAGCACCTAAGACTAACCAATTATCTTACTTTATAGCTTCCTCATCCAATCCTAAATTGCCAAGACTTCAACTTCAAATCTCCTGCAATTTTTCTTTTAAAAACCTAAAGGCCTTTGTCTCCAGGTGCCACTCTTTGCTGACTGGCAGGGGTGACCCCATTGCGCAATGGTTAATAAACCTCTTGCTTTTGCAACGAGTCTTGGTCTAGGGGAGTTTCTGGGAAGGGCATGATCTTGAACTCCTGAGCTGTGAGACCCCAGGTCTTACAAGCCTAGTCTATGGGTAGGTCAAAGGCTCCTACCCCATATTCCTTCTGAATTAAACATGGCTTAGCCAGGCAGGACAGCACATACCTTTAATCTCAGCACTTGGGAGATAGAGGCAGAAATATCACAACTTCAGAGTTATCCTCAGCTACATAGTGAGTTCAAGGCCAGCCTGGGCTACATGTCTCAAAGAGGAAAAACAAAGAAAAATTTAAAAAAAGAAAAGAAAGAAAAAAAAAGTAGGTTAATAGTGTACTTTGTGGGTTCTTCTTTTATCTACTCTTCACCTCTTATCTTCTGCCCTTTCAACCTCCTAACTAGATAAGTAAAAGAGAGAGAGAGAGAAAGAGAGAGAGAAAGAGAGGAGAGGAAAGAGATACCTGAATAAAGTCAGAGGTTGGAGTGGGGGTGACAATATTGTTAGAGTGCTTTCTGCTCATTAGAGGCATCAAGCTCCTTGGGGTAAGTCTGATCTGTGCTGTCATATCCTGTGCTTTCTTGTCTCAATTTCTAGGTCTTCAGAAGTAAACACTGTCAGTCAGTCTACTCAAGTCATTCAGAACAATGACTAACTAAATTCACATTGAGAAGTTTAAAAATGGGGCTGGAGACATGGCTCAGAGGTTAAGAGCACTGGATGCTCTTCCAGAGGTCCTGAGTTCAACTCCCAGCAACCACATAGTGGCTCACAACCATCTATGAGGGATCTGGTGCCCTCTTCTGGTGTGCACGTGTACATGCAGGCAGAACACTGTACACATAAAATATAAATAAATCTTTAAAAAAAAAGAAAGAAAAGTTTAAAATGCTGAGTAGCACTCTACTCAAAGCAGTTCTTTTTCTCTTTTCTGAGACGTAGGAATCGTTATCCATGGAAGACTCCAAGCTGATTCCAACATGTACCTACCTACCAGCCAAGAAGCACAGACACAAATAATCTGGACTTTATTCCTGGAGGACTTTAGGAATGCAATAAAAGCCCCTACCAGAAAGACACATACAACAGATCAGGGACACAGGAACTTAAGGATAAGGCATGCACTCCTGTGGGTGTAAAATTATTTTGGAAGATAATGCCAGTTGGGAGATAATGCCAGTTGGGAGAGTGTCTTCCTAGCATGGGCGAGGTATATATCACATCACATAAGCCAGGAATCCTGTTAGTACACATTCCTAGCACCCAGGAAGTGAAGTCAGGAGGATCAGAAGCTCAAGGTTATTCTCAGCTACACAGGGAGTTTGAGATAAGCTTGGTATATGTGAGACCTTACCTAAAGAAGGAAGGACAGGAGAGAGGCAAGTGAAGAGAAAAGAAAGCACCACTAGCAATGAAATCACAAAACAGAGATCTAAGCATTCGTGCAAGCCACAATTCTCACTGAATGTCTCAACTTAACTCTCTCTTAATGTCTCACTTTAACCCTAAAAGGAGCTTCAAATACTGGTAATGATTTTTACACTTAAAAATCCAGATATGAAAGCTGACATCACAGGGCTATACTTCTATTATCTTGCTTGGCTTCATGCGTTGGCTATGGCTGGCTCTGATTGGGGAGCCCTGGGTAAACAGAACTTCTCCCTGGCTCATGCCATTCATTTGAAAGCATTATAGAACTAGTAACTACTTCATGGGATTATTGAGAGAAAAACAAAACCTAAAGAAACCCCAAAACAAAAAGCTGCCTAGTACAAGGGGCCTGGTGTGGTGGCTCAGTGATTAAGAGCACTTGTTACTCTTCCAGAGGACCTGGATTCAGTTCTCAGCACTCACATGGTGACTCACAACTATTTATAACTGCAGTTTCAGAAAATCTGATACCCTCTTCTGGCCTCCTCAAGTACCAAAACAAGCATAGTGCGCATACAGACAAGCAGGAAAACACTCACACATATAAAACAAATTTGTTTTTTGTTGTTTTTGTTTTTAGCTCTGGTCCCTCTTTAATACGTAGCCCTGGCTGTACTGGGACTTGTTTTGTAGACCAGGATGGCCTCTAGCTGACATAGATCCACCTGCTCCTGCCTCTCAAGTGCTAGGAGTAAAGGCGTGTGCCACAACATCTAACCCAAAAATAAATCTTAAAAAAACAACGAGAGAGAAGTGGCCCAGAGTAAAGGCACAAACCTGATGGCCCACATGGTAGAAAGAATCAGCTCCTACAAGATGTCCAATGACCTCCACATATGTGCCATTGCGCATACATATATGCACGCAAAACACGTAGCTAAAAACGTTTAATGTTTTAATATGACGACATCTGAAATTGCCCCGGAAGTGCTTCTGCTGCTAAGACTGATGCTTCACTCCGGTTGTATGCATTCTCAGCATAGCACAACTACAGTTGTGTCGTGATGTGCAATTTGATTGGCACACAGCTCCGACTCTTCCCCCTGTACCACCATTGCCTTGCTAAGCGCCTTTTCTTGTCTCCAACAAACCTAGTGGTGTAGGGATGGCACGCAGGGCCCTGTGTTTGTCAGGCTGCACTAGGTAGCCCCTCACCAGCATCCTTCTCTCAGGACTGATTCGCTGTGCTTGCTCCCTTCTGCCACTCCAACTCAGCATCCTCTGCCTGTGGCCTTCTGATCACCCCGGATCCCTTCTGCTGTTTTCCTTATTAAGAGCAGGCAAGCAACCGTGATGAGCTGGTCTGGAAACCAGCGGTGGACCTCATCACTAACCACACTCATAGAGCATGGTGTCAGCTACAACAGGCTCCTGGGAATAAGCGATTACTGCGACTGGGGATTTTACAGAATTAGAAAAAGCACACTGCTTCCTCCCACCCTCACATACCCCACTAGGAGAAGAGGAAAAGCAACGAAAATAAATTAACATTTTAAACATGCTAACTTTTGTGTAGCAAAGGACACAATCTCCCAGCACTCAGAAGGCAGAGAAAAAGCGGCTTCTGAGTTTGGGGCCAGCTTGAGTAGATTGCAAATTTGAGGCCAGCCTGGGATAGGTAAGACTAACTCAAAACCAAAGAAAGGAAGGCATTAATAAAGACAATTATTCATTGGCAAGAATAGACAAGCAAAATGTAATATGTGTGTGTGTGGTGTGTGTGTGTGTGTGTGTGTAGTGTGTGTGTGTGTGTGTGTGTGTGTTTGAATATTCACTATTAATCTTCTTTTGTTTTTGTTTGTTTGAGACAAGTTTTCTCTGTTCTGGACTCACTCTCTAGACCAGGCTGGCCTCGAACTCACAGAGATCTGCCTGCCTCTGCCTCCCAAGTGCTAGGATGAAAGGTGTGCACTACCACACCTGGCCCACCATCATTAATCTTTTTAAAGAAGGAGCTCTGATATACCTGAGGACATTATGCTAACTGAAATAAGGCAGCCACAAGAGAAAAACACTCATGATTCCACCTGTGTGATCCATAGCGGTAAAGTTCTCAGGGACAGAACTAGGTTGCTAGGCGATGGGGTTAGGTAACAGAGACGTATCATCTTGTGAGTTGGGAGCTTCCGTTGCGCAAGATGAAAAGCGCTCTGGAAGTTGGTTGCACAACAATATGAGTTTCTTTATTACTAAGACATATATGTCAAATTACTAGAATTCTACATTTTATGAGACGTACACTTTAAGAAAAACAAAAAACTCTTGTTCACTCACTCCACTCTGGCTGGTCCTTCTTAGCTTTTTCCCAGAGGTCTCGCCTGTTGATCGCTGCAAAGATCCACACAGCCATGGCCCATGCTTTCTCCTCCCCATTGAAGTCAATCATGAGTGTGGCTAGATCCAAATGGTCTGCCTTCTCCATCTGGCCCCGGGGGAGCGGGCTGCAGCCCTCCCCAGGTGGGTAGTCTTCCAAATGCATTTTGAATTTCTTGAGGTCCACATCTTCCAGGTCCTCTAGATACTGGGCCAGTTTGCAGCGGACACTGGGCATCTTCATCAGCAACCCTTCGGAGGGTCTTTGGGATTAGGTCTGCACTGACATAGCAAGAATGAAAACCCTGTATGGGTAAGAAGAATCTTACTAGAAGTCTCCGCTTCTAGAAGATGAAATTATCAGAAACTCAGAAAACTAAATGCTAATATTGAAACATTACAAGGTACCTCATAACTTGGTACAGGTCTTAAAGTTTCTTAACTCAGAAAACTCAAAGGAAAAGAAATATCGCTTGACCATCTGAATCACCATCTCTGATGTAATAAGTATTAAGTAAGCCAAATGCTTACCAGAAAGTTCTCTTAGCTTGATTCAGGACTATGTCCTGAGCCATGGAAGAAAAGTTCCTCTGTAGAGATAAACATAGATAAGCCATTAATACACTACAAAGAGAACAAGCGTTTACACGGGGTCACCAGAATTTGTCATGGAACCCATGGTTCCATGGTGACAAAACTGGGACCCAGACAGGCTCTTCACTATTTCTCAGTTTCAACTTCCTCATTTAGTCACTGCGAAAGCAGAAAAGATTGCTTTCAGGTTTCTTTTAATGGAAGGTTCTGGTTTCTTGTTCTATTTTCATCTGAAGGAAAGGAACAACAGAAGGAGAAAGCCAGGAGAAAATAAGCTTCAGTAATAACAGAGCAACAAAGACGAGGCCTCACAGCACAGACGGAGGACAGTCTTTCACTGCTCCCCTATTTCTCACTGATGGATAGAGCCTAATCAGGTGGAACTTAGGTTCATATAAAGGGAAAGACTAAACGCATACACCTCTTTAATGGCTCCTTGAAATTTTCACAAATATAATGAACATCATGATTCACATTCAGTAAGAACTGCTCGTGGCTAGATGCTGCCCTGATTATTTTTTTTTCCTCACCTAGTTTCTCAACTGAGGCATGTAGGTTCCTTCAGCTGAGTAGTAGAGACACTAAATGGCTTTCTCAGACTGAAGCTGTAAATGGTAGAGGAAGGGAAGGAGCCTGGAAAATGGTAATGGCCTCCAAATTGATATTTATATGACAGCAAGTTGATACATGAGGCACCTCAAGCTCACTGGTTCCTGTTGCGTTTCCATTCTTGCCTCTCCTCTCCCTGGCTCAGGCAGCACCTCATACCTCCTTTCATTCATCTCTCGTGCTTTCGCTGACAGCTGCCCCAGCTCTACAGAGCCTCCTAGATTTTTGATCCCTCAGTTCTTGGTTTGTTCCAGGATGTCTCAGTCCTCTGCTCCCTGCTACTGAGACCTGCCACAATGGCTCTGGTCTTTACTTAGCTGCCCCCTAGGCTTCAGCACATTCTCTCACAGGCATCCAGCTCTCTGGTGCCCTGAGTGGATGCCATTGAAGTCCTAAGAAGTTATCATTGCTTCTTCTGCACCCCCTTCCGCCTTCCCAACATGCACAAGTAACAGAAACAGAACATCCCAGAAATACTCTAAAGTTAGACTTAGAGTTTAGAAGAAATTCCTACTCTATTGATAAATCGTGCCATTAAATATAGCCTCCCATTCCTTCCCTGAATCTTTCATCCACACTGCTGCATGAAACGGTACTCACCCCGACACCAGCCTTAGATACAGATAAAGGGGAAATGAGGTGAATTTATAGGGCCACTGTGACACTGGAGGCAGGAAGGATGTGGCCTCGGGAAGGGAACAAGCTTGCATCACTGTCAAAGGCAGACTAACAGTTGCTCATCTGGATGGGTTTTCCAAACCCAAGCAATAGAGCTCTGAGTCTAAGCCTGGGCTGCAGACCAGAATTTCCCAGGTTCCTTGCAGAAGCATTAAGACACAGTAAAAGGTGAGGCCTAAGGGCTCAGCAACACTGTAAGCAGTCTAGGGACAGTGGGGACCCGGCAGAGAGGTACGGGAGCAGTGATGAGCAGACTTGGTATGTGGTATGTGAAACCCAGATCCCATTATCCTTCTCCTCTCATGGAGATGGTCAGTGGGCAGCTACACGTGTTTACCATTTCCTGCTCTCATTAAAGGAAGAGCTCCTACTCCATGACTTTTGAACTCACCTATCAGGTTGTCAGGTTGGCTGTGTCTCAGAAAAAGCCAAAGCACTTGGCCTTCTTGACCCCCGAAGAACAAGGGGAAAGATGTCCACATAGAGTTGCTTCCCTTGCTCCTCTTGGTGGCTGTAGGACCACAGCCTGACAAGGACAGGAGTTCCACCACCCTCCTGAGTTAGGCAGCTGCTCATACTAAACTACTGGTTAATGGCAGACCGGAACCTCAGAGACTGCAGATGAAGAGACAGAAACAACAAGAATTCAAATGCTAAAGATGGACAGGAAGCAGACCAGACATACTCAAGAAGACGGGAGCCCACTATCTCACCCTGAGAATTTTTTTAATAAGTGAGGTTGACTGAGCTATATTCTTCATGTAACAAAAATCCACATCTTCATAAAAGCTGATATATAGGTCAACAGAAGGCAGAAAGTACAAAGCTAAACCTGAGTTTATGTGAGCAACTGACCTTTAACAAGGACAACCAAGAACTTAAAAAGGAGAGGGTGATCTATTCAACAAATGTTCTCTCAGCCAGGTCCAGCGGTGCAAATCTGTAATTCTAGCTGCTTAGGAGGCTGAAGCAGGGAATTTCAAGTTCAAGGCCATCTTGGGCATCTTAGTGAGACCCTGACTCAAAAAGAGGAAAGGTTGAGCTGGGCATGGTAGTGCATGCCTGTGATTCCAGCATTTGGGGAAACAGAGGCAGAAGGATCTTTGTGAGTTTGAGGCCAGCCTAGTCTATAAAGCAAGTCCAGGACAGCCAAGGCTACACAAAGAAACCCTGTCTGGGAAAACAAACAAACAAACAAACAAGGGAATGTAATGTAGATAGACCTACAGGCAATTCAAATGGCAATTCATGTCCATTGAGCAAAACAACAGCAGCGGCTTCCTGATTAGAGCCTCTGGGGTCCCCAGCCATAGGTGTTTGACCATGTTTGTTATAATACTGGGTATGAATTCCCTCTTATGCGCAGGGCTCAAACCCAACAGGAAATTGTTTGGCTACCTCCTATAACTCATTCCACTATGACACCAGAAGACTCATCTTGCCTGGTTGGTCAATACTGTAGCCAAATAAATAAATAATAAGTAAATAAATGTTTCCTTTGGAACCAACCTCAGGGGCACTGGACACACAGGCAGACAGTACAGCCATGACACATAACGTAAAAATAAAGGTTAAAAAACAAGACAAAACACTTAAAGAAAGAAAAGGAGTTAACAGCTTCAGCTGTGTAAGGCGCATTTTAACAGCTCAGCATCCTCCCGTGGGGGCTGAGTGCCACAGTGTGAGGAGTCAGGGAAGCAGCCCGTCCATCACCACGGAGACTCTTCCAGATCAGTATTGCCCTCACAGCTCTCACGGCCCAGAAGGGCTGCCGCGGAATCAAACGTCAAGAAAGTTGTGAAGGGCAGCCTGACGGTAAAACAACATTTATTCCTGTCATCAAACACAGAGAAGTAGACATGGCGCCCCCCCCCCCAGGAAGCGTCATTCCTGCTGACGACCATTCACAGTGCTGGAAGGTGCTCCCGTTTTTTCCTGTTTTGTTTTTCTGAGACAGGGTTTCTCTATATAGCCTTGGCTGTTCTGGACTCACTTTGTAGACCCGGCTGGCCTCGAACTCACAGACATCCGCCTGCCTCTGCCTCCCTGTGCGCTGGGATTACAGGCGTGCGCCACCATGTCTGGCAGCAGTTGCTCTGCATGGCACGGGAGGGGAAAGTTAATCAACAATATCACTCAGCTACAACCCTTCGACCTACAACACCGGCTTTCCTGAAACAGACGCTAGTGTGATAGTGGCGCATATATTATGGGAGTAATCAATCACTTTTTGATTGGACGTAAGGCCCAGTCCATGAGATAGAGCCCATACCTGGACGCCGCAAAAACGGCCAAGAACCTGAGACTAGAGAGGTCAAGGGCCTAGAGGAAAAGCTAATACTATCATTCTACTAAAGAAACATGGCGATAAAAATCACTCCTAAAGACATGTACCCAGAGATCGCTGCCTTGATTAACTCTCATCAAAGAAGCTTTGTCTTGCAGTAGTTGGCATTTAACACAAATGCCCACAACTGGACAATGTGCAGAGAGTGAGATCCTTTGGAACACTCAGCCCTAACTGGGATGACTTCTTCAAACTCCTCTCCTCAAGGCTACAGAGGTAGATGCAGAAAAGGAAGCAGAAAGATTGCCAGAGCAAGGTGACAGGTGATATCGAGGAAAGAATGTCTTCCCAGCACAGTAGCCTTGATGCAGGTATTCGTTTACAGAGCCTGTGGCAGCACATGCAGAGAGGCTCACAACAACCTCTACCTTCTGCTCGAGGGGATCCGGTGCCTTCTTCTCACCAGGCATGCACCCGCTGTGCATGCCTACATGCCTACATGCGGGCTAAACAATCATACACATAAAATAAAAAATGAAAAAAGAGTCAGCTGTGGTGGTACAGCCTTTAATCCCAGCACTCAGGAGGTAGAGGCAGGCAGATCTCTGTGAGTCTGAGGCCAGCCTGGTCTACAGAGTTCGTTCCAGGACAGCCAGAGCTGCCTAAAAGGACCCTGTCTCAAACAAACAAACAAACAAACAAACAAATAAACAAAAGGAATGAGCTAGAGAAATGGCTCAGAGGTTGAGAGCACTTCCAGAGGAAAATGTTTTTATTACATATTCTTCAACAACACAAATTATAATTTCTCTTTCCAATTACTAGCTGAACAATGACAACCTGGATGTAAAGAAAAACAAAGCCAGCTGCTGCTTGTCTGTGTGAGTTTACAACACTGGGAAAGAGAGGCTGAAGGGATGGAAAATATTTGGGAGCAAACAGAAAATAAAAGAAATCAGCATGCTGACTCTACATGCTGAAATAAAGCAGAAGTTTGTTGTATGTGAAACACTAAACTAGTTCATCAAGAAGATTGCAAAAATAGTAAAGAGAAAGAATATCCAAATTAATAGAAAATGGGGGTGAGATGACTAGGACAAAGGCTACGTGACTGTACTCACATGTAACAGCAAAACAGGTTCACAGCGACTGAAGATTGACCGGTGATTGCTGCGGTTCGGGAACTGAAAGCAGGATGGTAGAGCTGCCTGTGGCACAGGGGGGCAGGAAGGGCTGTGAACCTAGCGAGCGCAAACTTCAGGTCTGTGAGATGGAGAGCCCTGGAGATGGTGTCGGGGCGAGCAATGCATTTCCCTCAACGCAGCCCAACCCCCACTGCAAACAGGTGATGCTGAATTATGTTACATATGGTTTTCCAAAGTAAGAAAAAATAGTCACTGTCTATACTCCCTTCTCTGGTAGTTGCTCATTTACCCCAAGGACAGAGGAGCTGTGGAACTGTCAGGGCTGACATGAGCAGAGACGGTCAGTTTCCAGACTCGCCTGTGTTGGGGGGGGGGGGAGTAATCTACACACTGAAACCTTTATGGAAGCAAGGAGGGGAAAGGAAAAAGCAAATACTCTTTGGCCTCTGTGGTCACCCTTAGAGGAGGAGACTGGGTACAGAGAAGGGAAGAGTTTCACCTTCATTGAGTGTGATTTTTTGACCAGGGGCTGGGGGTCATAGATACACACCTGGCATGCATGAGGCTCTGGATGTCAAAAAGGATAATAAGTGTTTGTTGAGTGTGGTGCCTCATGCCTGTAATCCCAGCACTCAAAAGTTTGAGATCCAAGGTATGTCAGAAGTTTGAAACAAGTCTAGTCAAGGCCAAGGTGAGCTACTCTGATGCAGATGATGATGATGATGATAAACAATAGTAATATTTGCTTATTACAAAGAAGTTCAGCAATTTGTAGAAAAACGAACCAAAAACAACTGGGATGAAAACCAGTACTTTCTTCTGGGGGTGGTGAGCATTAGAGACAACTCAGTCCCCCAGTCATCTGAAATCAACCCACAGGAAGACAGAGTGGCAGAGACAGGCTCTCTACTCTCTGGAAACCACATCCCAGAAGGGGACCGGCTCCCAGGTACTTGGAATCAGGGAGGAATACAGTGGGGAGACCCTTTGCAGACCCTGGGGGAGTCAAACAGAATGTGGAATTTGCAGGTAAGCCACCCATGCTGCCAGGAATTCACAAGCCTGAACCTGATTCCTCTTTTGTAAATGCCACATTGAATTTTCAAATTAACCCCCAAAAGGCTTTGACCACTGTGGGCCACCACAGTGCCAAGATAAGAGGGGTGTGTGTGTGTGTGTGTGTACGATAGGAGCAGGAGGTTTTCTGAGGAAACGAACCTGCTGCTGTGGGCCAGCGGAGTAGCACAAGCCAAATTACAAGAAATCTGGTGTGAAGGGTTGGCTATGAGTCAAGATTCTTATCAGCCTCCAGATGACCACACTTTACTGAGCAGAGCGGAGAACTAGACGAAAGCAGGAAGGCTGGCTTCAGCTGCCTGCGCCACCACCTCTCTGTGGGCCTGAGGCAAATATGGATCCTTTCTAGAAAAACATTTTCAAGTACATCAAATAAGCCACAGATGATAAGGGTGAAGGTCTGAGGAAGGCCTACCAGAAGCTCCCGTGTTTCTGCCTCTGAACACCTGCAGGTGGTGCTCTGTTAGGAGGTTGTAGAACATTTAGCGCATAGGACTTTGTTGCCAAGATCAGGGCTGCTCTCTGCCTCCAGCAAGCTGCCACCACACGCTGCCACTATAGATGGAGCCACTCCAGGCGCCTGGCCTTCTCCACCATGATGAACTGAAATTCCTCTGAAACCATGAGTTAAAATAAACCTCCCCAGCCGGCATGGTGGCGCACGCCTGTAATCCCGGCACTCGGGGAGTCAGAGGCAGGCGGATCTCTGTGAGTTCGAGGCCAGTCTGGTCTACAAAGCAAGTCTCAGACAGCCAAGGCTACGCAGAGAAACCCTGCCTTGAAAACAAACCAACAAACCTCTCCATGGCTGGAGAGATGGCTCAGTAGTTAAAAACACTCGCCGCTCCTACAGGACTTGGGTTTGGTCTTTAGCACCCACCTGACAGCTCACAACCTTCTGCAATTTCAGCCCTAGGGATTCCAGTGCCCCCAAGGGTACCCCACACACGCACACAGGTGTGCGTGCAGCAAAACATTCATGCACATAAAATTAAAATAAATAAAATTTTAAATGTTTAAATAAAAATGAAAAATAAAAATGTTTCTTCCCTTTAAGTTTTGGGCACCAAACTCAGGTCCCCTGAAAAAGCAACAGGTGCTCTTAACCACTGAGCCATCTCTCCAGCACCCCTCTCCCCTTTTGACAGGTTCTTATTATGTATCTCTGGCTGGAACTCAATATACAGACCAGGCTGGCTTTGAATTTGCAGAAAGCTGCCTGCCTCTGCTTCCTGAGCTTGCCAACCACTTTTCAATGTGTGTGTGGAGGGGAAGGTTGTTATCTCAAATAAAGGTGATGGTTTTCTTAAAGAAAACATCATGGAAGCTATAGCAAATAATGAAAGGAAACACAAGAGGAGAAAGGGCAGAGCAGACCAGAGACAGAAAAGCACAGGAACAACAGGCGTCCACAAAAGCAGATGGAATCCATGTGGTGACACTCTGTGTGGGCTGGCCCCCAAAGGCTTATGTTAGGGCCTGGTACTTGGTGTGGTCATTTCCCCAAGAGTAGACCCTTGAAAGGCTTGAGGTAGACCCCGTGGAACCCCTGAGCTCTCAAGGAGTTGTTAGAAGAATAAACCTGGCTCCTAAATTCTCTCTGGCTTCCCACCCTTGAGGTGGCCTTTACCACCCAGGAGGTGATGTAGCCAGGAAAGCCACAAGATCCTGATCACACCCTTGGACTTCTCTCTTTCTATATCCACCCACCCACACGTGCACGCACACACACACCACACACATCTGGGCTGAGTGTGATCTCAACAAGACATTTTCTACTTTTTCCCTTTTCTTGAGACAGGGTCCTACTGTGTAACCCAGACTTACTGAATGAATGTGATTACCCTGCCTTCACCTATAGAATTCTGGGATTGTAGGCCTGCCCATAACATCTGGCTAGCTTCTTGGATGTTATTCAAATTTTCTTAAAACAAAACAAAAACAGCCAGGCATATACACCTTTAATCCCAGCACTTAGGGAGGCAGAGACAGGCAGCTCTATGGGAGTTTGAGGCCAGCCTGGTCTACAGAGGGAGTTCAGGACAGCCAAGGCTACTCAGAGAAACCCCTGTCTTGAAAAACAGAAACAAAAACAAAACAGATTTTTTTTTTCATTCTGTGTTAACAACAGAAGCATAGTTTGGTTGGTTGAGTGCTTGCCTCAGTTGCACAGATCGCTGTGAGTAATCAGCAGCTATATCTGAACTGGAAATTGTAGCAGGCATCTGTAATCTTAACACTGAAGACTGAAGTTAAAGGGTCGGATATTCAGATCAGTTTCAACTACACTGTTAGTTGGAGGCCAGTCCGGGATACATAACACCATGTCTTTAAAAATAAAACTACACACATCCGGAGAGATGTCTCAGTAATTAAGTGAGAGCCCCGGCTATTCCTTCAGAGCACCTAAGCTCAATTCCCATACCCTCATGGAGGCTCACACCCATCAGTAACTATAGTTCCTTCACTCTCTTCTGACCAGCAGTGACGCTGTATGCACATGGTACACAGACATCCATGCAGGTAAAACACCCATACACACAAATACAAGCAAACAAACAGAAAATAAGCAAACAAATAAATGGCAGAAGGGGAAGAGAAGAAAGGACTCCCATTTGTTACTGAAGAGATACTAGTACCATGTTTCCAAGTGGCTTAGGCTACAGAATCATGAGCCAGATAAACCTATGTTTTTTATAAATTACCTGGACTCAAGTATGTGGTTATAACAACAGAAGGCAAATTAATAGAAGAAGCACTCTCCAGCATCCTCTGGAGGATGAGGTCCCAGAAGCCTCTCAGCTGCACACTGGTCCACTATACGAGTTCTCACCACATAGCTGTGACCACAGGTTCATCCAGCAGCCCACAGAGCATCAAGTTCCGTTCTCATATTCCTGAAACCGTTTTGTTTTAGTCAAGGTCCTCTAAGGGAACCGTGTGTGTGTGTGTGTGTGTGTGTGTGTGTGTGTGTGTGTATGCAAAATTCAGTAAGTGAACTTTAAAGTAGTAACTGAAGTGAAAAATACAGGACCAGGGCACTCCCCAAGGCCAAGTTTTTAGCAAAAGAAGATTTATTTGCTCCAGAGAGACAAAGATCAGTGAATAAGAGACAAAGGCAGGAGATAGAAGATGAGGAAGAGCAAGGAGGTAACAAGGGAGAGGCGGCAGGAATATTTGTCCCAGAATGGGATAAAGGACTGTGTAGGTGATAGTTTTTTTTAATTCTATTTTATTTGGGGTTCCTTAAGCCTCTACCTTCCTTCCAAGCCCCCAACCCTACATAGGAGAGAAAGAAGGTTAGATGGGAAAAGAGATGTAGACCTCTTTAGACTTAGTTCCAGCTGGTTAGAAGAGTCAGGTTCTTTGGAAACCTGACTGATATTCAGTCACCAGGATATCTAGCAGTCCAGCAAATGACAAATAGCAGGAGCAGAACAAACAAGCGGCCTTCTTCCTCCTCTGTCCGTCTCCTTGAAACTCTCCTCTCTGGGCTCTCATATTTATACCCTCTCAGAGTCCTCAGAATTCCACTATCTGCAGCTGGCAAAGACCACACCCCTCTCTGAGTCCCATAAGGCTGTTCCCACCTGGCAAAGGCCATGCAATTATCAGCTCTGGACAAACTAAGGCAGCCCCATATCCCACACTTGGGATTAAAACAAAAGCATATTTGCATAACATAAATGAGTTTTAAAATAAATCAAAACTTCCACTACAGCAACTGCTTCTGGATAGAAAGGAGACAGATGTCGCCCATAGGCAAGTGACAATTTATAAAGGTAAACGGAAAGCCCCTTGAGGTGTTTAATTTTAATTGAGCATGTTAATTAGATGATGAACCAAAGGGGGCTTTTGATTGCTGGACTTCAATATTTTAATAGCTGGACCTTGATAGTCAGCCTCAGGAGAAGGTGGTCCAATAAGGGAGTGGACCTTGGGGACTAGCTGTAGGAATGAAATCTAATGATTTTTTTTTTTTTTTTTTTAACAAGGCAGGGGAATAAAGGAAAGGGATAAGGCCATGTTTGACTTGCTGGCTTGGATAGACCCCCCTTTAGTAACAATGACCAAATCACACCTGAGACACTGAGATCCCCATACTTGGTCCTTGAAACTGTATGCGTCAAATATTCCAGAACAACTGTCTCTCCAGGACAGGGGAATGGGGTAAAGACCAGCATCATCCAGCCCACACGGCAGTAGTTCCAATATGTTGCCAGAAGCCAGGGGTTTCTGGACAGCTACGGTCCCTATTCCAAGATGAAAGCTTAGAAAATACTGTTTCTACCATGCGGTGTAGCAGTTTGCTCTGGATTGAAACTCTCCCTCCTGATTGGAAGCTCCTTAAAACAGAAAATAAGCAACTCAAAACAGCTTCAGGTAGTCCCTGAAACTGATCCGATTCACTAGGCCCCTCTATCCCAAGAGTAAGCAGTAGAAACTGCTGAGAGGCACTCTCAGACAAGAAGCAAAGATTAGCCAAGCTGCTTGAAGCAGAAGCCCGCCAAGCTGCCTGGAAGAGGTGCAGATCAGCTGAGCCACCAGGAGGGGACACTCTCCAGCCTGCTGAGGTCCCTGCAGGCTTTGCAATGTGTTCTAGGTTTCCAGCTTTGGCAAAGGGTCACCCATGCTGGAGAACCTTTGTTGACTCAGGCGTCTGTGAGTCATCTCTGCTTCTGTAAATAACCCTTCACTCATATCCCTATAAGTAATCCTGTTGGGGGTTGTTCTAATGCTGGCCCTCAAGATCTGGTTACACCTATACTTGTTGTATAAACCTAGCCTTGCTGTGTAAACCTATCCTTGTTATATAAACCTGCCTAAGTCATTATATCTGATTGGTTATACAGCCTATACCTGGGCAGGACATAATGGGGTAAGTGTGGCTAAGGTTCCTGGGCTTTTGAGTTCAAGAGAATCATGGGGAAACAGACAGAAAGAGAAGAGGAAGGAGGACACCACAAGGTGTTAGTGTGGGAGGAAACCACATGGGCTGGGAGGAAGGACTCCAATGATGGCGTGAAAAGGCCCAGATGAAGAATACAAGCAAGTACCATGGGATTATGGATGGAAGGTAGACCAGATGAGGAGGATTAAGGCAGATGGCATTGGATGGGGCTGGAAGATGGATGATGAGGCTATTGAGCCAGCGTCAGTAAACTATCTGTCCGGACCAAGGTAAATAAGTCAGTTATAAAATCTAACAGGTGTCTGTGTATTATTACTTGGGATAGTGGGTTAAATAATACCATCATGATAATATTAGGGCTAATAATAAACATCACATAGCCCAACATTCATTTTTTTATTTACAGCAACACAACCCCAATAAAACTCATTGGCTTACCAAGTTTGACTTTGGTCTGTTATGGGCTCCCAATCCGGGGTGAGTAGACATGCGTGTGTTGCGTCTCCCCAAGAAAAGACTGCCATACAACACACTGTCAATAAAGAGGGCAGCAGCAGCAGCTGCAGACCGGGCAAATCAACTCAGCAGCAAGAAGGAAGGGCAGAGGAGCGAAACCATCTTCCTTCTGAAATGCCCTTTTCATCTGGGTTTCTGCCAGAAGGCAGAGCTGGGCGGGTCTTCCCACATCAACCAGGACAATTCTTCATGAGGCTCCCCGATCCTGTGATTCTAACCTGTGGCAAACTGACATTAAAACCAACCATCCTAACTTTGGTTAAAACGCAGTGGGGTTTGTTTTGTTTGTCCCAGTTCTGGGGGTGAAACTCAAGTCTCCGCTCACACTAGGCAAATGGCAAATGTTCTACACTAAGCTATAGCCCCAGTTCTTTTTTTTTTTTTTAGACAGTACCTACATAGCGCAGACTAGCTGGGAACTCCCTATGTAGCTGCGGCAAACCTTGAACTCCTAAATCCACCTACCTCAGCTCGTGAGTGCTGGGATTATAGGCATGCATCACCATGCCTAGCTCAAAACACAATGGGATACAGCACAGCTGGGGAAGTGCCTAGTGTGCAGGAGGCCCTGGGTTCAGTCCATGGCACTGCATAAAACCGGATGGAATGGTGCATGTAAGAGAGGTGTATCAGGAGTGTCACTGCTGTCATCCCAGTGAGAGCAGGACGATCCGAGTTCAAGGCCATCCCAGGCTACGTGAGACTCTGTCCTAAAAGACAAACCCTCTTCTAGTCTTCACGGAACCACATGCACGTGGTATACAGACATACATGCAGACAAAACACTCGTATGCATAAATAAATAAAATGTTTAAAGAGTGAAAGGACCATGACTAGACACTAGGCTCCTGCCACGGGCAGGTAAGGTGACCGGAGTTACTGGTGCCTGGATCAGGGATGAAACAAGGCCTGGTATCAAAGAGGGGCTTCTTGCCAAACTGACCGGGCAGGATTGGCATAAGGAAGTCTGACTGGAGGTGTGGCACACCTGTGATCTCAGTACTGGGGAAGCAGAGGCAGGCGGATCTCTGTGAGTTCAAGGACAGCCTGGCCTACAGGGCTACCCTGTGTTAAAGAACAAAAAACAAAAAGCCAAACACTCTGACTCAGGGGGCCATGGGTTTGGCTCAGACCTAGACCACTTGCCCAGCTTGCATGAGGCCCTGGATTTAATCCCAGAATTTAAAATAAAATAAGATAAAATAAAATAACAAAATTAAATTAAATGCAATAAAAAAGGCCTGACTAAAGTTTGGTTTAATAAAGCATCTTTGTGACCCATGACCCATCTTTGTGACCCTCTTAGTTATTTGTGGTGGGTCCAATGACAGGATGGAGGCCTTCAGGCATGCTACTGCTTTTAGCACTCCTTTAGATGCACAAGTGTGTGCACGAAGGCACACACAGACACACACACACACACAGACACACACACAGACACACACACACAGAGACACACACACAGAGACACACACACAGACACACACACAGACACACACACAGACACACACACACACAGACACACACACGCACACACAGACACACACAGACACACACACAGAGACACACACACAGACACACACACGCACACACAGACACACACTCACACAGAGACACACACACAGACACACACACAGACACACACACAGACACACACACACACACAGACACACACACATACACACACACTCCACTTGTTCTGTTGGGTTTTGGCTGTGTTCACTTGCCCCCTCCAGCCATCAGTGGTCCTGAGTGAAGTCTGCCTTGCTGTTTCAACAAGGGTCAGGATCCTTTTCTTCACCTTTAATAACATCTGTCACTCAGGTTCCTAATGGTGTAATGTCAAAAGTCCCAGAATAAAGAGTGTGGGTGGAAACGCAGCTGAGTGGGTGGTACAACCTTGGATCCAAAGCAAAGAAGGAAAAAAAAAAAAAAAAAAAAACCCAGAATGAGATCATTTAAAGGTTTGCCAAATGTTTCCACTACGCCAGTGGTTCTCAACCTTCCCAGTGCTGTGACCGTTTAATACAGTTCCTCATGTTGTGGTGACCTCCCAAACACAAAATTATTTTTGTTGCTACTTTATAACTGTAATTTTATGACTTTTTATGAACTGTAATGTAAACATTTTGGGAGATAGAAGTTTACCGAAAGGGTCGTGACCCACAGGTTGAGAACTATTGCCCTATGCCTTTTCTGTGTATACAAAAGGTACACGTGTTCAATGAGACAGGGTTTCTCTGTGTAGCCCTGGCTATTTTGTACTCGCTTTGTAGATCAGGCTGACCTCAAACTCACAGAGATCCGCCTGCGTCTGCCTCCCTGAGTGTGACCTGAGGATTTATACCCACAATGGCTAATGGAAAAGTGAGACATTTCCTTCGGGGATGTAGCTGCTAATAAGGAACACACCTCCTGAACAACCCTGAGGAAACTCACTGGGACACACACGAACAGTGAGTAAGAGGAGAGTGGTCCTCTGGAGAGAGAACGTAACAGCGGTGACTATGATCAGAACGTACTATGTACATGTATGAAAATGTCATAGCTAGAGCCGTCATCACATATAATCTACATACTAATAAAGATCTTTAAAGCGTGTCATTGCAGTAGGCTCCACGTTTTGAAAACGTTTAGTCAATGTGAGCGTGTAAAGCGCTGCCACGGCATGGCTGTGTCGTCACTTCCCTTTTCATGAACTGAGATTCTTAAACCCCACAAAAAAAGGAACTGGTCTCAGCCTGCTGTTGCAATGCTTTTTCCTGGCTGCCCTGCACTTCTGTTTTCTGCTGCCTCCCTCAGCTGCTGCTCCGACTGAGCCCCTTCCCTTCCTCCCTCCCTCCTTCACTCTTTCCTTCCCTCTCCTAAGCAAGACCTGACCCTGCTTGCCTGATCTGCAGCCCCTGTGCTTCCTTCATTGCTGCACCGGGGAGAGGAAAGATCGCACCCCTTGGGCCCGCAGGCAGCTCTTGCTGCTTTCTGTTTGCTCCCACTGGCTATCAAGGGTGTTAAGACAGTCTGCCGCCCCCTTGCCACCCCCAGATGGAGGGAGTAGAAAAGAAGATCGAGAGCCGGAGGAGAGCGTGAAGCCAGAGCACCAGAGAATAAAAGCTCGCTGCTGGACACAAGACTGTGTGATCTGATTGACTGAGGTCTCTGGGAGAAAGGCGAAGGATGAAATACTGGGAAGGGATGGTATTCGTGTGGGTGAGGGCTTGCCTAGCACTTAGCTCCATCACTGTCCACATAAATTTCCCTGCAAGGGGCTGGAGAGATGGCTCAGAGGTTAAGAGCACCAGTTGCTCTTCCAGAGGTCCTGAGTTCAATCCCCAGTTTATTTATTTATTTTTTTTAGACAGTACCTACATAGCGCAGACTAGCTGGGAACTCCCTATGTAGCTGCGGCAAACCTTGAACTCCTAAATCCACCTACCTCAGCTCGTGGCAGCTCACAACCATCTCTCATAAGATCTGGTGCCCTCTTCTGGCCTGCAGGCATGCACAAAGGCAGAACACCGTATACATAAAAGTAAATGAATACATTTCCCTTTATTAAGTTGGGTTGTGGTGGTGCACAAATTTAATCCCAGAGGCAGGAGGATCTCTGTGAGTTTGAGGCCAGCTTGGTCTACAAAGTGAGTCCAGGACAGCCAAGGCTATACAGAGAAACCCTGTCTCAGAAAACAAACAAACAAAAACAGTTTCCCTGTATTCCAAAGAAATTAGGATATAGACACTGATAAAGTATGTGGATTTATTTAGAGTTCGGTCTAACAGGGGAGAGAAAGATTTCTAGTTTCTCTCTGCCTTTCCTGATCAGAGTTATAGATTTACAGAAAAGGTGAAACGAAAGCCAGGAAAGCACATGTCAGTTTAACTGTGAGCTAAGCTGTCAGAGCAGTGTGAAGTCTCAGCTGCGGACAAGTTTCTCCCCTTGTACCAGGCTTCAGCCTTTTCTGCCCCTGCCTTGGATTCCTGGGGAAATTTTAACTCATACAGGTTCTTTGCTTTAGGGTTCCAGGTTATACTGGTTTCACTCCCCAGCCCTGGAGTCGGGGGGCCCCTGGAAAGGGACGGGGAGCACCTTCCTCATTCACTCTAGGACACCCCATCCAGCGTAGTTGCTATGAACTAAGCAGAGGAGAATGGGTGAGTGGGCAGGTGAGCATCAGAAGTGGGATGGAGCCTTTATGTGCTTGGTTTTGGTTTAGGAGGGTTTGGTTGTGTTTGTTTCTTTGCTTTACTTGGTTTTTGTTGTTTTGTTTTATTGTTTGTTTGTTGATTGATCGTTTTTGTTTTTGTTTTTTTATTGAAACTACAGAGTTTCATGCAGTCCAAGCTAGCCTCAAATCCTTTCTGTAGTGAAATATAACCCTGAATTTCTGACCCACCTGCCTCTGCGTCCTGCTGCAACCACAGATACACACTGCCATACCCAGTTTTAGGCAATGGTGGGGGTCAAACACAGAGCTTCAGGTACGCTGGGAAAACACCCTACTGAGTGAGCTTGATGGACAGTCAAGGCTACACAGAGAAACCCTGTCTCTAAAAACCCACTATGTGGAACAGGAGAGTGCCTGCCCCTTCCCTCACCTTTGGGAGGTCAGTTGACACACCAGGCAGGGGAGAAGCCATGATCACAAAGGTAGCTTTCCCAGGGTGAGGCTAATTCACCTAACTCTGGATACGGAAGCTCTGAGAGTCTCCCAAACGTTGGAACTCAGACGCCATTCTATTACCCACCTGGAACTGGCATCTGATCCCACAGGCTGCCAACTGGGGTGGCGCAGGCTGGTAAGCCCAGCATTTGGGACGTGGAGCCTGCAGGGAGAGTTCAGAGGCGTCTTTGATTACAAAGAGAGCTCCACGGGCTAAGATTTCAGCCTCCCAAGACTTCCTGAGTTCAGGTGTCCCTCCAAGCTCCTTAACTGTCGCTTCTAGCCAACCAGCTACAAAGCCAAGATTTCCAACAGTTCCCCAATCTCAAGCTTAAAAATTCGTCAGAAAAGCCACACTGCCAGGGTGACCCACGCTGGTGGTTCAGGGAGGGCGTCTCTACGACTCCCTCTCTCGGAGCAGCTAGGGTGTGGTGCCTGTGTGACCCCGGGCCTCCAAGGGTGACAAGTCTGAAATTCTTTCTAGAGTCACAGAGGGTTGTTTTATTTTTTTTAAGGACAGAAAGAGAGAGCAGCCTAGGAACTGTCTTTGCTGCCCTCTGCTGGTCAGGAGCAGAACTGTCGGGATCTGCCTCCTGCGGCACACCGCGGTGCGGCTCTGATTTTTCCGGATTCCTCTAGAAAGAATACTCCGAAATTTGCATCTTCTAACGGTAGTCTAGGGCTGGGAGGACCTTGAGCCCTCAAAAAACAAGATGGCCGATCTCTTAAGGCCAAGTGTTCTCCGCGGTGCCCAAGGAGGCCAACCAAACCCTGCTCGTCTGAACCCCAGGGGTCGGATGGGCTTTTATCTCAGTATTCCACCAGGACCAACCTACTCCAGGAAGGGGGGGGGGGGGGGGGAGGGGGGGGGGGGGGGGGCGGGGGCGCATTCCCTGCTACCGCTCTGCCTCCGAAGCTGCGTCACAGCTGGCTCTGCTTCCAGGGATGTACTGGTTTTGAGATGGACTGCTCCAGGCTGCACCCCCAGCCCTCCATGGTAGAGGCCGACTGTGGGGCAGATCCGCCTTAACCTTTTGGATTCACACCTCTTTGCCTCGGCTCCGCCACGCCAATTCCACTCACCATAGGGAGGCAATAAAGGATTAAGTCGATTTGGTGGGCAAACCTTCACCTAACTGCGTAGTCACTCTCAGGATTTATTTGTTGGGTAAAAAGTTGGGGGAGGAGTTAGACCTGAGGAATTGTTAAGACTGAGATCCGCATGCCGGTGGGTTACCTGGCCGCCCACAGAATTTCTGGTACGCCGCACGAGCTTTGCTTCTCCGGCATCGGTCTCTTTAAGAGGACTCAGCTTTGTCGGTATCTGACTGTATTTCTGTATCTGTCCTAAGGAATAAAGGGCAAAGGGAAGGAATTCCTCCGCCAGGCTTGTTGGAAAGTGTGTTCAGGCTTTGCAGACTTTCCTGGATATTGATACCGGCTACCGATGGTTACGCATCAAGAGAAACTTAAAACCGGGGTGGGGCGGGGTGGGGTTGGGTGGCTGGAGAGACATCACAACAGTTGAGAGCACTGGCTGCTCCTCCAGAGAACCAGAGGTCAGTTTCCCCACCCACAGGGCCGCCCTCAACCATCTCTAGCGCCAGTCTAAGGAGATAGAGCGCCCTCTTCTGGCCTCTGCAGGTACTGCACATGCATGGTAGGGCACTGTGGCGCTCTTAACGGCACTTGCCCAATCTCCACTGGTCTGGATTACAGCACCACAGAGTTCTTCCGCAGTGAGCAGCCACGCGTGTCTTTGCTTTCCTAGGAATTCTTGATGAAAAGGCGCCAAGGATGTAAACACCCACCTCTGAGTCCTGGGTGTCTGGGTGATTGCCCTTTCTTGACTGGACCATTTTCTTCTGTTCCATCCTAAAATACAATGGCTGGAAGAGAGCTTGAGGGACTTTTTTCATATATGTCAATGTCTCCCAAAGCTGGCTTTCCAGCTTCGTGTCAAGGAAACCCACTCAGGCCTGGGGTATTGCTGAGTATTTGGCTAGCATTTCAGTGGAGGAGGGGAGAAGAGACTTAGGCAGGACCTCCAGCACCTAAAGAAGAAAGGGGAGAAGAGAGGAGATGAACCCACAAAGAATCTTACAAAAAAAAAAAAAAAAAAAATGAACATTCCATAGGTACTGGGCAGGGACGGGGGGGGGGGGGGGGGGGGGGGGAGGGGCAGCATTTGCTCCACACGGCTAACTAAGAACCGGTGATCTTTTCTCCATGCTGTTTCACACTTTTTAAACTGAAAACACAGGGGTTGAGACTGCAGCTGTGTGTTAACAACGCGCTCATTGGAAGCCCCGGGTTCAATCTCCAGCACTGCATAAGCCTAGTGAGGTGGTGCATGCTTGTAATCCCAGAACTAGACAGGGAGACAAGAGGACTAGAAATTCGAGGTCACTCTTGGAATAATGAATTTGAGGCCAGCCTGAGCTTTGCTGGGCAGTGGTGATGTACCCCTTTTAATCCCAGCACTCAGGAGGCAGAGGCAGGTAGATCTCTGAGTTTGAGGCCAGCCTGGTCGACAAAATGAGTTCTAGGACAGCCAAGGCTACACTGAGAAACCCTGTCTCAAAAACCAAAACCAAACCAAACAAGACGCTCAGCTTTCTAAAACAGTTCCAGTGGATCCCATGCCTCTGACCTACTGAGGCATCAAACACACCCATGGTACCCGGACACACATGCAGGCAAGACCCTCGGACAAATAAAATAAATAAATCTCAAAAAATTAAAAAGCTAAGACACAGTAATAAACAGAAGAAAATAAAAGTAAATACAGGTAAGAAGTGCAAGCTAGGCTGGGTGTGGTGAGTCACAGCTGGATAAACCAGCCTGCCTCCATCTTAGGGTTGAAAACCATCTTACAGTGAGGACAAAATAGGCTGTTCTATGATTAATCCTGCTTATGATTAAACCCCTGTTTCTCAAGGATTGGGCTCTGCCCACCTTAACCTTAACTACACATGGTTCTGTATTGCCTGTTCCAGGAAATGGCAACCGTGCCATTGTTTCAAAAGGTTGTTATGACCACCTTATTATGACCATCTTGCTGTGACCAGCTTGTTGTGACCACCTTGCTGTGACCTCCTTGTAACCAGGTCTTTGTTCCAGGTTGTTATGACCATCTTGTTATGACCACCTTGAAACCATGTCTCTGTCTCAGGAGGTTTGTTTTTCTTTTCCTTCCTTTTAAAAAAGACTTATTATTTCTACAGTGTTCTGCCTGCATGCCTGCCTGCACACCAGAAGAGGACACTGGATCTCAGTAGAGATGTTTATTACCCACCATGTGGTTGCTGGGAATTGAACTCAGGACCTTAGGAAGAACAGCCTAGTGCTCTTAACCTCTGAGCCATCTCTCCAGCCCATCTCCCAAATGGTTTTGGTTGTTTTTTTTTTTTTTTTAGTCTCAGGCACTTGTTATGACAAACTTGTTATGCTTATGTTCTGTTTCTGTAACCCTGCGTATTTGTCCAACAAACCCATTTGAAATCCCCTACTCCTGAACTATAAAAAAAAAAAAAAACAAAAAAAAAAACAAAAAAAAAAAACAACTTATTTTACCCATATCCAGTGATGATCTCTTGAATTTCACCTTTAAGGAGAAAGAGCCCACATACATGAATTAAAAAAAAAAAAAGTTTGCTTTAATTAATTTGGTCATGAATTGGATTGGTGATGTTTTTCCTCAAATCTATGGGATTAACAACCTTTAATCCCAGCACTCAGGAGGCAGAGGTAGGCAGATCACTGTAGTGAGTTTAAAGCCAGCCTGGTCAATATAGTGAGTTTTAGCACAGCCAGGGCTATAGAGAAAGACCCTGTCTCAAAAAAGAGAGAAGAAAGATAGAAAAAAAGAAAAGGAAGGAAGGAAGAAAAGAAGGAAGGAAGGAAGGAACTTTAAACAAAACGCAGGGTCTCTCTAAGTAACCTAGGTTGACATAGCACCCAGTGCCGGGATTACAGGTTGTGGTACTGTGTGGGTCTCAGGAAACACATTGAGTATAACTACTTTATATTACAAGTATACAAGTATAGCTACATGTATTTCCTGATGTGTACCAGGGATAAAAAGCATTTCAGGAGGTAATCCTGAGATGGGGTGGGGTGGGGTGGGGGAGCCATTTGTTGTGGGAACTTGCCGTGTATTCTAAAACTTAAAGACTCCTCGTACACCCTCTTCTCAGGTTGTTGCCTCTCATTATTGTTCTGAATACCTTTCAAAAGCTGTGTGCCCTTTGGGGTACTATCACATGCAGATTTTGCCTGGCTATTTAGGCCGATTCATACAATACGAAGCTGAATATAAAGCCGGTTCACACAGTATGGATCTGAATAGCCTTTCAAAGGCGAAGAAAGGCTTGCTTTCTTAAAAGGACTTCCCAACGTCCGGAGGAGAGCCTTCAAAAAACAAAACAAAACAAAACAAAACAAAAAAACAAAAAAAACTGTGCAGCGTGGGAGGGTCTCCTGTTCTCAGTAAAGACAGGCAAAGCTTGCAAACAGCATATAAAGGTACTTTCTCTCCCCATAAATGAGTGGTATTCTGCCTCTGCCGGGAAGGCAACCATTCAGAAATACTGACCTGAGGAACTTCTGAAAGAGAAGGGGGGAGGGTAGCACTGTCTCTTCCCTAAATCACAGGCTCCCACTGAGTTGTAGGCAAGTGTCACACCTAGATCATTCCCTTCAGCAAAGGAAGCGAGTGCAGACAAGGGCCTTACAGGCCTTGACTCATCAATTCAATAGGCTCCACCTCCACAACCAAAAGGCAGACAGCAAGGCATTCGACGTCTCTGGAAAGGCGGTTCTTTCTACTTTATAGTTTGTGGAGTTTGTTTTGGTCTTTTGTTTTGTTTTTGAAATACATCACACGGAACTATGTAAGTCATGCTAGCCTAGAACCTGCAGCAATTCCCCTGCCTCTGCTCCTGCGCTAAGCAAAAAGTATGTACGTGCTGCCATGCCCAGCTTTGAAGGTTCCTGAAAGCAAAGAACAGTTTTGTCTTTTATTTTTGCCAGTTGTAGAGGCCCACACCTTTTATCCTAGCCCTCAGCAGGCAGAAGTAGGTGGATTTCTATGAGCTCAAGGCCAGCCTAGTCTACATAAAGAGTTCCAGGCCAGCCAGGGCTACATACACACATACACACACACACACACACACACACACACACACACACACACACACAAAAGAAACATTCCACCCTAGAAATTAGAAAGTGAAATTCTGGTTAATCTCAGATCCAACAGCCATGGATTCTAGAATGTGAACATTGTTGAAAAATAACCACAGCTCTCACCTTGAAAAGGATAAGAAGTAATTTATTCTGAAGCCAAATATGAGTGACTTTGGCCTCAGTACAAGATTTGGGTTACCCTATATTCCATGTCCTATGTGGTGACACTTTGATGTTAGATTTCAGAGTGGGAAGAGTCAGAAGGCAGAGTGAAGAGTTTAAGTTAGCCTGGGTGACTCCATTTTGAAGTGAGGAGCCATCTTGACCAGGAGCTGAACTCAGGTACCAGGAAATATCACAGAATGTGCACTTGGCAGAAAACAAAGTTAACTCTCCTAGCAACAGCCTCCAGGAAATATCAGAGAATAAATACTTGATAGAAAATGGAGACAATCTCCCTAGCAATAATCAATGAGAATCGTTTGGGAAAATTCTCCCCAATGTTCCAGATGTAATTTAGAAGAATGGCAATTGTTATTATGTAAAAAGTCACCTCGCCCCTATGGCTTTTACCCAATCCTATAACGTCAAGGCATGAACCCCCTGCTTGCTGTCATGGAAACCCCCTGCTAGTGGTTTTTCCCTCTAAAACCCCTGCTCACCCAAGGTCCCACTTCTCTACTGCTGTGTCAGTGAGACTTGGGTCCCAAGTTCAATCACTTTCGTAATAAAGCTCTCTTGCTCTTGCATCGAGTCGTCTCCTGGTGGTCTCTGAGGGTCCCTTGATCCTGGCATAATACAGAGGAGACAGATATCAACAGATCAGAGTGTGTTTATTAGCACACCCTGTGGGGGGCAGCCTCTTTCCTGTGGGGAAACAGGGAGGTCTGTGTAGGGACCCTTTATAGAGGTGGTGGGAGTCTTGGGAATGAAGACGATACAGCTTCAGGGGTCGACTTGTGGTTTGCAGTCTTCCCGTCCTGAAATTGTTTGCCCAAGGCAAGACAGGCCATCTTGGGAGACAGGCTGTCTCCACAGACATTCCTTTCTGAACGGTCCAATAATGGTTGAGCAAGGTCAGCTGTAATCTCCTAAGACTTCTGTTTGTAAAACTGAGGTACTCTATCAGGTGATGTTCTTATAGTAGCTGAACAAAGAAAGTCACAAACCAACCTTGGTGGGAACATTAAGTGAACAATTATAGCAAAGCAGAGAAATCTCAGGCACAGGCTTGGGAGGTTGTCTGATGACACTCTATGCCTTGGGGTTGGTGGAAACTAGAGCTTTGCTAAATCAGTCCAAAAGGCTTCGACTGTTATTCGTATGACGTTAGGTCAGACAAAGAGGTGAGCAAGGAATGGCTTTTTGCTTTTCGTTTTTGGGTTTTTTTTTTCAAGACAGGGTTTCTCTGTCCTGGACTCACTCTGTAGACCAGGCTAACCTCAAACTCACAGCTATCTGCCTGCCTCTGCCTCTTGAGCGCTAGAATCAAACGTGTGCATCGCCACAGCCAGGCTTACATACACTTTTATCTGTAGATGGCTTTGCAGATTCTCACTGCGAGTTACACTTTGAGCAAATTAACAGGTTTCACAGAGACAGAAACTGCGAGTTTCGGTCATTATTGGGCAAATGGAAAGATTTACAGAACAGAAATCCTATCACAACCATCTTTGAGAGAGAGAGGGGAGTGGATGCTCTCCTAGGCATGCTCTTTGAGATGCCTGGCCGACTTCCGCTCTTCCTGGTAAGAGGAATGGGACTTAATGACCAGGCACAGCTGGTGAGCAAATTCCAAAGGGAACAGATCCTTGGTGAATCTGAGTCCTAATTATGTTGGAAGTACATCCCTAGATCCCTTATCTTCTACAATACCTAAGAAGTCTGGTTAGTTTGAAGCCATGCTCCTTCAGCTAAATTTACTTCTGTATAACTTAGTATTTTCTAAGCAAGTTTATCAGTAAATCTTCTACATCATTATCTCCCACCCAGACAGAAGGAGACACAAAACTGGGAGTCGTGACCATGTGTTTTGGTTCCATAAATCACAGATAATGTGGTCCTGAACCTATTGTAGCCTGTTTTGACTCAATTATGAAGTCTGATGGTGATTTATTAGTATTAACTGTCTGCTAATAGAAGCAAAGCAGATTAAAGAAAAAGTAATATGAACACTTTGGAAACAGAGACAGAAGAATTGCTGTGAGTTCAAGGCCATTCTGGGTTACACAGCAAGTCCCAGACAGCCAGTAGCCCCCTCCCGGGCATGTGTTCCCTGCTTGCAGCTCCCCTATGTAGCGATTTGAGGACTGAAGCTTCCTCTCTATTTGGAGGTATGGGATCTTATGAGCTTTATCTTAAGTACTGCCATTTTGTTTTCAGACTCTATTTTGATTATAAGGTGAAATTAAGTTCAAGTTCCCAGGCTCTAGGAGGGCTTTCCAGAGGACTGATCAATTCCCTCCATAGCCATCTTTTGTTCACCAAAACATTATGATTGTTCCTAACTGGGAAAGAACAAATGATTCTGATTGGTGAAAAACTGTGTAACTGTAACTTGGCACAGATATTTGTGAGTTTTGAGCTTAAAAACTCAGTAGCACTGTGGCTTGGGGTCGAAGTTCAGCTCCCTAGTTCATTTTCCAGCCCCGATCAATCAGTAGCAGCCTGAGTGCAGTAAGTTTTTGCCATCTGATTAAATAATTATTAAGATGAACGTTCAAAGATGCAGTTAGCTCCTGAGTCTGTGCTGTTGCCCCGGACTCACCAGTTTCTACTGCCCAATTCAAATAAAGATCTTGCTTTGCTGGAGTCTTGTGCCTGCTGGGCTTAGTTTGGATTTTCAGACCCCCAAAAAGGGAGGTCACCATTGAGGCTAAGCCTACCTCTTCTGGTCTTGCTCATTCTTTTTTAACTTCTTTTTAAACTTATATGTATGTAGTTGTCAGGCAGGCCAAGGAACCTTTGATGAGGAAGCAAAATCATTCCCAAAGCGGCTACTTTAACAGTGCATAGCTGATGCCCTGAGTCTGCCCACAGAGCAGCAGCAAACAGGGTTCTCTCTGCAGGCCATCCTGGTTTCCACACTTTCTCTCCTTAGTAAATGTTCAGGCTTGTGAGTTGCTCCTTACTTCCTTAAGTGAACTGAATCCCCACATACACCTCTGTCTAAGTATTTGGATTGGTTCCATTCTGCACAAAACCAGTAATATAAGGCCGGGGTGGAGGTGTAGCTCAGTGTACATGCCTAGCACTCAAAACCTGGAGCTCCATCTGAAACGGTATTAAAAAAAATAAAAGGGCATGGTAGGACACAGCTATGACCCAGGACACAGCTATGACGCAGGACACAGCTATGACGCAGGACACAGCTATGATCCCAGCACTTGGAAAGTGGAGGCAGGAGAACCAGAGGTTTTGTTTGGCTACATGAGACCCTGTCTCACACATAGAAATACAAAAGAGTTAGCCACCTGTTCTCTATTTCTTTTGTGTTAGACACCATGATCAAAAGCAACTTGGTGGGGGGATATTGATTTCATCTTACAGGTTTACCATCAAGTTAACTAAGGCAGGAGACTGGAGGCAGGAACCAGGGAAGAATGCTTCTTACTGACTTATTCCCTCAGCTAGCTTTCATACACAGCCCAGGCCCACCTGCCTAAGTGTAGAGGAATTTTACTTCAGAACATGGCTGCTCTGCTTGTGATCCACCACGTGGTTGCTGGGAATTGAACTCAGGACCTGTGGAAGAGCAGACAGTGCTCTTAACCTCTGAGTCATTTCTCTAGCCCCCTGTGACTTTTTTAAAGCTTCCTGATTTCCAGATGCCTGAGTATCCACTCACAGGCTATTAGCACTCCACCCCAACCAGGCACCAAGGAGATAAGGCTAGTTCTTATAACCTGAGGCAAAACACAAAGGAAAAAACCATGGGAGGTATGTGAGAGAAAGCATGGATAAGATCTGGACTGCTTGCCTGTCCAGACACTGTCCAGAACACATTGGTAACTGCTGATAAGGCCAAAATTGCTTCCAGAGATGGCCTGTGTTTTCCAAGAGGACGGCTTGTTAAGACAGTAAGTAAACTGCTTACTCAGGACCAAAATATTTACCCTTCAGTTACTAGTACCTTTCCTTAAAATCTGAATATCCCTCATAAATCCATCTTTGCAGCTTTGTGTTGTTTTTTTTTTAACCTTTTTTTTTTTAATTTAATTTTTTTTTTTTTTTTTTTGAGACAGGCAGGGTTTCTCTGTGTAAACCTGGCTGTCCTGGAACTCACTCTGTAGAGCAGGCTGGCCTCAGGAAGCAGAGGTAGTCAGATCACATTGAGATCAAGACTAGCTTGGTGTTACATAGTTCTAGGCCAGCCAGGGCTACATCGTGAGATTCTATCTCAACACGGAGAGATAGCTCGGAGATGGGTAGGAGCATTGGCTGCTCTTCAGGAGCACCCAAGTTCAATTCCAAGTACCCACTTGTCAACTCCCAACTCTCTGTAATTCTAATCCCAGGGAATCTGACACCCTCGTGTGGCCTCCACAGGCACTGCGTGCATATGGTACACAGACATACATGCAGGCAAAACATTCATAGACATAAAATAGTGGAAATAAAGAAATGTCTCTTTATTGAAGCCACTAACTCATTTGGCCTGAGTGAAGGTCACCAAGGGGAAAAAGAACCCTTCAGACTGCAGGAGGAATGGAACTGTGCTTGTCCCTAGCTTGTCCCTAGCTAACGTAGTCACAAGAATACCCTCCAAGTAATGGTAATCACACCTTCTGCTGGTGGGCTGTGCCCTGGCCTGTCAGACAAGGCCCCTCAACCCAGGTCCTTTTCGCCCGCCCCCTCTAAGTTATCCTTTTGGATCTCTATGATGGGGTCCATTCTCTGCATCCCCTCCTCGTGAGCTGAGGGGGTCCCTGCAGGCATCAGACAGGGAAGTGAGCCATGCAGAGTTAGGAATGAAAACCCAGTGTAGACTGATTTTTGTCAACTTTAGGGAGTCTAATGCCAGGCAGTTCCCTGTCAGCATATTTAAAACACAGTACGATTTGGAAAACGCTTTCCAGGCAACAATTAGTCCAATTCCAGGTGTATGCTAAAGCTTAAGGTATGACTACAGAGAAACTCTTACAAATACCATGAGGGTGGGCTCTATAAGGCCTAGAGTCTAGAGTGGTCTCTGACTGACAGCATAGACAATTAAGTAACTGTGATCTTTCTCCTAAGGATAGATAACAGTCCAGGGAGGAAAGAATCTAGGATATTCATTCTGGGGAATTTGGGTAAGGGCTGCCTCCACAGACAGCAAAAGGTCTCCAGGTCATTAACAAAAGACATCCCCAGCCTTCTGGATAGAATGCAGGGATTTGATTCTTATCTCCTGTTATGGAATACCCCTGTGTAACTAACATTCCTGGTTCTTTAGTGCTTCTCAGTGGGTCCAAGGGCCTCTGTGGCCCCAACAATGAGCCATCAGCAACCTCTTACCTCCCCCACCTCTCTGAGTGAAAAAGATCACAGAAAAGGGTGGGAAGGAGGACAGGGCAGTTGGCCAGGCACACATCTGTTCTGAAGGCTCAATAACGCTGACGGACTGATTTAAAACTTCCCTGATTGTGCAAAGTTGGAATGTTACAGATCCAAAGCCAAATTATCCTGGGCTATCTTTAGGCCTTAACAGCCACTTTTCACTGGCCACCTCAGTATCTGGCCTAGCCTCCTAAAGACTTATCTACTCACTTCCAGCAACCCAAAAGCTAGGAGTGTCTTGAGGTAGCACCTGAAGCAGGACAGAGATTTCCGGCCTTCCACGTTTATTATTGTTAAGACATGGAATCAGTTTCCGAGCCGTCCATAGCTGAACGTACAAAGAAAATCTGGTAATATATGCCTAAGTATAAAGAAAATAAAGTATTTGTACAAAGTGGAGTTTTATTCAGGCATCAATAAGAAAATTCCGTCACTTATTGCCAAAGGGACAGATCAGGAAGACATCAAGTGAAATGGAAACACAGAAAAAGATACCGCACGTTCGCTTCCTTCTCTCACATACACAAAAGGTTAAAAAAAAGAATAAGCTGCCCTGCTGAGGTGGCACAGTGGGCAAAGGAACTTTCTGGCAAGCTGGTGAGCGGAGTTCAGTCCCTAGGACCCACTGGTGGAAGGAGAGATCTCTGCAAGTTGTTCTCTGACCTCCAAAGGGTGCCCTGACATGCATTCCCACCCACACTGCACAGATAAGCAAAATAAAACTCTCTAAAGGAAGTCAAGAGTTGGGTGTAGTGGCACACACTTTAAATTACAATGCACAGGAGGCAGGAGACAGCATATCTGCGAGTTCGGGCCAGTCAGGCTAGACAGCGAGACCCTGTCTCAAAACAGTAATACATACAAACACAAGTCAGTCTAAGCTAGAGCTTCCTGGAGACCAGGAAGGACGTGGGGAAGACGGGTATATACAATATTACTCAATGTATGTATGCATGAAAATGGTACTCTGCAGCTCATCAGCTTGGATTTTTGTTTTCAGACGGGTATCATGTCTGAACTGAACTACAATTCAAGCTGACCCCAATCTCACTACACAGGAGACGAGACCTTGAACTCCTGATCCTCCTGGCCCCAGTTTCACAGTGCTGAGACTACCGGCATGCGTCACCATCCTGGTTTTATGTTCCGCTGGGGATTTAATCGAGGGATTGGTGCACACTGACAAACACTGCAGCAATGGAGCTACATCCTCAGCCCCCACTTCATAAGACAGGGTCTCACTGATATTCCAGGCTATCCTTAAAGCCTGGTCCTCCCTGCTTCAGCCTCCAGAGTACAGGGATTACAAGTGTGCAACACCATGCCTACCATTTAATGCGTGCAATTAATAAAACAAACAAAAAGCCCAAACCAACCTGCCATTGAGTTTGACCTAGCATTATTCAGTCTGGCTGTGCAAGCAAGCCTATCTTCTTGGCTTTGTTCCTATTTTTTTCTCAAGGCATCTCTCACTTGATGACAATGCATAGTTTTAAATGCTTTTATTAACACATAATGGGTTTCGTTGTCATTTTCATACATATACACACATACATACATATATTTTGATTGTGTCCACCTCCATTACCCTCTTTGCCGCCTCCCATCTCTACTTCCTTCTGTCATCCATATATATATATATTCATATATATATTCTATTCATATATATATGAATGACACCATCTATATATATATATATATATATTGTGTGTGTCCCAGTAAGTTTTAATTAGGGTCGCTTATAGGATCATGGCCACCTCTGGTCACACCATGATTTTTTTGTTTTCTTGAGACAAAGAGTTTCTCTGTGTAGCCCTGGCTGTCCTGGACTCGATTTGTAGACCAGGCTGGCCTCAAACTCACAGTGATCTGCCTGCCTCTGCCTCCCTGGGTGCTGGGATTACAGGTGTGCACCAAGCCTGGCTCCATACCATGATTTTTAAGACAGGGTCTCACTTCTCAAATTAGTTGGGTAGCTGAGGTTTGAACTTTTGACCCTCCTGTCTCTAGTCCTGTATGTTGGGATTCTAGGTGTGTACCACCATGTCCATTTATATGGTTCTGGAGATTGCACCTGCACCTTTTAGGCAAGTACTCTATCCCCAGTCCCTGATCTCATTTATTATTTCATTCCCCTTCCAACTTCTTTTTTTTTTTTTTTTTTTTGAGACATGGTTTCTTCATGTATCCCTAGATGTCCTGGAACTCACTCTGTAGGCCAGGCTGGCCTTGAACTCAGAGATCTGCCTCTGCCTCCTGAGTGCTGGGAATAAAGGTATGTGCTTCTCACCCCTCCCCTTCTAGCTTCTTGAAGTTGGGTTTTCTTAGGTTCCTCTTATGTCACCCTGAGTTCTGCCTCAGTGACCTAGCTAAATTTTTACCTCTCACTAACGCTTTCAGAGAGCTGGGTGGTGTCAAAAGGCCAAAGTACCTTTTCTGGTGGGTCAGCTCAAACTAGCTAGAGCTAAGCTAACTTAAGATGAAGGGGAGCTCTCCACTATCATCCACCTGCAGGATAAACAGTGTCTCCTATCTCCTGACAGTTAATAGTTGCCAAGGATAAGGAATGCAGAGGGACACTGGAAAATTTCCAGAACCCCAGAAGAAAATTAACATTTATTTTTGTTTTATTTATTTACTTACTTTTTCAAGACAGGGTTTCTCCATATAGCCTTGGCTGCCCTGGAACTCACCCTGTAGACCAGGCTGGTCTCAAACTCAGGGATCCTCCTGCCTCTCCCACCTGAGTGCTAAGATCAAAGGCGTGCACCACTACTGCCCAGCAACATTTCTTTCTTTCTTTCTTTTTTTTAAATAACTTATTTAATTTTATTTTACGTGTGAAGGTGTCAGATCCCTTGGAACTGGGGTTACAGACAGTTGTGAGCTGCCATGTGGGTGCTGGGAATTGAACCTGGGTCCTTTTAGGAAGAGAAGACGCTGCTCTTAACCACTGAGCCATCTCTCCAGCCCCGAAACATTTCTTTTTATTAGTTAATACCCCATCTTCACTTTTTCCCCTTGAGATAAGAGTCCGGCCATATAGCCTAGGCTGGCCAGTTACTAGTTGCAGGCCAACACAATACAGGCTGGCCTCCAACTCTCCCTCTTCCTGCCTGGGCCTCCCATGCGCTGGGATTGTAGAAATGTAAGAAGGCACACTCCTCCCCTCATTGATTTCACTACCATACCCGAGGGTTGAGAAGTTGACCTTCCAGTCTGTCTCTCATTCTTGACAAGAGCAAAAGTCTCCCTCACTTCAAAGCTGTCGCTCTGTCTGATTAGTGGTAACAGAGATGGGGGGGTCATTGGGACTGTGTGTACCGGTGACAACAGAGCAGGGGTTACAAGCAGAGTGTCATCAGGTACTTCACCCGGAACGCTTAACAGAACCCTGCCTGTTTTAGGGTACTACCCCAGAGCCCCAACACCTCAACATCCTTTGCAAGGATGTCCGACCCACCCGACCCTTCAATACAGGGAGGCAACAATTCCTGGACCCCGATCAGCACTCCCATCTCGAGGCTGCTGCTGTTTTGGATTCTTCCTCTGGCTCTGCAAACCAGCATCTGGTTTTGCTCATTATTTGCCCTACAGATGGCCAGTGGTGTGTACAGATGCACCCTGGGATCTGAACCGGAGCTTCAAACTGCAGATGCCTTGTAGATGCTCAGTACACCTTTCCCGAAAGACCCCAAAATGAAGCAGATAGCATCCGTCTTCTATGAGGTACCTGGAGCACAGAAAGGCAGACCTGAGCTCACCTGACGGGGGCCTTGATGGGCATGATTTAACGCAGGTGCTCGGATTCCCAGCCCCAGTCTATTAGTCCCTATGTGGGGCTCAATGAAGAAGAAACAGAAAAGGAAGGCATAGGTGGAGTCACAGGCAGTTACCTAACAGTGGGGAAAGACCTGGATGCCGAGAGGTATGAAGTCAGGGGAAGGAAGTGAAGGGGAGGTGTGTGTGGAAAAACAAAACAAAAAAAACCAAAACACATTAAGTGTACCAGCCATCTCTTGGCCCTGCGCTTTACCTGTTTGAGGGCTCAGATGGGCAAGCCTTTGAGCAGGAAGTCAGGTACTCAGCAGGCACCAGGCAGGAGCTTAAAGAGCGGCCCTTCAGGATGTGAGGCCGGGTTAATCACTATGCCTGACTAAACGTGGGGGTCCTTGGTTGCTCTAGGCTGTGCAAAGCTGGTGTCCTTGAAAGGGATTGCCACGAATCTGCAAACCTAGATAAGGGAGGGTGGCTCCTACTGCTATCCCCAAGCCTCAGGTCCCAGGCCTGGGTAACGGTGGCTCAGATCTGCCGCACCTGGGGAACAAATAACTGCTCCCTCAACCACTTGGATGTCTCCTAATGTCACAAAAGCTGGACTTTCGACCCGATACCTACCAGTAGGAAGTAATCACCCTAGTTATTAGAAGAAACGGAAACACGTAGGCCCACAAGACAAAAGCAGTCGGCTGGTGGTGGGGTGTCTCCGTCAAGCCACCTTCTTTAAGGGAACTGACTTCCAAGTATCCTTGAAAGAGAATCGGAAGAAAATCAACACAGTAGCTCAGTTCTAAGGCAGAACTTCCTTTGCCTCTCTCCTCTGACCGTCCGATTCCTTTGTCCAGCCCTGCAGGACAGACGTGAGGAGGATACCGACTCTACTCAGCACAGGGTAGATACAGCAGGGATCGGTCCAGATGCCCTAGCTCTTGGTTGCCCCGTACTCTCCGTGACTGAAGTAAAAGTCTGTCCCGTCTCCACGCAGTGTATCTTTTACTAAGCCAGCAACAAGCTCCCTGATTCACACTCTCAGGATTGGCAACCTTCTCTTGGTACTCACCAGGACCGTCCTAGCGCTCAGGAGGACACAGAGCGCTACAACCTTCCTTAAACAGAGAAACTGCAGATCCTCTCCGAGGCACGAAGGCGCCGGCCCAGGCTTCGGAGTTCACAGTGGACCGTCGTCGGGTCTGCATTTCTGCAGTCGTGCTGGTCTGGATGGCTCTGGAAGCGCCGGCTTTGAAATGGAATTTTGGCTGGAAGGGGTTGGGCCACACCGGCACAGAGTGGAAGCGTGGTCGCAGGGAGATCCCCCTACACCACCTCATCTCTCCTCCTCCCAATTCTGGCATTTCGCCAGCGCCGCCAGACCAGCCGTTCCCTGCGCCCACACGAGAGGAGCAGGGAGGAGCGGCGCCCCAGGCCGGCCTTCCAGGCTGGTGGCCTCGCGAACTGGGCCCCCAGCGCCCGGGTCCCGCCGGGGCGCGCGCGCTTCCCAAAGCATCCGCGAAGGCCCACAAAGCTAAAGCCGGGGGCCCGCGCCGAGGCCGGGCGAGCACGGAGCGGGGCGGGGCCGGGAGGGCCGCGCGGGCCGGGGGTGTCGGATGTCACCCCCCGCGTACACCTCGGCCGGGAGGCGGGGAAGCGAACCACTGAGATGAGGAGACCTCCTCGGTCCTAGAGCGGTGCAGGAAGTGTCCCAGGGGAGGGAGCCGGAGGGCTCCGGCCTTTCCTTTCCGCGGCGGCCCGGCCTGCGCGGCCCGCCAACCGGGACGCTGCGCAGCGGTGAGTATACCGTGGCTGGGTTTCCCACGTCCTGCTGCCTGAACCCGGATCCTGCTCCCTACTTCCCGCGCTCTGATCCCCAGCCCTGCGCCTGGGTCCTGCTCCCTCTTCTCCGTTTCCCGCGCCCCGGCCCAGATCCCTGCTCCCAGCGCTGCGTCCTTATCGGTGCCCTCAGGGATGAAGCAATACGATTGTCTTTCAGGCGTCTCCATTCGCTCCCAAGCCCAGCTGATGCTTCCTAGATGATCCCAAGACAGGGTTGGCCTGGCCAGGGACCGAGTCTGGCTCATGCAAGAGGAGCCGCCTCGGCCGAGACAGCAGAGAGATCGGGCTGGAAGGTGAGGACCTGCTGCCCTGCTGTCCCAGGCTTCGCGGCGAAGAGCCAGCAAATCTGAGAGAGTGTAAGCGACAGAAACCCCATAGTTCTCCTAGCCTAAAACACCCTCCTCATTCCTTTCCTCGGATCCTGCTCCTTCTGAAACTGCTTTGGGCAAGCCCCGCCCCTGCGGGAGCCCTCCCCTCACTAACGGTAGTTCATTCATAAAGCTTCCGCTCCCGAGGCTCCTGCGCGCCAGGTGCCAGAGTGACAAAGAGGCGCACGCCTGTCTGGCCTCCGGGCTCTCAAAGAGCAGTCCCAAAGCCCAACTGCCGAGGGTGGGACGCTGGGTACCCTATGATGGGGCCAGATCTGAACCATTCAGGGCCCAGCAGGTGGGAGATAGTGGGCGGAGGAAGCTGGGAAGAGAACGGGCGGGGCCCAGATTGGTTTCTTAATACCGAAGTTGAGAGAGTAGTCCCGGTTCAGACTGTTGCTCTCTTGAGTTTTGCTCCGGGTGTTCTGTTTGCTTTTACTTCGGAAATCGAAGGACTACAAAAAAGTTGGGGTTCCAGGTGTTGTTCAGTTGTTTGGTAGCTTTTCTGGTATCGCTTGTCTTCCTGCAAAGTGGTGCTGCCCTGCCGGGAATCTCTTACAGGTGTGGTTGTGAAGGGCCAGTGGCCCTCCCTGGGATTCCCGGAGTCCTAAGAGGGATGTGTGGGTCAGAGAACACTGGTCCAAGTGGATTGGCCGCTCTATGCTGTGCCGCTTGTGTGTTGCTGGGGTGTGTGAGTGTGTTTGTGTGTGTTTATGATAGCCGGGAGCTATAGAGCTGCCCCAGCCCCACTGTGTGTGATGTGTGTGTGTGTGTGTGTGTGTGTGTGTGTGTGTAGTAGTAGTAGTAGTAGTAGTAGTAGTAGTAGTAGTAGTAGTAGTAGTAGTATTCTGTGGCTCTCAGAGTTCCTAGAGAGCTGAAAGCCTGGCCATGACTGCCTCCCTCCTGACCAGGAACGGCTGTGAAGGCAGCCAGCCTTGAACATGATTTGGAGAGAACAAGGGATAGGAGCAGATGTCAGACAAGTAGTTTTTGTTTGTTTGTTTGTTTGTTTGTTTGTTTGCAAGATGGGGTTTCTCTGTGCAGCCTTGGCTGTCCTAGACTCGCTTTGTAGACCAGGCTGACCTGGAACTCACAGAGCTCCACCTGCCTCTGCCTCCGGAGTACCAGGATTAAAGGAGTGCATGACCATGCTTAATAAGATTTTTTTTTTCTTAACTGCATGTATACCTGTGTAGATATCTTTGTGTGAGTGTATGCACTTGACTACAGTGCCCGTGGAGGCCAGAAGGGGTGTTGGAGTCCCTGGAGTTGGAATTACAGGGCTTTGTGAACAGCTGGAGTTGGGGGCTGGGAAAAGTAGTGTGCATTCTTAACCGCTAAGCTGACCCTCCAGCCCCCCAAAACAGATGGTCTGTAAATGGAGGATAAAGATTAGAGTTCCTATGTTGGACTCAGTTGGGTATAAGGCTTATCATATAGCACTGATATTTGGGAAAGGGGAGCAATTTTGGTGCACTAACTCAGGACCCTGTAACTTAATCACCGAGCTGCACAGTGGCCTCACAGTGGTGTCTTAAACAGTGTTATTTCTTTCTGGTAAGCTTCTATAGCTGCCTCTGAGTTCCTTTTCTGCCTGGGAGTGTCTATCCCTGCAGACACACGCTCTGTTGGGCTCTGGCCCATCCACTGTCCTTGTTCCACAATGGTCTTGGGTGACCCTTTCCTTACCCCTCCCCCCCAGTTCAATTTGTGAAGACGTCAGGAACAAAGACAGTTACTTTGGCTCCAGAGTTTCAAGATTGTGGCCTGCTGGGTCTATATCCTCCAGGAGGACCTATTCACCAAAGGTATCACAAACCTTGGTTACATGTATCTGCCCGTGACCTTGTTGTGCTCCCTGGATACTGGAAATGCCAGTGTCCTGTTGAAATGCCACCACTTTCCTCCCAGATTGCCTGCCTTCCTCATAGCCACCTCATTGCTCTACATGGAGTGATGCTTGTATTCCCATGTGAAAGGACCAACCACACCAACACTGCTTCCATTTCCCAGGGATTCCTCCAAGGGCTGGTGTCCCATGGGCTCTGCCTAGAACCCCCTCAGAAACAACCACAGGAAACCAGAGCATTGAAGCCAGTGATTTTTGTTTGGAAATAGGGTCGTCTTCTGCTGCTGACCCCCATCAAATCCCATCATGCCCACAGCCCTGTGCCCTCGAGTCTTGGCTCCAAAGGAAAGCGAGGAGCCCAGGAAAATGTGGAGTCCTCCTGGAGAGAACCCCAGCCCTCAGGGTGAGCCTCCCAGCCCAGAGTCCTCTCGACGCCTCTTCCGCCGGTTCCGGTACCAGGAGGCCGCAGGCCCGCGGGAGGCCCTGCAGCGCCTCTGGGAGCTGTGCCGGGGCTGGCTTCGGCTCGAAAGGCACACAAAGGAGCAGATCCTGGAGCTACTGGTGCTGGAGCAGTTCCTGGCCATCCTGCCGTGGGAGATCCAGAGCTGGGTGCGTGCCCAGGAGCCTGAGAGCGGAGAGCAGGCTGTGGCTGCTGTAGAGGCTCTGGAACGGGAGCCAGGGAGACCCTGGCAGTGGGTGAGCACCGGGCATCTGGGAGAGGGGAGCCCTGTCGACCCTGTGAGACTCCTGGCCCCGAGATGAGAGATTCTGTCCAGACACAGTGTTTGGTTTCCTAAGAAAGCAAACGTTGCTCTCTCTGAAGTCTGAGTTGAGGTGATAGTTGCCTGTCCAGTCCATAGCCGGCAAGACCAGAAGGGAAGAAGACCTCCCCAGACCCGTGCAGAGCCCACAGGCGGGGCTCGGTCACAGCCTCTCCACCAGGCCCTGACCTGTGCTCTCTGGGATTGCAGCTCAAGCACTGTGAAGACCCTGTGGTGATTGACGATGGCGATGGGCCTGGGCCTCAGGACCCTGAACAAGAAGGAATGTCGGCAGAGTCCCAGAGCAGCCCTGATGCCCAGCCTGTGGCCCTAGCGCAGGGCCCAGGGCTCCTAAGCAGACTGCCAGGCCAGCCTAATGAGGACCCAGGTATGCAGCTGTAGTGTGAGGTGGGGAGGGGTTCTAGACCATCAGTGTGCTCTGATGTTGACTAAGGTCATGGCCTTTTTACATTTGCAATTTTTTCTTGTCTCCTCTGAGCTATGAGCTTTGATCATGGTCTGGGTCCTTCCACAGAGCAACGGACACTGAGTCTTTTCTTGGTATTGAGTCCTCCCACAGGGAAGGCCTGTGTGAGCAGATGGTGTAAGGTCTTTCTTTGAGGGTGTTCTCAGTGGAGACAGAGATAGTCACTGTAGGACCAGCACCTATGGACTGTCTTCTGTCTTCTCAAAACCACATTTTCTCGGCTGAGTTACCCTGCAGCTGTAAGACTATCTAAAACCCCCTGGGAGGGAACAGTGGCCTCTGGCAGATGGCCCTAGTGCCCTGTGGCAGAGGGCTTGAGTGTCTGTTCAAAGCATCCAGCAGCTGCAAAGATGGGGTGGGGGGGGGGGGGGGTATAAGTGTAGGTCATCTCTTGGTTCCTTGAGGTTTGAGCCCAAGGACAAGGAATAATTCTCCAAAGTCCCCTGTTCCTCCTAACGGGAAACGTAAGTGCACTCCTGAGGTTTTTTTTTGGTTTTTTGGGTTTTTTTTGTTCGCTTCTTTTTTTGTGGCTTTTGGAGACAGGATTTTTCTTTGTAGCCCTGGCTATTCTGGACTTTGTAGACCAGGCTGGCCTCTCAGAGATGTGCCTGCCTCTGCCTCTGAGTGCGGGGATCAAAGGCGAGCGCCGCCATGCCCATCACATTCTTGAGATGTTTCGAAGTCTGGCGTTGGTCTGTCTGTGAGTGGGAGGTAGAGCGTCTGCTCAGCATGTGTAAGCCCCCAGGTCAGCCTCTAGCACCTCACCCGGGCTACAATCAAAGGCTGCCTTCTGGGTTTTCTGTTTTTTCTTCTCCTTTTCTTTCTCCTGAGTACTGCAATTACAGGCCTGCTTGACTGTACTTGACAATAATACTCTTTTTTTGTTTAAAAAAAAAAAAAAAAAGAAAGTGTGTGTGAGAGAGAGAAAGAGAGATTTTCCTGCCTGCAAATGTGTACTGACTTCTGAACAAATCAGAAGTCTTCAGTTCCTCTGTCTGGTGTGTTGGTTGGGTGGGGCTGCACCTGTATTCAACACATGCTTACCTAACACATGCTCCGTGGCTTACTGACAGCAGCTTCTTCTCTCACAGCTGTGAGGCTGCAGTCTGACCTGAAGGACACGCCAGCTGTGGGTCCTTCTGAGCTTCCTTGTTTTAGCAGATAGACAGCTGCTTCTCGATGTATCTTCCATGTGCATAACTGTCTTCCAGCTAACTCTCCTTAGTGATGTCAGTTCTGTTGGGCCTGTGCTTGTGACTTCTCTTTGACTCAATTGAACCTTTATAGGGAGCCTTCCACGTATTCTGAGGTGCCTTGGGTTAGGATTTGAGCATGTGAATCTTCAGGGAACATAGTTCAAACATATCAGGAAATATAAGGAAAGAGCCACTCCCCCAAATGGACAGTACTGTGCAAGCAGCCTTTGCATACCTGTGAGCAGGAATCTTCTCGAACCCCAGTTACATCCACTATCGATTTGGATTGCTTTCTGGGGCTGTCCTCAATGCAGAATTTCCTGGTTAACAGCAGTTGGGAAAACAAACATAATTTACTGGACCTACAGCTTCTAATTGTGCAGCTCTTCCCCCAAAGCTAGGCTTTGTTTCAGGAGAGTGAGACATCGATCCATCCATGACAGGTGGCAGGCATTAGGCATCAGAGCTAAAACTTGTCCTCCAGATACCACAAAGAACTTGAAAACTTTGCTTGGGAAATCTACGATATAACATGATGACCATAGTTAGAAGTAATGCACATTACTCTCTGTTCACTGAGATCAGGTCTCATTAGCCTGGATAACTCAAGCTGGCCTTGGAGTTTGGACGATTGTTCCTCAGCCTACCAAATTCCGGGATTGTCGCTCAGCTCCACCCTGTTAAGTTTTTAAAGTTCCATATATGAGCAAGATTGAGCCATGCTAGTCAGCCTGTGCTTGGTTTATTTCTCTTACGGTATGCTTTCCAGGGTCATTCCTGTTGCACAGGTGATAGGATTTCACCTTTTTATAGCTGAATAGTATCTCAAGTGCTTGCATATTCTTTTTGTCTCTGTCCCTAGTTTTTTTGGACAGGTCCTCCTGATTGCCATGGAACTTGTTATGTGGACTCAAACTCACAGAGATCCACCTGCCTTTGCTTCTCAAGTGTTGGGGAAAAAAAATCTTTTAAGAGACAATATGCAGTTGGATGTGGCGGCACACACGCCTTTAATATACACACACACACACTCACACATATATAAAGTGTTCGCTTGTGTTGTGGAGTTTTCAGTTTTTCCCGTCGACCCTTCCTCGTCCTTCTCTTCATTTCTCCTTGTATTCTGCCCCAGTAGCCTCCTTCCCAGTTTGTCTCACATGTATCCCCTGTCCTCCCCGCCCTTTCTTACCTCTTCTTCTCTCTTATAGACCATGTTTTCTTTATCTGTTCATCTGTTGATAAACACTGTGATCTCATAACAGCTATTGTGACTGACTTCCCAGGGAACTTGAGAGTGAGGTTTCCTTTCTTTTGGGTTTATATGCACAATAGGGTGGTTAGGTTGTAGTTTTGCTCTTTTTTTTTTTTTTTTTAAGATCTGCTGTTCTTCCTAATGGCTGTGCTAATTCATGTTCTCAGTAATGGAACAAGGATTCTTTTTCTGCATTCTTACAACTTAGATAACAGTCTTGTGGAGCTTCTGCAGGTATCAAGCTTACAAACAAATAAGGTCCCACATTGGTCCTCGCCTTCACTGAACAACAGGACCACAGTTCTAACCTTCATTTGGCCGTTAAAATATTTGTTATGTGCCTACATAAGGGTGCAAACGTCGTGTGATGGTCAGAAGACAGCTTTTTGGAGTTGGCTCTTTCTGCCGTGCAGGTCCCTGGGATTGAACTCCAGTCATCATTAGCAGCAAGCGCCCTTACTGATTGAACCATCTCACTGGCCTGTGTTTATGGTTTTTTTTTTTTTTTGTTTTTTTTTTTTTGAGACAAAGGTGGTTTCATAATAAAGTCTGGCCATTTCTCCTGCCTCCACCTTCCAAATGCTGGGATTGCAGTCATGTAACACTATACCTGGCTCTTGGGCATATTTTAGCTGCTGAAACAGGTTCCTGGAGCTACAGACATTGAATAGCTAATTGATCGGGCCATCCTAACCCCAGGCATTCCCTGTGATAGCCCCCATTGTCTATCTGAAAAGACTGCCAGGGTCCTTATGGTTTGCAAAGTGCTCATTTTGCAAGTTAAGGCAGAGTGGGGTTCATGCAGAGCACCAGGAATGCTCCCAGTTGCTCCCCTCTGCTCTTTCCTGGAACGTTCTGCAGCTCCGAGCCACCCCTGGACGACTGGGAGGTGTTGGGGACCAGGCCCGGCTCCCGTTGGGACATCTTTTTCATCTCTTCCAGTTCCACAAGATGCTTTCGTTGTTCAGGAGCAGAGTGTGAGGGAAGCCCAGCCGGTGACCACTTGTCAGCTGCCCCCGGTGAGTGATTTCCAAAACCATTCATCTCTGAGTGCCCCACGCTACAGTTTTCTCAGGACCCTGGCCTGCTTGCTCTTTGCCACCGGATGCTCAGCCTTAGCCCAAAGTGCCCAGAACTAAGCTTTATGATGCCCACTGCTCCTGCTGTTTCCTGTCTCTCAGAGTGCTGCTTGCCAGGCCACTCCAGGAAACTGCAGACACACATGTAGGGCCCCTGGAGGAGACTTCTCTGCGTTTCTAAATTCCCCCGGCGAAAAGCAGAAACCACTGCCCCTCACTTCACAAGGTGTGTTTTGATGAGGCGCTACATTTGAGAGACAAAGCATAGCGCTTGGCGTACCAGCACATGACCATGGGTAGGTCACATGGGGCTTCCTTGCTGTGCCCTGTCACTGTTCTTGGCCAAGTTCGCTCGCTTCAGTGTTCTGAGGGGAATGGCTGGTATTTGGAGTGGGCGCAGCTGGGACCTGGTCTCACAGGTGGAGTGCTCATTTCTTCATCGGCCAAGGTTCTCAGCAGACCTCTTAGCTTTTCCGCTCTCATTGCCCTTTCTGCTGCTCAGTGTGATACTGCGGTGTCACCTCCCGCTGGGGAGCTGCAGCCTCCACAGGTGCACCGGTAGAAGACTGTTTAACAAGTGGTGGTGCACAGGCAGGGGGCGGAGGCAGGTGGATCTCTGAGTTAGAGGCCAGTCTGGTCTAAGAGCGAGTTCCAGGACAGCCAGGCCTGCACAGAGAAACCTAGGCTCAAAAGAACAAAACCAACCAACAAAGAACAAGAGACATGCAGGGTTGACAACCCCTCTCAGATGCTTAGGGCTACTGGTGTTGTGGTGATGTTGAAATATTTGCGTACATAAAATGAGAACTTGGGATAAGACCCAAGTTTATGCATTTGATTATTTGTTTCATATATATCTTTTATATGCGAACTGAAGTTCATTTTATTTTATAAGAGTTAATTGTGTCTGCTGCCCTGCGATCTGCCAATAATCATAGGCTTTTGAGGCTAGTTTAGGCTGGGAGTTCTGTCTACGGCCCCAGCTTGTACCCTGCCCTTCACTTTGTAGCATCAAGAGATTTGGGGATTAGGAAACAGATTGTTCATACTAAAGCTTTACTGGTCGTAGATATCAGGACAGAACAGAAACTGTCAAAGGAGAAGGGAAGGCACCTGGTCTGTGAAGAGAAGGGTTTGGTTTGTTTGTTTGAGACAGGGTTTCTCTGTGTAGACTTGGCTAGCTATCCTGGAACTCTGTAGACCAGGCTGGCTTTGAACTCAGACATCTGCCTGCCTCTGCCTCCCAAGTCCTGGGATCAAAGGCATGTGCCACCACCACCCTGGATTCCCTTTTTTTTCTCTGAGACAGATTCTCACACTATACCCCAGGCTAGCCCTGCGCTCACGGCAGTCTTTTTGCCTCAGGCTCCCAAGCCCTAGTAGGTGTGAAGGTGTGTACCACCATGTCTGGCTCTGACATCTTCCTGCTTCTTAGCTGGTTGTTTTCAAGAGCAGGCTCTGCCGGGGCTCTGATGGAACTTCAGCGGAGGGAAGCTACATGGGACAGATGGTTTTCTCTTCCTCCTCTGGCCGAGCCTGAAACGGAATTACAAATGACCCGATCTCTCTTCTCTGTTCTCTGGCCTGGGAATCAGGACATCTCAGAATTTTTTTCTACCATTCCCTCCCCATTTTTAATATTCATTATATATGTGTGAATGTGTACCGTGTAAGTGCCTGAAATTATAAATGATTGTTTGCCACGATGTGGGGTGTTGGGACTCAAACCCAGGTGATGTAAAAGCAACAAGTATTCTTAATTGCTGAACCATCTCTCCAGCCCCTCCCCATTTTCCACTGACCTCTTTCAGAGAAAGCATCCCAGGTGATTTCTGGGTTGTTGTTTTTTTTTTTTTGTTTTTTTTGTTTTTGTTTTTTGTTTGTTTGTGTTTTTCTGTTTTTAAGTAATCTTGTGTTCAGGTCTCATTCCTGCAAAGTTGTAGTCTAAAGGAGGGAGGTTGACATCTCCTTTGGCCCAGTTCCCACACGTGGTAGGGGCAAGAGGATGGTGGGAAGAGACTATCTAGCCACCATGTGGCCTGCTCTGTATTTTTAGAAGTGGCTGGTTTTGGAAAGGCGTAGGCAGGTAGTTCAGGGTTTTTTTGAGCAAGCATAATGTGGCTATAATTTGCACTACCAATTTAAATCGTTGCCAGAGATAAAAGCATTTAGAGATTCTAACAAAGGACTGCAACATAGAACTGTTATTTTTTGTTTTGTTGTTGTTATTTGTTTGTTTGTTTGTTTTTTTAGGACAGGGTTTCTTCTTTGTAACAGCACTGGCTGTCTTGGAACTCACTCAGTAGACCAGGCTGGCCTCAAGACTCAGATCCGCTTGCCTCTGCCTCCCGAGTGCCAGGGGTAAAGCTGTGCCCCACCACTGCCCGGCTGCAGCATAGAACTATCAGGCCAGCCTGTAATCATTATTTTTTTTCTGAACAATGGAAATATTTAGTAACTAACTAAAAATCCACCAACAGACTCAGTCCGGGGAGCTGGGTGGTTTCCTAGTGTTTTCCGCATGGGTCTTTGTTGCCCACCCAGCAGGATGCTCAGCCAGCACGCCTCCTTCACTCTGTTGGTGTACGCACCTCAAGGCGACTTGGTCGTCCTAGCCACTGCTTTTCTAATTGTGTAGTGGAGAGGTCACCCCGTCAGCAAGCTGAGGGGAAAGCTGACCCATGTTGATGAGAGCAGCACTTCATCATTGCAAAAATACTCTTCCCTAAGGGAGTGCAGAGCCAGCCTCCTGTTCCTGGTAAACCCTGTGAAGATTTTGGCCAAATAGAGCCCCCATGGAAAATGAATTGCTTCCGTGATCAAAGAAGGGTTTGGGTGACCCCTGTTGGTTTCTTCGGAGTCAGGTTAGGGTACAGGTGCACCGTCTTGTGTCTTAGGGTCTCTGGGTGGCCATCCTCTCCCCAAGCACTGCAGATTTGGCATGTTTATATGACTTGGTTTTACATGTGTGGTAAGCCACAGGTCGGTCCCACGGGATCCAGGTTAGATCTTAGACAGTCCACTGAGGTGTTTTCTTAAAGCTTTTACTTTTACTTCAGCACCTGCCTGTTAGGCCGTAGTATGGTAAATTTGGGGGAGTAGCTGCCTGCAAGGATGAGCACTTGGCATGGCTTGACTAGAGCTACCAGCTGGCCAGGCAGATGTGAGGTTGGAGTCAGCATCTCTTGATCTTTGACTGACAGTCCTGAGGAGGAGGAAAAGGAGGAGGAAGTGCTGCACACGGTTATTGTGAGAATTTTGCATGGGCTGGAGGTGGTGAGATTCTGACTAAGCAATCCGCTCTGTCTGGACAAAAGGGACAAGAATAATTGTCCACAAAAACCTTGTTAACAACCCAGTGTGCTAGCATGTACCTTTAATCCAAGTACTTGGGTGGCTGAGGTGAATTTTGGTCTATACAGTGAGAGCTTGTCTCAAACAACAACAAAAAGAGGCTGAAGAGATGGCTCAGTGGTTAGATGTATTGGCTGCTTTTCCAGAGGACCTGGGTTGAGAACTGTCTCTTAACACCAGTCCCAGGAGATCTGATGCCCTCTTCTGGCCTTTATAGGCACAGACGTACATGCGGGCAGACTACCCCTATAACAAAATAAATAAATCTTAAAAATTTTTTAATTAAATCTTTTGTTATTTTTTTAATTGCTCACAAATCTTTATTCACTAACGGGGTGATCTTTCCCTCCCCCAGGCTGCTGCCCCTCTTGAGGGTTCCAGCTGAGCTCAGAATCCTATCAGGGGAAGGTCCTGGGGGTGCCTCATCCTTATCGTTGGGTTGCTGGTCTTTGTTGTCAGGAACAAGGTGGGGAGGAGGGACCGCTGGCCATCAGCACTCAGAGCTCCATGATATCCCTAGATGGGGATGCTAGGTAGTAGAGACTTGGCATCCCCCAGCCTCGGCAGTCTAGAGCCTCAGGGATCAGGCTCCCAGGATGGTGCCAGAGAAGCAGCGCTGGACAAGGGGACCTGAGATGTGGTGGGACTTGGGGGAGAGTCTCGGGGGGACTGTAGTAGGGGTGCTCGTTACGTAGGCTGACGCAGGAGAAGTGGGTGGGCATGTTCTCCTCAGGCAGGAACTGCTTGCGCAAGGCTTCCCTGGCGTCCAGTGGTGGCCCATGGCTCCCAACTTAGGGGGCCTCACTCCAGGGGCTGTTGCAGGATCAATACAGTTCCGGGTCCTGCAGATAGAGGGGTGGGATCCAGGCATACCTATTGTTATTTTTAGTGACTTAAGTAACAATCTAAAACACAAGGGCACTAACTAGCTTTATGTAACATAACAAAATTTCAGTCAAAAATACTATCAAGAACAAAATTAGTACAGTAACTATAGAGTAAGCAAAGGGTGTCCAGCAAGAACCAGCAGTTCGAGGGGTTGGAGAGATGCTCAAAAGTTAAGAGCATTTGTTCTTGCAGAGGACCCAGGTCCAGTTCCCAACATTCCCATGGTCCCTCACAACGATCTGTTCCCAGGTTCTCATGGCCTCTTGATCTCTGAGGTCACCAGGCACTCACAGGTTGCAGATACATGCATATAGGCAAAACAGTCATATACAAAAAAGTTGTTTTGTTTTTGTTTTTGTTTTTTTGTTTTTGAGACAGAGTTTTTCTGTGTAGCCTTGGCTGTCCTAGACTTGCTTTGTAGACCAGGCTGTCCTTTGACTCACTGGATTCACCTGCCTCTGCCTCTGCCTCTGGAGTGCTAGGATTAAAGGTGTGTGCCACCATGCCTGGCTACACACACACACACACAAATCTTTTAAATTTTTGTTTTTTTTTTATTAAACAAACAAACAAAAAAATCATGTCCAGCTTATGTCCAGCCAGCACTAGCTCTCTCTGGTCAGAAAGAAGCCCAGAGCCAGTGCCAAACATCCCAGTGATGTCAAGTGGCAAGTGGAGTCACTCTTTTGACTTGGCCACAGCATCCTCACCAACCTTCTGAAAGGTCTTCTCCAGGACATCTGTTCCCAGTAAATGAAACCAGCGGCCTGGGTAGGTAGGAGGCCACTCTCCTTGCTGCAGTACGAAAGATGGTTTTACCGAAGAGGGGTTTTCCTTTAACAGCCTTAATAAGTTCTTAGAAACACCTGAGACTTGCCTTTTCAGCAGCTAAAGAGGCTCGGGCCCCAGAGGAGGATGTTTAAACATCTGTGTTTCCCAAGGGGGTGGATTTGAAATTGCAGAGAACTGAAGGTCAGCCTTTGGACCAAGCAGTGTTGAGAGTTCCTATAAATTTAGCTGAGGCTTTAGTTTCATTTGTCCTTTCTGCCAGCCCAGAGGGCTGGAGGAGGTAGGCACATCTTGAAAGTGTAATGAGACTGGATGGAACCCCAGAAGGCTCAGCTCCCTTGCCCCTTCTACTATGGGAGGACCCTGGGTCTTCTTGGTTTTTCGAGACAGGTTTCTCTGTGTAACAGCCCTGGCTGTCTTGGAGCTCACTCTGTAGACCCAGCTGGCCTCAACTCGCACAGGTCTGCCTGCCTCTGCCTCACAAGTGCTAGGGTTAAAGGTGTGCACCACCACTGCCCAGCAAGGACCCTCAGTCTTTAAACCAAAAAAAAAGAAAAGAAAGGAAAAAATGAAGGAAAGAAAAGCAGGCTCTTAGCAGTGAGCCGCTCTGCTGCACCTTCGCTCATTTCTAGCCTCTGAAGTCATTAGGCATAAATGCCTTGTATTACATGCTGCTTGGCTATGGTTCAGGCCATCATAGCCTCTGCTCCTCCCCTGCTGACACAGCCCTGCTCTGTACTTTCAGAATCGAGTGTCCCCATTTAAGGACATGATCTTATGCTTCTCAGAAGAGGACTGGTCCCTTCTAGACCCAGCACAGACTGGTTTCTATGGAGAATTCATCATTGGAGAAGACTATGGGGTCTCCATTCCTCCAAGTAAGACCTAGATCCCCATGCAGCCAACTGTATGGGAGGCGGGTGGGGCCTTGCTCTGACTGGGAGAGACTACCCCTGGGGTTACGGTGCTGTGGCTGATCTGTTTGCCATCTTACCTTGACAGGAAGCTGTCTTGGCAGGACTCACAGGTGGCTTGTGGGTAACCTGGCTCTCCTAACACATATAGATCAAGCTCATAGCTTTCTGCCCCAGAAACCAAATATGACATCATTCAGTGTTGCCATCAGCTTCCTATCATTCTTGCTGGACCGGCCCTTTCATATATACCCAGTGGGCCTCCGAGAGATAGTCCTAAGCCCTGGCCTGCTCTGTAGTATGCTGCCTTTAATGTTTTGCCCAGTTTGCCCAGGACTTGTTCTCCTCTGTAGCCTCAGTGGTACCTGCCACAGCCCGTTGGCCATCTCTCTTCATCTCTTCTTGGGCTGGACAGGGGTCGCCTCCTTGGGCCTGCCCTAGTTGCCTGCAGCAACAGCAGGTCTCTGTTTAAGCTGTCCTACCTCTTTGTGAACAGACGACTCTGCACTTCAGCCAAACCTCTCACCTGAAGAGGAGACCGGGCTACGGGTTATGGAGCTGACAGACCTCCAGGGAAAAGAAGCACCCCAGGCCTCCTGCTTAGGTGAGTGACATCACAGGTGTAGGGTGGCAGCATGGTAGAGATCATTACAGCCAGAGCACCCCCACAGCTCCCACTCTGTCCTGGCGACCGTGTCTTGCCTCACCCTCTGGATTCTTGTAGGGGAGTGAGGAGTCTGGATTTTGCTGTCGATTGAGATTGTGTTCCTCAGCCAGGGACTATTGTCCATAGTAGCCTTATGTTTGTTTGCACCTGACCAGAAAAGTGGTCAGATGCTTGTGGCTGAGGAATGGGCACAGAACACAATCCCTTTAGGCACTGTGCCTGTCTGCTCCCCACCCATCCACATAGGTGCTGGGAGAATTTCATGGAGAGAGATGAGCTAAGATTCATTTGCACCATGTCTGTGTACCTATAACATGTGGGCGTGTACCTGTGTTTCGAAGGGAAGTAGCCTTGGACAGAATCAACAATGACCTGGGACCTTCATTCCCTCCTATCTCTGCCCTGTAAGCTCACACAGACTATTTGTGGAAGGTCTGTGGCCTAAATGTCTCTACAGGGCCTTCCACGGAAGGTGGCTTTAAGATCAAGGCTGTTGTCTGTAGCAGAACTAGAACCTGCATTCTGCCCAGCTTCAGAACTGAGGTTCCTGGTGTCTGCCCATTTGCAGACTGTCTCCTTCATGCCTGGCCTCAGGAGGGAGCACAGTGACTTCGGGTCTTAGCCTGCCTCTTCCTTAGTTGTTTCTGAGCAGTGATAACCTGTATATGACAAATCCCTTTCTCCATTTTCTCTGGAAAGACCTTCCCAGCCTCCAGACATTCCAAGGAGAAGAAAAAAAGAAACGGGAGGAGCTGCAGGTGCCAGAGCCGCAGTCCTGCCAGCAGGTGGCGCCCAGTCAGAGTCCTTGTCCAGGTGAGGAGCCTGGTGTGAGGTTGTGGTGGGCAGTGACGCAGGGGAGATCGGGTGATGGGCACGTGCCTGTTGACAAGGACATTAGGGACTGAACTGCCGAGGTCCCTGCTGGCTGCTGCTGTGGGGTCACCAGCCTTTTGTTCTGCCTTTGTCCTGCTGTCCACCCCACAGTGGCTGCTCATTGCCTCTCCTGGGTAGATTGTCCAGCACTCCTGCAACACTGTGTAACCCTGTTCTATATGTAGTGACCATAGACGGCCAGAATCCCAAGATGATCGCTGCTGCACTCCCAATGTGGAGTCGTTTGTTTATTTATTTGGTTTGGGGGGGGGGGCAGGGTTTTTCTATGTACACTTGGCTGTCCTAGACTCACTTTGTAGACCAGGCTGGCCTCAAACTCCCAGAGATGCTCCTGCCTCTGCCTCCCAGAGTTCCGGGATTACATGCATGTGCTACCATGCCGGGCTCAGTATGGAGTCTTGAGTCCTAGGGAAAGTAACCACCACCAGAAGCTGACTAGTGTCCTGTCTTTAACATCCTTGGGGACCGGATGTTCTTCTGAATATCACACGCAGGCTCTGCTAAACAGGTCTCTGAGCACAGTGTCACAGTGGCTTCCACAGCTGCCTAGACTCACACACACATTCTCTCTTGATTGTGCGCTTTTGAAGGCAGGATTGGTATGTCCATCTCATACAGTGCAGGGCATACAGCCGTTTGTGCTGAGCTCTCTATCATGTGTATCTATCATTAGAGCATCTTCAAAACGCTGGGGTCTTGGCTATAAACGGGCTATACCTTCACCAATAGCCTCTTCTGAGCTCTCCTCATGGACTCTGACCTTGCCACATGGTACCACGCCTAACTTCTCCGTGATCCCTTCATGCCTTCAAAACCAGCACCTGGGAAACTCCTACGTATTATCAAGTTCAGTCGCCTGTACAGGGTACAGCTGTGGCTCCCTCTGCACTGAGAGCTTCTTCGTGCTGACTCTGAGAAGATGCTGCCCAGGAGATTTCAGCTCGGTGGTGCTGGTCTCTCCTTAATTACCGCTAACTTCTCAGCTCCCGTTGACCAGTATCAATACTCCCAACAAAGCAGAGGATTTTGCTTTAGTAGTTCCTGTTTCTTCTTCATCATGTCTGATTCCTCTCCACAGACCAGAACCACCGAGTCACAATACAAAATCATATACAAATGGCCCTGAGAGTTTTTATATCCCACTGAAACTTTACAGAACTGTTCTTTATTGCCTGTACTGCTCTCAGATTTATCTTAGTGCCCATAGCAACTCACTAAGCTCTGAACACTCAATGCCTTCTCCAGCCCAAAATTCAAATGCTACCACATGGTTCCCAGCCAGCCTGCCAGAGCAGTGCCCTAATGTCCTGGCACCAGCTGATCTTAGTCTATTTTCTATTGCTAATAACACAGTATTCTAAATGATATGAAACATGTGTATGTCTGTGAATATGTACATCAGTCCCCAGTATCTTCAGAGGCCAGAATTGTGTGCGAGATCACCTAGAGCTCACAGGCAGTTGTGAGCTGGGAGTCACAGGCCTGGATTCTTGCATCTGAACTCAGACCATCTTGCCAGTCCTTACATTTCACTTTTTTAAAGGCTTTTCTTGGCTAACGGCTCTGATCCACGGTCAGGGCTAACAGGTAACAGCTTTCTTCCTGTTGGTCTCAGGGTGGCAGAGGCCATCATCACATGGCTAGAGACCCAGCCCAGCCAGCTTCTACAAAGCTGCTCTTGAGATAGGGGAATCCATTATTTGTATGAACAGCGGTGCTCCTTTCAGATCATGATGTTCATTTGCGCTGAGGTCACTGGCCTGCAGTCCAGTGCTCAGAGGCTGTGAGTAGAAGTATGTGGGCTGGTGGGACCCAGACTCATTTCTTTACTGCACATCACCAGACACTGTTTTCTGCAGTTTGTTTGTTTGGTTTTGTTTGTTTTACTCTTGTTGCTGAGACAGGGTTGCTCTGTGCATCCCTGGCTGGTCTGGAACATGTTATGTAGACCAGGCTGGCCTCCATCTGCCTGCCTCTGCTTCTCCAGTGCTGGGATTAAAGATGCGCTGCTGCCGTGTTCAGCTTGCTTATTTTTTTATTTAGGTTTGTTTGTTTGTTTTTTTAACTGTGCTATGGATTGAGCCCAGGGCTTTTGTTTGCTAGACAAGTATTCTGTCAAGCCATACACCCCTAAAAGTTAAGGTTTACTTTTCCTGTGGATTTGTGGGAACTGAGACTCTGTCAGGGCCTGGAGATGTGTCTCAGTGGGAACCTGTGCTTAGTATGTAAGAGCCCCAGAATCAGTCAGCCCAGCCAGCCTCACAGAATAGGAAGGTCCTTAGCTCCAGCTCTAAAGCCACTGCTCTTGCCTATTTGCATGCCTCGCCCCCTTTCCTTCCTTGGCTTGCTAAGGACTGAGCATAGGATATCAGGCATGCTTGGCAAGTGCTCAGTCACTGAAGCACCGCCTCAAGCCTCACCCTGGAAAAAATAACAGGGACAGCAAACAAGCATTGCTTATGTCTTGTGTATATAGATGCCTTTTGCTTTTTAAATTGTTATCCTACATTTACAGATGTTTTGTGCCTGGGACCCACAGAGGCAAGAGGGTGTTGGATTCCCTGGGACTGGAGTTACAAATGGCTGTGAACCACCATGTGGGTGCTAGGAGTCAAATTCTGGTCCTTTGAAAGAGTAATAAGTACTCTTAACCATGTTTAAAGTGCAAATATATTCTTTTGTTTGGTTTTTATGACTTACTTGAGAAAATCTCATTCTAATCTGGATTGAGTGGATTGAGGACCTGAAAAGGCGGTTTATCAAGAGGCTAAGATGAAAAACAAAGACAGGATTGTCTTCATTTTATTTCACTATAGCTCCTTTCCAGCCTCAGCTTTTCATGTTCCCTCATAGGAGCTCTTAGCCACAGGCTCTGTCCCACATACAGCTGGAGTCTTTTTTTTTTTTTTTTTTTTTTTAATCTCGGGCAGCCTTTTGTTACAGCTGCTTCGTAGAGTCATGCTTGAATGTGTAAACATTTTACATGCCGAAGCACTTAGACTGAAAACTCTTCGCCCTCCCTTACTCTGCTGACTGTCCCCAGCACAGATGCAGCACACCGGCACACAGGTACCACATGCACAGCCCACAGACCATGCCCAGGTAGGTAGAAAGTCAGGCCAGAGTTGTAGGAAGCAAAAATGCGTACAAGTATGGTGTAAATAAAAGATAGATTCACTCTTAAAAAGAATAGCCTAGGTACCCAGGAAAGGACTAGCCCTCCTTGTTGTGGGCTTCTATGGGAGTTGAGCTGTGTGGAAGGCTCGGAAGAGGGCCTGTCAGCAAGCTAGTTACCTGATTGTGCAATAAAAGAGAAGCCATATTTGGCTTAGGAATAACTGTTCTGATTTTTTACCCACACACCACACATAATGCACCCCAATGCCACCACACTCTACCACTTTAAACACCATTCACAAGCGCTGCATATCACAAGTACTACACATGGAGAGACACACGTTACACATGTAGTTCGAACACCCCGCTTACGTCTCTGTTTTGGCCGTAGCTTGTGGAACTGGGCAGTCTGGAAGTCCGTTCACGTCCCACAGCATTGCCTCGTCCATTTTCCCTTCAAGGAACCTCTCACACTGTGTTGGTGTGCAGGCCAGCACAGCTGCAACCCATTCTTCCCGTCTTGGTATGGGGAGAGGCGGGCTGTGTTTTTGAGGATTTCAGCCAACTTCGGGCAGGTCACCATGCATGTGCCGCCTTGGTCAGCAAGCATCCCACAGGAGTGGCTCATGCAGGAGAAGTCTTGCCTAGTTCTAAATTTCAGCACTATCAGAAGGTTTGTGTTCATTTTGGTTTAGGTTTGTTTTAAAATAGCCAAGACTAGCCAGGAATGTGGACCGCCCTTTCAGCTTTGCTTAGTTTGTACCTGAGGCCACACGCCTGGACCTGTCACCTGCCCTCTCCTGCATAGACGTCTCTTTTCCTCTTATATTCGTTCCAGACCCACCGGTACAGTCTCATTTTAGCTGCACTATCTCTCAAAAGGCCCCGTCTTCAAATACAGTCACATTCCCACATCTTGGGAATTAGGGTTTAGCGTGGGTTTTTTGGGATGATGTCGTTGATAATGCTTCTCTCCCTGGCATCCTGCCAAGTTCATGTCCTTCTCACATGCAAAATACATTTACCTATTTCTGGTGCAATGGTAGTCCCCATTGTTGAGAGGTCATTTGAGCCCAGGAGTTGAAGCCTAGCTTAGATAGCGCAGTGAGGCCACACAGATCTATTACAGCACCAACTTCTGTCCAAACTCATCTAAAGCAGGTGTGATTGAGACTTTAGGTCTCACCCTAACATAGACTCCTTTCCAGATATAAAGCAGATAAGCTGTGTATAAGGACAAGGGTAAGACAGATGCTCTCCTTCCAAAATAGAAAAGAAAGAAAACTCCCAAACACATGAAACCTAATGGGGCAAGTTCTGCTAGATTCTGAGCTGAAGAAGACCTTTGGCTTGGTGCTGGCCCAAGGCCAAGGCAGGCTGACACTGAGCAGAATTGTCCCCAGTCCCCAGGGTATGCTCTGTGAGTCCTTGATGGCAGTGCTACTATTGTTGGTCCCTAAGGAACCTTAGGGCCATTCTTAACTCTTCTCATAGAGTAAACCATATGTTTAACAGCAAAGCCTGTATGGTAGAAAGCCAGAGCTGCAGGCTTCCTTTGTTGTATCCTCTTTGCTCCTTTTAGTGTAAAATCTTCAAAGAACCTTGTTGGCCTCCATCCCATACAGTCCAGAGGGTGTGGGCACCAGCCAAGGAGCTCCTCCTACACGGGTCTCTCCCAAATAGCTGCATCTCTGTTCTGGCTGCTGAGGGGATTGGCAGGGTTCTGGGAGGCCCAGGCACTCTCTACCCAGTGTTTACTGAGCCACATTTTGAGTTCTCTCTAGAAAGCACCCTTTTCTTTTGAAGTATCCGTCCTCCTGTGGTTTGAGTATGGCTTGAGCAGCTCACCCTTTCTAGCTCTTTCTGAACTCTGGCTGGCTGGTTCATTTCTGCTGCTCCGGCTCAAACTCCTCTCCAAGCTGACTGTTTCAAACTGGCTTCTCACAGCTTCTTCTGTTTGGCCTCACACTAACTCTAGCAATCTGTTACAATCTTCTGGCTCCTTGTCATTCTCTGGCTCTTCTGTCTTCACCTGTGTCCAGATTGTTCTCTCTACAAATTCTTTGTAAAACTGTCCTGATAAAAATGTCTCCTCCATTCCTCCATTCTCTCTTTCTCTCTCTCTCTCTCTCTCTCTCTCTCTCTCTCGGTGTGTGTGTGTGCTGCTCTCTTAGGTAACGTCTTTTTTCTCGTGTGTGTGTGTGTGTGTGTGTGTGTGTGTGTGTGTGCGCGCTGCTCTTAAGTAACCTCTTTTTTTCTCATGAGAACTGGATATTTTCTCTTTCTATCAAATCTTTCTCTGATTTGTCACTTTGCCTCTCAAATAGAAATCACTTTTAAACAAGGGTGCTTCCTTCTACAAACTAATTTTACCTTCATTGTTCCAGCTTAAAGATGTGTACTAAGGCCATGTCTGTATTCCAGCCAGAGTAGTCACGTTGCTGGTTTAAAATCCCTCTACAAACATGCACCTTAAACATTCTTCCAGTCTATCCATTTCCCAGTTCCAAAGCAGCTTTCACATTTCCTCATGCTTCTTACAACCATATCCATCCTTTATGGTATCAAAAGCTGTGAGGCTGAGGCTTGTTACAGCTCACCACAGATGGAGCTTTTCTATCTTTAATGTGTGTGGATGTGCCAGTGAGGCCAGAAGAGAGTGTCAGCTCCCCTGGAAGTGAGACTTTTGTGAGCTGCCTCATGGGTGCTGGGATTTGCACCTAGGTCTTCTGGAAGAGCAGCCAGTGTTTAATAACAGAAAAGTTTATCTCAGCCAGGTATGGTGGTGCACATCTTTAATCCCAGGCAAACGGATCTCTGTGAGTTAGAGGCCAGCCTGGTCTACAAGTCAGGCCAGGACAACCAGGAATCTATTAGACAGAAAAACCCTGTCCCCCCCCCCCCCCCCCCCCCAAAAAAAAAAAAAAGGTTCTTTAGGTTCTGAGGCCACTAGTGCAGGATCAAGGTCTTGTTAGGGTAGGCTTCCTTTCAGGCCTTCCCTTCATCCTCCAGCTACCTTTTCACTACAAACTACATAGTCTCTGCATCAGGTTTCCTCTTAAGAGAAACACAGGCTGTTTGGGGGCTACCTATTAGCCTCATTTTAGCTTTCCTCTGTCTTTTCATATTTAAAACTAGGGTTTCCTTATCTTCTCCTATATGTGCTTTGCACACATTTCTTCCTCTTACCCTCTTGCTCATCCTGCTGGTCACTTCCTTACAAGTAGTTTCCTTTCTGCTTGAGGTATTGAATATTGAAGGTAGAGTCTTGTGTGTGTTAGGCAAGTTCTTCTACTGAGTTAGCCAGGCTAGCCTTGAACTAACTCTGTAACCCTGCCAATTCTTAAACTTTGGTTTTTTGAGACAGGGTTTCTCTGCGTAGCCCTGGCTGTCCTGGACTTGCTTTGTAGACCAGGCTGGCCTGTAGATTTTTGTTTTTTATTTGTGTGCACATGTGTATATATACATGCATGTGGAGGTCAGAAGAGGTCATCAGAGTGCCTGGCTCTGGAGTTCCAGGTTGTGAGCCACCTGATCTTGGTGCTTGAAACCAAACTCAGATCCTCTGGAGCAGCAGCAAGCACTCTTAACTCCTAAGCCATCTCTAGCCTTCCTTTCCCAGTTCTAGGTTCTACATATAAGTCAACCTGCCTTTTGCAAAACTTATCTCCAAATTCAGTGGCATTTTGCTATCTTGGAGATTACTTCAGCAGTTGAATGTTTGAGTTTTGGGGCACAGTCCATTCAGTTGGGACAGACATGATTTCATCTCCCAATGAATAAAGAAGAGACCTTTGTAGTCTACTGTAGCACTTTTCCCCCCAACTGAAACCTAGTAGTAATTAATAGAAGAAAGTTGTCATTAACAGGCTCAACAGGTACCCTCCAGTGAGGGTCTAGAAAGTGTTTCACCTCTCGAGTTGCCCCACCAGCAACCTGGAAGATAGAGCATTCATGGTCGTTTTGGCCATATATATATATGACCCCCCCCCCCCCCCCCACACACACACACACACACGACCAGAAAAGCCACCTGGCTAGAATGAGACCTCTCAGGTGGAAAACCAAGAGGAGAAATGAGCTTTGAAGCCCAGCTTCTATCTCCATTAAGCAGGTTTAGGTTGGGGAACAGTGAGGGTCAAGTCCCGCTCCCTCCTTCTTCCTGGGATATGTTCCTGTGATTGTAGAGGCTGTGTCACGAGAAATACACTTGTTAGAGTCCAGGATCAAAGGGGGCTATGCTCACCTTAACTCTGACATAACCTCTGACCCCCTGGGGTCCTTTGCACAGCGCCCAGTTAAGTAAATATAAATGCCGTGTTAACATTTTTTCACAGGCAGGTGCCAGTTCTTCGAATTTTAGGTCCCGGTAGCTCAGGAAGAAGTGCTTTGGAAGTAAAAGATTAGGGAAAAATAGCAAGAAAGCCAGAAAGAACGATCCGGTTGCTACAACACCAGCAGCCGTTGCTGGGCAGCCAGACCCTCAGGAGTCAGAAGGACGCTACAGTGCCAGGATGTCTGGACCCCCAGTTAGGGGCTTCTGTGCAGGGTTTCTGAGGGCTGGGGCGGGAAGTGCTCTGGACAATTCCACTGACCATACTGGTTCCCTGCAGCAGGAGGTGACCCACCACCCCTCAAGAACAGCCTGGACCAGGAGGTGACCATCGAGATAGTGCTGTCCAGCTCTGGGGATGAGGACTCCCAGCACAGCCCGTATTGCACAGAGGAGCTGAGGAGCCCTACAGAAAACCCCCCCAGTCTCCCGACCTTCCGGAACAGCGCTGGGGCTGGGGCTGGGGCTGAGGCTCGAACCTCACCGAGGAAGTCTTATGTGTGTCCAAACTGTGGGAAGGTCTTCCGCTGGAGGGTCAACTTCATCCGGCACCTGCGCAGCCGCAGAGAGCAAAAGCCACACAAATGCTCAGTGTGTGGGGAGTTATTCAGCGACAGCGAGGACCTGGATGAGCACCTGGAGACCCACGAGGCCCAGAAGCCCTACAGGTGCACTGTCTGCGGAAAGAGCTTCCGCCTCAACTCACACCTGCTCTCCCACCGACGGATCCACTTGCAGCCAGCCCGACAGCAACCCATGAGGAAGAGTGAGGAGGATACATTGGAGACCGAGGGCACTGGTGCCCGTGCCCTGCTGGAGAAAAGCAAGGCCAAGCTGGGCTTCCAGTGCGGGGACTGTGAGAAGAGGTTCCAGCGACACGACTATCTGGTGAGACACCGCAGACACTGTCACCTGAAGAGTGAGGCCCGTCCCCTGCAGTGTCGGTACTGTGTAAAAACTTTCCGCCAGAACTATGACCTCCTCCGCCATGAGCGCCTGCACATGAAGCGTCGCTCCAAGCAGGCCCTGAACTCATACTGAGCAGGGTGTGGTCGCGCAAGCTAGCCCCTGCCCCAGCACAGAGCCCTCACCACCTGCCCTTTGCTCTCAGGTAGTGTCCAACTTCTGGTGCCATGTCTCTTCCTCCCCAGATAAAAAGTAGCCCCCTGAACATTCCTTCTACTGTGCCAAAACCCAGGGAGGCGAGGCCACTCCAGCCTCAAGATCTGCCTCTTAGAGACCTCCAGCCCTTAGAGACACTGGACTGTCCCTGTCCCAATGTCTTCTAAGGTTGGCGTGTGTACAGTAGGGAGCCGGCCAAAAGCACTGACCCTGGCCTGTCCTCAGAAGTCAGCCTGAGGTCACTGTGTCCAGGGGAGCATCCCAGAGACCCACAGATGGCCAGGCCACTGACCAGATAGGGATCAGGAGGTCATTTTAAAACATTTTTAAAGTTTATGCATCTATCCCAACTTGTCTTCTTTGTGCTCCAAAGATCCTTCGTAAACGTGTGATAGAAACTAACTGCCTGTCACTACTCACTCAGATCCACCCCCACCCCACCCCCGTTCTATCTAGGAGTTGAGAGCTTAGCCCTCGGGGCTCTGCTGCTGGTTGAGCCAAACCCTGGGACAGAAGCTTCTGTGAAGTCTTGTCCTTCATGGGTAGTGACTCGTTTGTTTAGTTTCCTAGCACAGTTGTAACTAGTTCTAAGCACAGGCTCGTCTAACAGCACGTGGCATTGTCACAGTTATGGAAACTGCAGGCCAAGTCTGGTGTCAGCGGGGTTGGTTCTTTCTGAGGCTAGAAGAGGGAATTGTCCTGGGGTCTGATGGTCACCAACACTTGACTGTACCCCTGGGCTTATACGAAGATCTCCATCTTCATCTCCACTGTGTCAGTCTCCAAACTTAACCTTTTGTACAAGGATCCCAGTCTTTAGGTTGGGGCTCACCAGGTCTGCTGCAGCAGAACCCCGCCTTCATCTGGAGTGTCCATTTCCAAATACAGTCATATCCCGAGGTCCTAGGAGTAAGGACTTCAATACTGGGGTTTGAGTGGACATAGCCACAACTCCAGATAATTCCGTGGTGCTGTTGCTTTTCCTGCCTCAGATGAACCAATGCAAACTTGAGGCGGCTTGCTTGCCATTCCTTTGAATGTTGGGTTCAATCCTAGTTCTGCTTTCTTCATTGCTGCTGTCATCTGCAAGGAAGAGTCTTCATCCATGGCCTTTAATTCAGAGCCTGAGATTCTAGGAGTGGTTGTTGGTAGGAAACCTCAAGCAATCAAAAACATGGTCTTACTGTCCTGGCACACTGGTGTTGGCCAGGTGACTGACTGGACCTGAGAACTGCAGCCAGGCTGGTTCTGTAGGCTGTGCCAGCTCTCAGCAGTCAGGAGGTCTGGGAAAATGAATTCAAGGCCTCTGGTGCTCTCTGTCCTGATTTCAAATCAAGAAGCCTCTATTCCAGACCCTATGAAAGAGTATAAGACTCTATGACAGTTTCCTTTTTTGCTCAGTGCATTGCCCAGAAATAGTAAATGCAATAAAAAAACATTTGGTCACACCTTGGACAAGAAATAAACTGTTGAAGCTCTTAGTTTCTAAATGGCTTTCTTCTCTTCTTGTGTCTGGAAAGGGAGACGTTGGGTCTCTGTGGTCAAGGGAGGGAAGACTTGCACCCAGAGGCAAGTGTTTCTGTCCCCTGTCTACCCCTGCGCTCTTGCCTGAGGCTTCACAGATACCTAAAGGGGGAGTGTGGTGCTATTAACTTGTGCGCTTGACAATCAGCTAATACACAGAAGTACAGGGGTTAGGAAAGGGGGTATCCCAACCGCACACCAAATGCTGCCAGGGAGCCCTCACCGCTGCCCGAAGTCCACTGGGGGGTCACTTCTGCCTGCACTAGGAGCCCTGTGTGACGCAAATCCCAGGTTTCTTCCTCTCAGGAGGAAACGGTTAACTGTCGTGAGGAGCGGTGGCAAACCTCCACTAAGCACCTGACTTTACTGGACCAGATTGGTCTTCATCTCCCTTCGGGCCTGCTGCTTGTCTGAAGCCTCAGCTGAGAACAGCCAATTCACTTGTCTTCTCATGTAGCCTGCAGAAGGCTGCAGGTTGGGACCCTACATCTGAGAAGCCTCCTTCCATGCGCTTGATTCCTTGGCATCCCATAGCTGGCACAAGTGCATTATAAAGATTCATTGAACTGAGATTCCTGTTAGACTCCACTCAACACAGGATGAAGCTGGTTATGGGAACACAGGTTTGTGAGCCCAGCAACTCATGATCTGGGGGCAATCACCTACACAAGTTTCGGGGGTCCTAGAGATTTGGCTCAGCAATTATGAGCAGTCTGCTCTCCCAGAGGTCCTGAGTTCAATGCTGAACAACCACATGGTGGCTCATCCATGCATACTGGGATCTGATGTCCTCTTCTGGTGTGCAGGTGTACATTTATAAGTGCTCTCAGTTATATAAATAATCTTTAAAAAAAGAATAATGACTTTTACCATGAATGTATTACTCGGTCTAAGAAAAATATATGAATTCAACAACAAAGTTTTTGAATGGTTGAGTTTTTTAATAGCTTAGTGGTAAAAGAAAACAAACAGTTGCCTGATGTGCGAGGCCCTGACCTTAGTTCCCAGTACTACAAAATAGCATTTGAAGCCATGGATGGTGAGTGACTTCAAGTAAACAGCTCTTTGGAGTGCAAAGGAGAAGAGGAGTAACTGTTTCTAGGATGGGGGAAATGACTGTTCCAAATCACAGCAGAGGTTCTACTCAGCATTCATTGTCCTCCTTTATCTCCCCACTCACCCTAGCTGGGAAACAGGTGAGATCAGAGGCCCAAAGATCCCTGTCAGTGTGGCACGGGTGGGAAAGGAGGTAAGCTTGTCTGTGGAGATTTGCTCCAAGTTACTTTGGCTCAATGATTTCCCCTTGGCCAAAAGCAGATATTAGATCAGGCAATGGGCAGATAATTTCTATCACCTGGCTGGTTCCATCAAAGCCCAGACACTTCCTTTTTATCCTCCCAGGACTATGAATTAAAACCCAGGACCTGCTCGCTAAACAATTACCCTATCACTGGGCTATATCCCCAGCCCTGTTTTCACTTTTACCAGCTAACGTTGCCCAGGCTGGCTTTAAACTTGTGAACTGCTCCCAAATTTTCTGGGTAGCCCGACTGTAGGCCTGCTTTGGGTTTGCTCATAGGAGGAACTAATGAGTCTCAGTGATATGGCGCTCTCTTGAGAAGCCCCGACTTTGAATGCAGAAGACACTGTTTCACGGGGGCCCTCCCTGATGCTCTGACTCTTAGAGTCTTTTCACCTTCTTTTCCTTGACCTTCTCTGAGCCTTGGGTGGAGGGGATTTAATATAGATATCCAGTTTGGGATCGAGCACTCAACAGTCACTAGTTGGTAACTTCCATATGGTTCTTTGTGCTGACTTCGGTCCGGATGTGTGTGTGTGTGTGTGTGGCATTGCATAACAAACACATCAGTTCAACAAAATGATCGGTTCTTCCCCAAGGTCTATAACCTCTCTAGCCACAAGTTCTTGGCCAAGTCAATAGTGCCAGGCATGAATTCCTTCCTGGAGAGTCCGCCTTAAATCTAGCTAATGGTTCACGCTACCCCCCACCAAGAAATCTGTGCCACTGATGTACCAATGAGCACATCTTGCTGGCTGAGTTCATGGGCCTCACAGCTGCTAGTACCCTCTTTCTTCCAGAAGCCTGCCTTGCACCTTGAGGAACTGTGAAAGCTGATTCCCTAGGGAGGAGGTTTCCTGTTATACCAGCTCGATTTCTGCCTGTGACCTTCATCAGCAGGGTCTTAATTCCAAGTTCTGATGGGTAAGCAAATGCAAGGGCAATAGCCTGTTTTGGGGTCTCTTAGTATTCCCTGACCAACAACTTGAAGGGAGATATCCCACACCTGGAACTGTGCCTTTTTGTTTGAGTTTGTGATTTTGGGGAGAAGCACTGTCCCCTATGTGGAGTAATTTCAGCTAAACTTTAAAAAAACTCTTGGTTTGTTTTTATTGTATGGGTGTGGGTGTTTTGCCTGTGTGCATGTGTGTACCTGGTGCTCACAGAGGTCGGATCATGTTGGATGCCCAGAACTGGAGTTATAGATTGTTGTGCTTTGCTACGTAGATGCTGGGAATTGAACCCAGGTCCTCTGGGAGAGCAGCCAGTGCTCTTAACCCACAACTAAATTGAAAAATATATATATTTACTAAGCGTATACAATAGTAGTTTCCATATGGCTTTTTCAAACATCCTCTCACCCCCCCCCGACTGACAACTCTGTTTCTCCCCTCTATTCACTTAATCTCTTCTCTCCACCTGTGTTCTATCTACTATCCCTACCCCTAAATTTTTCCTTCCCTCCCTCTGTTTGATCCTGCTAAAACGCTCTTCCTTTCCCCAGTCTGTGTAGGACTTAACCTTCTGTAACTAACAGACAGAACAGAACCTAGAGTCCTAACAGATGAAAACAAAACAAAACTTTTTGAATTGCATTAACTTAGCCACGCCCCCACTTTCCATCAATCAAAGGGCTTAGTGTCATCAGATAGCATCTAAGGTCTGTCTAAACCTCCAGCTGAGACTCCTCTGCTTTGCTGTAACTACTAGTTAACGTTTCCATCTCTGTGTTCTAAAAGTGTCATTTGTGGCTTTTTTTGTTGTATTATAAAAAAATCCATGAAACTCCTTCCATATTGGGATATGGAATTTGGGGTAACCTAACTCTGGTTCTGGACCATGGCCACTCATTTGGCTCCAGAATAAACTATCTCTCATTTCTGTTTGAGGTGAGAGCTGTGTTTCTGTATCAACACTGGGTATGTTTTTATTTGTTTCAGGCATTATGTGAGAGTTTCTAGCAGAACCTTTGGTGGCATTCAGTTTTCTTCTGCCATTTCTCCAATATCTAATTCTGTATTTTTTTCTGTTTCCTTCCCCCTATTCACGGGGAGGAGGTTGGGTTTCTGTGAGTTCAAGGCCAGCCTGCTTTACATGGTGAGTAGAGAGAGCCTGTCTCAAAAACAAACAAACAAAAAACCAAACACCAAAACAAAATTTCCAGGGAAGACTATTCTTTCTCTCACAGAGGACTGAACTCTGAGAACCGAAGTAGTCAAAGATAAGAGAATTGGCTTCTTAGGCATTCTTCTAGGATGAGCCAGTAACGTTCCTTCTAATCAGGTAATGGGGGTGTTCTTCAGTTGGGGGGGGGGTCTTAAGCTACCTGTGATGGGCTAAAGGTTTCCAGTCCCCTGGAGATTATCCCACAAAGTTAGAAGGAACGTTCTTGCTTTTGTTTCCAATGATTTTTTTTCTTTTGAAAAAAAAAAAAAAATTAAGAGTGTGTATCTGTGTACCATAGTGTAGATGCCTGAGGCAGCCTCAGGAATTGGATTCACCTGGACTTGTCTGTTAGGAGCCTCCTGACGTTGGGCACTGTAAACCAAACTCTAGTTCTCTTAAAAAGAGGTGTCTAAGCTATCTCTCTAGCTACTGGATGGGGGTTGGGGGGAGATTCAATTCATCTTCATTAGATCAAACTGGGACTCTCCAAGATCCAAAATGCAGTTATACAGGCAACCACACGGTGTCACCATGACTTCAAAGTCGTTTAGACTAACAAACAGTAATCTGGATTGAAAAGAAAATTTAAAAGTAAGTAAATAAATAAATAGATTTGGCAAACACGGGAAATGGTGATATCAGACTTGAAAGAACTCCTTCAATTGATTGCATTCGCATTGGATACTTTCTCCTGGAAGTCCTGGCGAGTCACGGATGGATCCAGAAGCAAGACTTCAGAGTAGCCTACCCAAGAACTCATTGTGACAGCCTCAAGATTTTGACACTCGCTTTCAGGCCCTTAGAAGGGTGGAGGGGCATCGATCTAGGTTCTGGACGTTTCAAAGAGACCCCTGCTGAGGAAAGCACTGTTTTCCCTACTCTGAAGGTGGGCCCTATGTCAAAACTCCCAGAATGGAGTGGGGCTTCTTGCCTAGGACCGCTTACAACATTGCCACCAGCTATGTCAAATCAAAGCTTTAGAGACCAGGATTTATAGAAAAGGTGTATTAGTTCAGCTCTAACCAGTGCTAGGGAGAAGGAAGGGGCGGGTCCTGCCACTGTTCTGTAACCACCTGGCTACGTAGCCGTTGGCAAATGTTCACACGTTAGCAGTGGGAACATTGCATCAGGATGATCTGAGCACATGAGCAGCGCACAGTGAGCCTTCACTGCCTGTCCTCAAGAGAGTCAAGACAACAGACCTGGACAGGGCCTTGGGCTAGGATACTGCGTAGAGAGAAGCACTTTTTTTTTTTTAAGATTTATTTATTATTTATACAACATTTTGCCTGCACAGCAGACCTTACTATAGATGGTTGCAAGCCACCATGTGGTTGCTGGGAACTGAACTCAGGACCTTTAGGAAGAACAGTGAGTGTTCTTAACCTCTGAGCCGTCTCTCCAGCCCCGAGAGAAGCACTTTTGTTTCTTGGCTGGCTGACCATTCTCCAGCAGAATGGTGGAGTTCTCACTGAGGCAGACTGACAGCATCTTAACGTACAAGCAACAAACACAGAACAGTCCTCAGAAAAAGTCGAGCAACAAATGCTAGTAAGACAATGAAATCGGAAAAAGAAAATATTTACTTCAGAATCTTCATAGCCCCTTTAGTCAACCACAAACAGTGAAGATCTCAAATGTTTGTAAGTAGAAAAACACATAACCGCAAACATAACATAGAGCAAAATATTTCTCATCCCTAACTAGAAACTTCCTTATCATCTCTCTCCCTCCTTCTCCTTCCTTCCCTCTCTCCCTCCCTCCCTCCTTCCCTCCCTCTCTCCATCTCTCCCTTCCTCCTTCCTTCCCTGCTTAGACAGGCTCTTATTGTGTAGTTTTGGATGGCCTGGAACACATTATAGAGACCAGCATGATCTTGAACTCACACAGATCCACCAGCCCCTGACCTCCAAGTCCTGGAATCAAAGGCATGAGCCACCATGCCCAACTGTGACTTTATTCTTTTCAGAGATTTCCTCCCAGGGAAGAAAATTAGGACTCATGGCTTTGCTGAAAAAGGTTTCAAGCAGAGCCCACATGAAGCACAGCTGGATTTATTAAAAGCAGAAAGAGTGGCTGGAGAAATGGCTCAGAGGTTAGGAGCACCTGTTGCTTTTGCAGAGGAGCTAGGTTCAGTTCCCAGCATTCACACTGTGCAGTTCACCTATGGTGTAACCTCAGCTCCAGGGAACTCAAGATCCTCTCCTGGTCTCTCTGGGCGCTGCATGAATGTGGCGCGTGTGCATACACACAGACATACCTGGGGCTGGGGAGATGGCTCAGCAGTTAAGGGGACTGGCCTTTCTCCCAGAGGACGTTGTTTTTGGGCTTTTTGTGTTTGTGTATTTGTGTGTGCCTGTGCACGTGTTGTTTTGAGGAAGCTGAGAAGCTTGGGACACGCACTTGCCAGGTGGCAGCCCAGGGAAGGTGGGCTTACAACACCTGGAATGTGGCTGGTCCTGAGATGTTCAGGAATGTTAAAATGCAGAGTAAATTACAAAGAAATTAGCAGCAAATAAATAGGTACTATCTTAGGGTTTCATTGCTGTGAAGAGACGACCTGGCCACAGCAGTTCTTATAAGGGACACCATTTAATTGGGGCTGGCTTCCAGTTTCTGAGGTTTAGTCCATTATGGTCATGGCAGGAAGCATGGTGACATGCAGGCAGACATGGTACTGGAGGAGCTGACAGTTCTACAGGTTGATCTATTCAGTAGTTTTTCTTCAATCCAGCATCTTTTATCTTACTGAGTTCCCAAATGTTGTCTTTAAACAAAATCCCAAAGGTTAGATTTTACCAATAAAACTCAGGAGCCCGATGCTGGGGTGAAAGCCTACTAGTTCAGAGATGCAGAGAGAGCACACAGCTGACCTTCCTACTCAGCCAACATCCCAGAATGAAAATCCTTCACCTTCTCCATGCTGTCTTAAAAACTTCTCAAACAGAATGTCCCTCCTTTCTACTTCCTGTGTATCTCTCTTTCCATCCTCCAGACTTCCTCTCACTCTCCATGTTTTTTTCCCGTGTTCACACACTGTCAACTGGTAGCTTGCTCTGCCTCTTGAACTATGGCCGACTTTGGTAAATCCTTTTTACAGAAAGCTCTTGGATTAAAGGTGTATGATAGGGCTGAGCCACACCACAACTAGAAACGGGTTTTTCCAGTACACAGTCTTGGGGTTCACAATGTGATCAAATTTTCTGCAGCTCTTGGGTTTTAGTTGATTCCAGATGTAGCCAAGTTGACAACCAAGAAGAGCCATCTCACTCCTCCAGCTAGGAAAAATATGACATTTAAATAAAAAAAAAATCAGGGCTGTGGCTCAGTCGGCAGAGTCCTCGCCTAGCATGCAGGAAGCTCTTAGCTGGGTTCCTAGTGCTGTATAACCTGCATATTGGCACAAGTGTCCTCGTAGCGTCGTTCGAAAGATGGAGGAAGGCAGATCAAGGGTTCAAGGTTGCCCTGAACTGTATTTGAGGCAAGCTATATGAGACACTTTATCAAAGTGTTCAGAATAATTGTCATATTAGGAATTTCCAGTTGTGAATAGCATGTATGTATCGACATTATTAACCCATGGATGTGTCTTCTACAGGTCAAGTGCAAGCATGCCCTGGCAGAGCCATTGCAAAAGTGCAGACAAAACTTGTCCCTTAAGTCTCTCTCAGCCAGGGTCCACTACTTTCCTCAAGGCTTTGGGGGCGTGTCCTAGGCCCTGTCTATCAAAGTGGAATTGTCCAATCAGATTGTAGTTAGAGGGGACGGGACAGTTTGTGGACTCTCGCGGTTTCTGATTCTTCTCGCTTTCTGTTTCTTCGGTTTCCGTCCTCACAATTCTTTATTTTTTAACCGTGGCTCTGCTGTAGTTAGTGTCCCTGTGAGGTGAAGACGACGCAGAGGACGGAAATTCTG
>NW_026596152.1:10482940-10490796 GCF_907164565.1 Psammomys obesus
GTTAGTGTCCCTGTGAGGTGAAGACGACGCAGAGGACGGAAATTCTGAAATGGTGAGCGTTCCGCCGACGCTGGCCGCCTCCGACCAGGACGGGCTGCGGGGAAGGCCTCCGTAGCTGGAGTCGGCCTCGCCCTCCCGCTGCCGTCCTCCCGGGTCCTGTGTGGCCCGGGCGGCGGGTCCCCCGCAGCGTCCCATCGGCCCCCAGAGTCCCATCGGCTCCCGCGGCGTCCCGGCCGACCCAGGACTCCCGCCGCTGCCGCTCAGCCACGGTTGAGCTTTGCTGAGGCGCGCGAAGTGGGGTCTCAGTCCACTCCCCCTCATCCTGGCTGCTTCCGGGGTTCACAGTGAACCCCCCGAATTCTAGGCTCTTCAGTAGTCTTCAGACAAACCCGCAGCTACTCTCCGACCGCCGGTCCCAGTGTGCCAGTTAGAGAGATGGACAGTGGGGAACAGCCGAGTGGAGATTTCGTCAGTGTGGGCACAGTGAAAAGGGACAGATGAGGGTCCAGGGACACCGCCCAGCCCAGGTCTTTCGACAGGAGCTTTAGGCTGAAATAGAGAAAGGGCAGACCAGAAACAAGCTTAACCAGCAGGCTGCTGCCCAGTGTGGCCCGCCCATCATTGTCTCAGCTGATTGAGACCTGGAGGGGGCTAGGTGGTTCACTGGAGTTAACTTCTGTGCAGCTCTGCTCTTCCCGAATCCTGTGACTGCAGGGTAAGGACCGTGATTTATCAGTGTGCCTTCAGGCTTGAAGATGAAGTGGCCTGTACTTGAATGATTACATGTTCAGGCTGAGCCAAAATAAAGGAGGTGGACAGAGTGAAGTCAGAGATGCCAGGCTTTCATCCTGCTTTTATATGTGTGTGTGCGTGTGTGTATCTATCTGTCTGTCTGTGGAGGTCAGAAGAGGGATACCTTGGAGCTAAAGATATAAGCAGTTATGAACTGCCCCAAAGTGGCTACTGGAAACTGAATTCCAGTTCCCTGCAAGAGCAGCAAATGCTCAACCACTGAGCCATTTCTGTAGCCCCACCTAAACAGCTTATTTTCTGGTATTTATTTTTAATTAATTAATTAATTAATTAATTTTTTAAAATTAATTACAGTTTATTCACTTTGTATCCTAGCTGTAGCCCCTTCCCTCATTCCTTCCTAACCCCATCCTCCTTCCCTCATCTCCTCCTATGCCCCTCCCCAAGTCCACTGATAGGGGAGGTCTTCCTCTCTTCCCTCTGACCCTAGCCTATCAGGTCTCATCAGGACTGGTGGAATTGTCTTCCTCTGTGGCCTGGTAAGACTGCTCCCCGTTCAAGGAGAGGTGCTCAAAGAGCCAGCCACTGTTCCCCTTACTAGGAGATCCACTTGAAGACTGAGCTGCCATGGGCTACATCGGTGTAGGGGTTCTAGGTTATCTGCATGCATGGTCCTTGGTTGTAGTATCAGTTTCAGAAAGGACCCCTGTGCCCAGATTTTTTGGTCTCGTTGCTCTCCTTGTGGAGCTCCTGTCCCCTCCAGGTCTTTCAGTCTCCCCCTTCTTTCATAAGATTCCCTGCACTCTGCCCAAAGATTGGCTATGGGTTTCAGCATCTGCTTTGATACCCTGCTGGGCAGAGTCTTTCAGAGGCCCTCTGTGGTAGGCTCCTGTCTTGTTCCTTATTTTCACCTTCTTCTGATGTCCATCCCATTTGCCTTTCTGAATGAAGATTGATCATCTTACCCAGGGTCCTCCTTCTTGCTTAGCTTCTTTAGGTGTACAGATTTTAGTATGTTTATCCTATATTATATGTCTGATATCCACTTATAAGTGAGTGTATACCATGTGTGTCTTTCTGAGGGACATCATGTCCCCTCAGCTTAGTTCTACTCCTGGGAATCATTGTTTTAGTTAGATGCTGGTGAATGAGGGCCTGCAGAGCAGTATTTCTGCCGCTGAGTCTCTCAGTTGTTGGGCATATGTCCTTCTCCCATAGGATTAGAAAGAAACCCCCACTACAGTGCAGTGGGATAGAAACCTGAAGAGGAAAGTTTTTGGCTTGAGTCACCGTCCAGTGTCTCCTGAGGCGGAGTGACTGTTGAGTCCGTCAGCAGCACTAGGGTGAGAGAATGGCCTTATTTGACCCTTGATCCTGACAGGTCTATTCTCTTCACAACTGGCCCTTTTCTAGATTCATCGCCTTGAAATATTTGTTCGTTTATTTGAACCTCAGCTTTTCATTAAATATGGAATGTGCCCAGAGCCTAATAAGGTAAAATGTTCTTTTTAGACAGGGTTTTTCTGTGTAGCCTTGGCTGTTCTGGAACTCACTCTGTAGACCAGGCTGGCCTTGAACTCACAGAGATCCGCCAGCCTCTTGCCTCCCAAGTGTTTCATTTGATTTATTTTTATTATTTATTGTGTGAGTGTGTATGCATGTGCCTTATTTAGGGTTTCAGCTACTGTGATAAAGCACCATCAGAAAGCAGGTTGGAATGGAAAGGGTTTATTCTGCTCACCCTTTCACAGCCCTGTGTATCACTGAAGGAAGTCAGGACGAGAACACAAACAAGGCAGGGTCCTGGAAGCAGAAGCTGACACATGGAAGGGTGCTGCTCACTGGCTTGCTTCACGTGGCTTGTTCAGTCTCCTTTCTTACAGAATCCAGGACTACCAGCCCAGGAATAGCACCGTCCACCAAGGGTAGGGCCCTCCCCCCATTGATCACTAATTGAAAAAATGCCTTACACCTGGATCAGAAATGGAGGCATTTCCTCAACTGAGGCTCCTTTCTCTCTGGTGACTCTAGCTTGTGTCACGTTGACACAAAACCAGGCAGTGCAGCGTCCATGCCAAGGTGTGGGCGTGGAGGTCTGAGGACAACTGTGGAAGTTAGAAGTTGAACTCTTACCATCAGGTATAGAGCAAATTTGCTTTACCTGCTGAACCATGTTGATTTATTTTTGAGATATGGTCTCCCTATGTAGTCTTGTCTGACCTGGATCTTGCTGTGGGATTAAATAATACATCATACCTAGCAATCGTTATTTCTTGAGGCAGGGTTGCATGTAGCTCATTTCTTTGTTCTTAAGAGCTGTATCATTTCTTTTAAATTTATTTATTTACTTTTAATGATTTATTTTGATTTTGTCTACATTGGTATTCTGCCTGCTAGTGTGTGTTTGTGAGGGTGTCCAGCCCCCTGGATCTGTGGCTACAGACAGTTGTGACCTGCCATGTTGGTGCTGTGAGTTGAACCTGGGTCCTTTGGAAGAGCAGACAGTGCTCTTAACTGCTGAAGCATCTCTCCAGCCCAAATTTATATTTTTTTGATTATGTGTATGTGTGAGTTTGTGCACAAGTACAGTGCCTGTGGTGGCCAGAAGGTTTTAGATCCTCCTGAAACTAGAGTCACAGGCACTTGTGAGCTCCCTGATTTGGGTGCTAGAACTTGGGTTTTCTACAAGACCAGCATGCTTTTGGAACTGCTAAGCCATCCCTCCAGCCCCTCATTCTGTTTGATTGTGAATTCATTGTTGCCTCCTCAGTTTCTCTGGGTTGATACAGGGTAACCTTGCTCCTCACTGAAGTTCCTGGAAGTGCATGTGATGCTTTAACCTTTCCTATATACGGCTTGTATTATTTGACACAGATTTTCATATGATAAACATAAGTTTCTTTTCTTTGACTATTTAGGTTCCTTCAGATGACTTCTTTGATTCACATGTGATTTTGCACTTTGTGATTTAATTTCCAGGTGTATGGAGGTTTTCTGACGGTATTTCTGTTACTGATTGCTACTTCATGCTTACATGTTCTTGGAGTATACTTTTTTATGTACTTGCTTGGGATGGTATGTTTGATCACTCAGAATGTGGTCTGTCATTCAGTTCGGCTGTTGCTTGAACTAGAAATATCAGTGAATCTTCTGGTTAATGTTGCTGAATAACACTGTTGCCATTACTGCTTTTCTGGCTACTGGATCTGTCAGTTACTCATGAGGAGTACTTTAGTATTTCTGACTGTAATTATGAATTTATCCATTTTTCATTTCATTTCTACAAGATTTCCCATATGTAATTTGACTTTCTGTTTTATGTTTCACATATTAAAGATGTTATACATATCATTTAAAAAGTTCTACTTTTAGTGAGTAGAGCATTTATTGACTGTAGTATCTAAAGTTTCTCAAAGATCTCAATTTTTTTCCCCATTTTTTCCCTAGTTTTGGTGTTTGTTTTAGCGAAAAACATTAATCTGAAAAATCAGTTTTTCCATTTTCTCTGTTATCTGTTCTTATTTATTGAAGGAAGGAGGCTGTGTGTCCTGTTTTTTGTTTTTTGTTTTTGTTTTCTCTTGAGACAGAGTTTTTCTGTGTAGCTCTGGCTCTTCTAGCACTCACTCTGTAGACCAGAGATCCACCTGCCTCTGCTGGGATTAAAGGAGTGCTACACTGCTGCCAGACAAATTGTGTCTGTTTATGTAATGAAAATACTGTCCAAACATCAAAACATTTTTAAGGGCTGGAGAGATGGCTCAGGGATTACTAACACTGGCTGTTCTTCCAAAGGTCCTGAGTTCAATTCCCGGCAACCACATGGTGGCTCATAACCAGATCTACAATAAGATCTGGTGTCCTCTTGTGGTCTGCTGGCTCACATGCAGGCAGAATGCTGTATGACTAATTAATAAATAAATAAATCTTTTTAAAAAAATTGTTTTAAAGGTCTCACTATGTAGCATTGTCTAGCATAAACTCACTTTGTAGACCAGACTGGCCTCAAACGTAGGGATCTGACTGTCTCTGTCTCCTGAATACTGGGACTAAAGGTGTGTGCCACCATGCCCAGCTCTTTAGAAAAAATATTTTATGTGTATCAGTATTTTTTTTTTTTTACTACATGTATGTTTGTGTACTGCCTGCATGAGGCCAGAGGCCAGAAGAGGACATTAGAAATCCTAGAACTAGGGGACTGGAGAGATGGCTCAGAGGTTAAGAGCACTGGCTGCTCTTCCAGAGGTCCTGAGTTCAATTCCCAGCAACCACGTGGTGACCTATAGCCATCACATAATGAGATCTGGTGCCCTCTTCTGGCCTGCATTCATACATGTAGGCAGAACACTGTATACATTAATAAATAAACCTCAAAAAAAGAAATCTTACAACTGGAAGGTGGTGTCTCATGCCTTTAATCCCAGCGCTTGGGAGGCAGACACAGTAGGATCTCTGTGGGTTTGAGGCCAGCCTGCTCTGTAGAGCAAGTTCCAAGGCAGCCAAAGCTACACAGAGAAATCCTGTCTCGAAACCTCCCCTAACACCTCCCCCCACTCCCTGCCCCAAATCCTGGAACTGGAAGTTTAGATGGTTTCTTTCCTTTTCTTTTCTCTTCTCTTCTCTTCTCTTCTCTTCTCTTCTCTTCTCTTCTCTTCTCTTCTCTTCTCTTCTCTTCTTAGCTGCCATGTGGGTACTAGGAATTGAACCTGGGTCCTCTGCAAGAGCTACAAGTGCTTTTTAACTGCAGAGCTATCTCTCCAGCCCCCATTTTCAAGATATTTTTGCAGAGACTGTACTGCTTATGCGTTGTCAGTTTATTTTATTGCCCTTTATTGTTCAACTGGATTTGAAATATTTCTGTGAATGTCATAAACTAAAACAGAAAAATTAGAAAAAACAGCAGAAGCTCACCTCTTTCAGTTTTGTTTTGTTTTGGTGGGGGATCAAGGGATGGGCATGCTAGGGCATTCCTTTAACACATAATCAGGTTGGGTTTTTTTTTTTTTTGTCCATAAAGTTTCTTGGTATGCATGGAGCTTTCTCAGTTTCACATTATACTAGGCTACTTTTAAATACTTTAATTTCTTAAAGAAATTTTCACTGCACCCTTTTCCTCCGGAGTTTAGGCGGTATTTATACATTGTGGATATAAGCATTAGTCTGTTTTCCCAGGTGATATAGCCTTTTGGTTTGTTCAGTGCAAAAATGAGACCTACTCTGCCCCAGCACTGAACTCCTAAGCTGCTGGCTTTAAAACTGTTAGTGTGTCAGAGACGGATTAAGACAGGAATGAGTAGAAGCTGTACAAGGCTTTCTTACCATTTTTAGATTTCTAAAGTGTTCATTCACATATACAATTTGTGAATATTCAGATTTCTAACAAAGTTGCTTCTGAGAGTTCTGCTTGTACTTTCATGTTTCTGTGGACGGACTTTTGTTTGGAGCAACCAAAGCCATTTTCCTGACCTCATTTTGCCTGGACTCTGTATCATATAATGATGTTTTTGTGTCATTATTATGTTACCTTGATTGCTGTTGCTGGTGGTTATTTGTATGTTTGTTTTATTTTTATTTTTGTTTTTGTTTTTTGAGACAGGATTTCTCTGTCTAGCCTTTCAGGACTATGTCCTGAAGCTCACTCTGTAGACCAGGCTGGTCTAGAACTCAGAGATCCACCTGCCTCTGCTGGCTCTGCTGGGATTTAAGGTGCCAGCATCACCTGGCTGATTGCTGTTGCTTTAAGAGGCAGGTTCGGCATTAGGAAGCACTAGTCTCACTGTTCAATTCTCAGGATCTTGTAATAGTCTGAGCCTTATACTTCCATGTGAATTCTGCATTGTGTCTTCAATTCCTGTACGTTCTTCACCCAGGATTTTAATTGTTGTTAGTCACTCTAACACTTGGGGTTTTGGGATTCCTCCCAGATCTCCTGATACAACAGCAAAGGTCCGCCTTTGTGAGTAGTCACTTCCAGTAAGAACTCTCACAGTACAAGTATTAGCATCATTTTGTAGAGCAGAGGGTAGAATTTAGTTAGTAACATGCATTGGAGGTACACGTTACAATGATAAATTAGGGATAACCAAGAAACACACCTTCCTCCTGGACATACCAAGGAGAAGGGTGTTTTTGCTCTGCTATTGCTTTCCTGGGTGTCTCAGTTCAATTAGGTATTGACAAGCTGTGTGTGGACAACTGAGTACATTAGAAAGTAAACTTTCAGATGACCAAATTGTGGACTGAACGTTTGGCAATCACAAAAGCAAGTGAACATGCATACACAGTACAGATTCCTGTGGTAGAAGTCTAACCCGGCCTCCAACGCACATTGTGTGTTTTAGAACGCGGTGGCCTTTGACGATGTGGCTATAAACTTCACCCGGGAAGAGTGGGCTTTGCTGGATCCTTCCCAGAAGAATCTCTACACAGATGTGATGCAGGAAGTCTTTAGGAACCTGACCTCTATAGGTAAGAATGACATTTCTTTACTTAATTAAAACAAAACAAAGACACCCTGGGAATTGAAATGTGGAAAGGGCCTAGTTTTATGAATAAAAGAGCATGATTTTCAGTGTACAGTGAATCTCAAAGGTTCTGTTAATTTTTTTGAAGTTCATAATTAATACTGTTTTTCCTTGGTCTATATTTAGAAAACATGATGGAAGACCAGAACACTGAGGATGAGGACAAAGATCCTGAGACAAATCTAAGGTGATTTGTATTCATAAAAGGCATGATGTTCCTTGAGGGAAGCCTAGCATGTCCTGTCATGTGAACTTTGGTACACAAACCAAACAGAGAAGCATACTTTAAACATTTATTCTCTCTTATTCCATTTATTCCAGCTTATTCTCTCTCTTGCTCACTCTGCCCAGTTTAACAGAATTCTGTGTGTTCAAGGTAATTGACTTCCACATGGTACTGAGAAACTCTCTGAACATCACTGTTTTGATTACAGACTTGGGAAAGCCATGTTTCAGAGAGCTCTTTCTTTACTTTGTAATAATTAAGACATGCCAAGATACTTGGACTTCTCTGATATTGGTTATACTGTAATTCCAAGACATTAATAGAAAAATCAGCAATGATGTGCTTCTGTTTTTGTA
>NW_026596152.1:10493796-10515257 GCF_907164565.1 Psammomys obesus
CAAGACATTAATAGAAAAATCAGCAATGATGTGCTTCTGTTTTTGTATAGAAGTCATGTGGTAGATTCTGTAAAAGTAAAGATTATAAAAGTCAGTGTGAGCAAACTTTTAGTGAGATTCCAGATCTTAATCCAAAAAAAAAAAAAAAAAAAAAAAGTTCTTAGTTGAATAAAACCATGTAAATGTGACTTGACTGGAAAAGTCTTCATATGTTGTTTATTCCTTAATAGGCACATGATAACCAACTCTGGATACAACCTATATGAAAGTGAAGAATATTCTGAGGAGCCATATAAACCATATAGGAACTCTTTCATTTCTCTTATGAGTATTCAAAGTCATGTGATAATGGACACTGGAGGTAAACCTTATAAATGTATGCTGTGTGGGAAAGCCTTTCATTTCCCCAGTGAATTCAGAATACATCTAAGAACTCACACAGGAGAGAAACCTTATGAATGTAAGCAGTGTGGTAAAGCTTTCAGTCATTCCAGTTCCTTTCGAAAACATGAAAGAACTCACACAGGAGAGAGGCCCTATGTATGTAAACAGTGTGGGAAAGCCTTCAATTGTTCTGGTTCAATCCGAAAACATGAAAGAACTCATACTGGAGAGAAGCCCTATGAATGTAAACAGTGTGGGAAAGCCTTCAATTGTCCCAGTTACGTTCAAATCCATGAAAGAAGTCACACTGGAGAGAAGCCCTATGAATGTAAACAGTGTGATAAAACATTCAGTTGCTCTAGTTCCCTTCGGAAGCATGAAAGAACTCACACTGGAGAGAAGCCCTACGAATGCAAACAGTGTGGGAAAGCCTTCAGCTGTTCCAGTTCCTTTCGAAAACATGAACGAACTCACACAGGGGAGAGGCCCTATGAATGTAAACAGTGTGGTAAGGCCTTCTTCTCTCTCACGAGTGTTCGAACGCACATGATAAAGCATACTGGAAATGGGCCTTTTAAATGCAGTGTATGTAAGGAAGTGTTTCCTTTTTCCAGTGTGTTTAGAAGACATCAGACATCTCATGCTGGAAAGAAGCCCTATGAATGCAAACCCTGCAGCAAATGGTTTAGTTCTCTCACTTCACTTCAAATACATGAAAGAACTCATAACAGGGAGAAGCCCTACACATGTAAGCAATGTGGTAAAGCATTCACCTGTCTCAGTTCCATTCGAAAACATGAACGAACTCACACTGGGGAAAAGTCCTATCCGTGTAAACAGTGTGGGAAGTGGTTCAGTGCTTCCGGTTCTCTTCAAATACATGAACGAATTCACAGTGGAGAAAAGCCCTAACAGTGTGGTAGGGCCTTCAGTCGGTCACTTCCATTCGGGAACATGAACAAACTCATAGTGAGGAGAAACCCTGTGACTCTAATGTGGGGAAGCCTTCACTTCCAGTTGAAATTGATTGCTAGACAGTCTTATGAATATAAATTCTGGTAAGTCCTTATTTTCTCTCACATATTTTGAATAAAAATGATAAAGCACACCAGAAGTGGACCTTTTAATGTGAGGTGTGTCAAAAGGCCTTTCACAGTGCCAGTGTATTTTTATTTAGAACACATCAAATAACTCATACAGGAAAGAAACCATGTGAATGTAAAAAATGTGGTAAATCCTTTACTGCTTCTTTTATCCTTAAGACTGTAAGAGAATTCATGCTGGAGAGTATCCCTATTAATGAAAGCAATGGAGAATTACTTATTACAATTGCCTTTGTACAGAGGAATGAACTTGTACTGGAGAAACGTCCTTTGAGTACAAATAAATATGGTAAATATCACATTCCCATTTGTCTTCAAAGGAACTAAAATACTCCTTGGACAGTAAATAATCAGAAAGTGATTATAAGGAATATAAAAAAAGTTGTCTTGATTTTTTTCAAGGACACAAAAAGATCCCCACTGGGTAATAACCCTATTTATATGAGAAAAATGCTAAAGGCTTCAGATGCAGCAGCTCTTAGGTTGTGTGAAAGAATACCCACAGGTGAAACACTGAATAAGAATGTGGGGGAAGCATTTGATTTTGCACTTTCCTTCAAAGACATGAAAAGGACTGAGAAGGGAAAAAAGCCTATAGCTCTAAGGAATGTGGTTAAGCTTTCAATTTTTACAGTTCTTTTTGAAAGGCATTGAAGAACTCTGGGGAAAAGTCTGAGTGTGGGAAATGTCAGAAGACCTTCATTTTTCCATTTCGTTCAGAGATACTAAAGAACTCATTTAGAAGAAGACTGTTGGGTACACAGGAAGTCCACTGCTTCATTTCTCATTGAAAGGCACATGATAATGCACACTGGAGATGGGCAGGCATCATACTGACTTTACAGTGTGAAAATACTGCTTTTCTGGGTTAAAGCATGGAATGTGTTTTTTATATTAGATGTAGTTTTGCATTATTTTGTTGAGACTTTTTATAGCTGTATTCAAATAGATTTGTGTATCTTGGTATAATATAGTATTACTACATACAGTGTATGCATGTGTATATGTGTATCTGTGGGATACAGCATAGTTTGTACATGAGTAGTATATATTACATAACTAGTTTATATAGTAATTAAAATAGATGTAACCACTATTTTACTACATAATATTAGACCACATTGGCTATGCTATTGCAGTCTTATCAGTGTGTAGAATAAAGTATTGCATTCACTCAACCCACTCCCCGTCTCCAGCTACTTCTTGCTCTAGAGCATGGCTACCAGGATCCCCAATATTCAACATCACCTATTTTTACTAGGTAGAACCCAGGGATGATTTTCTTACCAACCCATGCACTTGGGACTGCAGCTGATATGAAGATACTCAGTGTCAACCTGGTGTGGTGGTGCACACCTTTAATGCCAAAGATAGGGAGGCAGAGGCAGGAGGGCCTCAGTGGGTGTGAGACAGCCTGGTCTGCACAGTGAGTTCCAGAACAGCCAGGGATATACAAAGAGGTACTGTTTAAACAAACAAACAAACAAACAAACAAAACAAAAACAATGAAAACCAACCAACCAAGAACCCACAAAATCTTTAGCCTCACCCATTCTTGTCCTTGAGGACTATGGTCTTATTTTGCAGCTCTGGGAATGTGTCTATCCCAAAGGTCAGACCAGGCGCCTGTAGGATTACACATACCAAAGTTAAAAGGCCTAGCACCATCTTTACTCAAGGGATGTGTGGTCTTTCATTTTACAACTGTAAGAGATTGGACACCAGAACCATAAATCCAAATGTTACCTTTAAATGTCCCATCATTTTTAGGGAAGATTTTTAGAACAAATAGACCTCAGAGATTCTGAAAAGAGTCCTGGTGCTACTTGGGCTTCCACCATGAGGCTTCAGGAAGGTCTCATCTAGGTCCCATACCCACAAAAGTGCTACATGCCATGACACCTACTTCATGTCATTCTTAAGGAAGGTACCTTTTGTGTTTCAAAACACATTCTGGTAGTATGATGTCATCTACCACAGCCTTATCTTACAGGACCTGGTGAAGGTGCCATGGCTTCCTGTGACATCAACACTTTGGTCACTGGTGCCACAGTCCCATGCCTCTCCTGCAGTTTTGAGTCCCAGGGAAGTTCTTCAATGGCTCTGAATGACTCAGACTACGGTGTCACCTGTGCTTGTAAGTTGCCACCGAAATGCCATAATAGCTGCGAATCCACACACCTTTGGGTGCCTGTGTTCTACTTAGTTGTACAACTATTTTATGAACTGATGTGGTCTGGACCACCAGGGTACTCGTGGACACTGCTGACATCAAGCAAAAATGAAGAAAGCGCACGGGCTGCGCTCATTTGTAGGCAAAGATTCGAGTCCAGAAGGCACCCTACAAGGAATTTTACAGGTCCACACAGGTAGGGTTTTAAGCAGAGACAGTTGAATAGCTGGGGAGAAAGGCCAGAGGCTCAGGTCCCCACTAACCAGCATATGGGGGTCTTTATATGTCATTTGTACAGAGCGCTCTTGTCAGTATGCTGAAGCTTCAGTTGGGGTGACGCTCTCCTCCCCCGGAATTTATCACTCGTTTCTTTTCTATACTGATACATAATTTATATAGCATATACTTTACAGGTTCCACTCGACTCTCCTGCCACAACTTTATATCAAACCTGTTGGCTATGGGGATCATAGGCCCCTTCATATTTACTTCTCCATGTTTCAGTGTCTTTCCTCTTCACCAGCCAAGCACGAAAACCACCTTAAGAATCAGTATGGTATAGAAGTCTGGCTGTGACTGAGACACAGATTGGCGAGTTCAGGCCTGTGTGATGCAGGGTGTGGAGGGTCACTCGGTGTCTGCTCCCTCTCAGACGGCATTGCTTGTCTTCTCCAGTGTCAGTTCCTCAGGGGCATTTGGTAGAACAGCTGCCACCACTTGTGAATTTCCCACACATGCACTGGCAGGTGAGGTTTGTGTGAGCAAACAGCTAGCTAGCTGTGGTCTGTGGGTAAGTCACCAGGTATGACTGGTCAGCTCCCAAATCCTCCCTCACTGCAAAGCCTGCATAAAGAGATGATTGGCATGATTTCAGCCTCACAGAGGTCATTGCCTAAGCTTGCATGCACCAGCTGACAAGACAGAACCTTGCTTCATATAGCACTTTGTCCTGTGTGGATCTGAGGGAAAATGACTCATTACTCATCACCTGCCATGCCTTGTGACTCCCAACAATGAGAAGCAAGAGAAAAGAGTGAGACCTCCCTACCCTGTCTCCTCAGCAAGCGGAAAACAATACCTGGTGATGGCCACTTTTATTGCTCCACCACTTATAATTATTCCTGTGTGAATCTGCAAATTAGGAATGTTTCTCACAGGCAATAAACAGTTGGGTTTGTTTGTTTGTTTGTTTGAGACTGCGTCTTTCTAAGTAGTCCTGGCAGTCCTGGAACTCTTTATATAGACCAGGCTGGCCTTGAACTCACAGAGATCCTCATGTCTCTGCCCTTTGCATGCTGAAATTAAAGGCATGAGCCACCATGCCAGGCCATTTTTTTGTTTGTTTTGGTTTTTCCCCTTTAAGATAGGATCGCTTGTATCCTTGATGGGCATTATACTTGCTAGGTAGCCTAAATAGGCCTTGAACTTCACTGATCCTCCTGTTTCCACCTCCCACCTTCTGGGATTACAGCTGTGTACTCTCATGCTTGATCTTGCAATACTGGAAATGAAACCCAGGACTCCCTGCATGCTAGGCAAGAACTCTGCCACCGGAGGTGCTCCACACCCCCTGCCCAGATGGTGCTTTCTTGGGGCTGGGAAAATAGCTCAGTTGGTAAAGTGATTGCTCTGCAAGCATGAGGACCTGAGTTGAGATCTCCAACACTTGTGTGAAAAGCTGGGTGTGGCAATGCACGTCTGTAACCCCGGGGCTAATGAGATAGAGAAAGGCAGATCCCTAGAGCTTAGGAGCCAGCCAACGTAGCTGAATTAGTGAGCTCCAAGTCCAGTGAGAAACCCTGTCTGAAAAAATAAGGCAGAGAGTGATTGAGGAAGACACCAGCATCGACACTGGTTGTGTGGTTTCAGGGCTCTAAGAAAGTGGTTAATTTTTCCATGATGTTGAAGATAGAAAATCTGGTCCAATCAGTGTCACAGCTCATCTTAATCTCCATTAACAGTTATTTCATTTTATCTTAAGCTCTTAGAAGAAAAGGAAAAGATTCTTGAGTCACCTCACTGTGACTGGTTAAAGCCTTCTTGATGAGACATAAAAAGGACTACACAGTTTTAAGCTGAGACTTCTCAAATGGCTGGCTTAATGTTGCCATGGTTCTTCTGACAGGAAACTGTGAAAGACCCCCGAGGGGAATCTTCCGTCAGGGAGACCCCCACTCCCAAGGATCAGCGAAACCAGTTGTTCGGCTGCAAACAGCAAGAGGCTTTATTCAATACACGGGTACCCGGGGCGACAAAGTCTCTCGGAGGACTTGCGCGCCCCCTGGGTGGAAAGCTGGGCTTTTTATAGGGTTTTAGAGCAGAAGCGCGGGTACAGAAGCGAGAAGCATGGTTACAGGGAGCTGATTGGTACATTTAAATGAGACCACAATTTGAGTCAGAGTTTGGCAGGGACACCAGGATTCCAGGAACTGGGTGGTCGAGACGGTCATGATGACCCCTTAACTTGGGCTGCCACCTGTTGTTTTCCTTAGGACTCCTATCTCAACTGGAACAGATATCCCATGAGGGTGATTAACACAAACTGTTTTTAGCTCGACTGGGGCAGCCTGACCCCAGATATGACACAGCTGGGTTTCTCAGTAATTTTCCAGTTCCCCACCTAGCCTACAGAGTTTCTCAAAACAGTGGTGTCCCACAAAATGGCGTTAGCTATGTCTAACTTAGGGTGAGGCGGGGGTCTTTCAACTGAACCCAGTTCATTGTGATGACACGAAATCTAACTACCACACTATCAGGGAGATGCATGGCTTTGGTGCCAAAAGAAAGCTAATGTCTATGAAATCTGTATTTTTATTTGACAAAGAAGTGTAATAGACTGACTACCTTAGGTTTCTATTGTGATAAAACTCAGATCAAAAATAAATTGGGGAGTGTCTCAGTTACTTTTCTAGTGATGTGACAAAATGCCATGACCAAGGCAATTTCTATAAGAAAGCATTTGTTGGTACTTACAGTTCCAGAGGGTTAGAGTCCACAACTTTTATAGTGGGGATCATGGTAGCAGGCAGGCAGGCAGTCATGGTGCTGAAGCAGTAATGGAGAGCTTGCATCCGTTCTCAAAAGTAGGAGGCAGAGAGAGCCAACTGGGATGGGAATGGCTTTTGAATGTCCACTTCCTCCAATAAAGTCACACCCCCTAATCCTAATCCTTCCTGAACAGTTCCACCAACTGGAGACAAAGAATTCAACTACAAGAGCCTATGGGTACCATTCTCATTCAAACCACCACAGGGAAGAACGTGTTGACTTCCTTTTGTATTTCCAGGTTACGGGAACTCAAACAGGGCAGACACATTGAGGCAGTAACTGAAACAGAAGCCATGGAGGAATTCTTACTGGCTTGCTTCACTTGGTTTCTCATATACTGCTCCACTATCTGCCCAGAGTGGGGACCTTCCACAGTGGGTCAGGCCCTTCCACCTCAGTCATTGATCAAGAAAATGCTCCACAGATTGGCCCACATGCCAGTTTTAGGGAGGCATTTTCTTAATTATGAGCCTCTGTTCTCAGATATGTACAGGTTTGTGGCACACTGACAAAAACTAACCAGTACACAGCAATATAGTGATACAGATGTACTGTGGCATATGAACATAAATTATATTTGTGACAAAATTGAATAGATTAAGGTGATTTATTCATAGGCTAATATAATCATGGATAAGCTATGAACTAAACTTGTCAAGTGAAATCTGAATGGAAAAAAGGAAAGGAAAGGACATGACTGCTTCTAGGTATGATGGAGGAGGAAGTTTATTATAGCTATGTTTGAGAACATAGCCAGAGGCAGATACATCTGGGAGCGTCCAAAGTGGTCATGATGCTGAGCCTTGTCGGGGGAAGGGGAGAGGAAGGAAGAGAGGTAAGAGAGGAACCAGGTGCAGCAGCCAGGAGGCCAAAGTTACAAAAGGGATGGGTAACCAAAATGTCTGGATTATATAGGGAAGAGCCTTGGGGGAAGGGCAGCCTAGGCACTGGGCTGGTTGGAGAGTTCAAGGCAGGGAGCATGGTATGGCAGCCATACCCTGCAACAGGTAGGGACTGAGGGATGCTGGGAGAACCTGGAGGCCAGGTCCACTTTGACATGCTAAATAGGCACCTCAGCTGCTTGTTGCAGGGTTTGAAATTTAACACAATCAAGGTCTAAGCTTTTATTTAGAATCTACCCTCTGCCTTCCTTTTCCCTTAGTCTCTAATGACTTTAGGGGTTAATTTGTAGATGTTCATTTCAGCTGGAACTGGATGAAATTAATAAAAACCCAAAAAACCTAGAATTAAAACTTTTCTTAATATCACCAGAAAACGAACAGAAGAAAAAATTAATAAAGAACTAAAGATTTTACATGATTACCTCATGCAACTGCTTGTAAAGATTTATCCTGGCATGGGGGAGGCAGAGGCAGGTGGATCTCTGCGACTGAGAGTAAGCTCTACATGGCGACTTTGAGGATAGTCAGAGGTATAGTAAGACTCTGTCTCAAAACAAAACAACAAAAGTTATCCTAAAGTTGTTCACAAGAATTTACTCACCAGGTGTGGGGGCACACACTTTGAATCCCAGCACTGGGGAGGCAGAGAGGAGGATCTCTCTGAGTTCTAGCCAGCCTGGTCTAGAAAGCAAGTTCCAGGACAGTCAGGGCTACACAGAGAAACCCTGCCTGGAAAACCAAACCAAACCAATCCAAAAAAACAAACAAAATCATTTTCAATATGCATAATTCAGTCTCAGGGGTCAAAACTGAAAGTAAATTTGGCAGAAGAGGTTGTAAACTGTTACTCTGAGCGCATTAAAGATTTAGGAAGCCAGTTGTGGTGGCGCATGCTGGTAGGATTTGCTGAAGGAGGCAGAGGCAGAAGGACTATGAGTTAGAGGTTAGCCTGGGCTACACAGTTAAGAAAAAAAAAAAAAAAGATTTAGAAGACCCCGGCAAAGAGAGTTCAATGGCTGTGTAACCTCCACAGAGGGGATTCCGAGGAGTTCCAGGAACATTTCAACTTGATGGTTTTGAATTAAATTCTGCCAATGCAGTCTCCACACCAGTGTTCAGGCCTTTTCTTCACTGCAAGGAATATTGGAGACAAGCATTCTTTAAAGAGAAAATTATTTTGTGCATTTATAATGGAAAGTCGCCAGTTTTAATGAATGTCAAATGGGCTGCATGTAGGAATACAATTATTTCCTGTTGCTTCAAAATTCGGACACAGAGGCAGTAAAATGGCTGGGGAAAGGCACTTGCTGCCAAGACTGATGGCCTGAGTGAGCCCTGAAACTCACATGACCTTTGATTGCAGGTGAGAGCCAACTTCCTCAAGGTTGTAGTCTGACCTCCACAAGCACACTGTGTCACTTGTGTGCACAAACACACAATAAATGTAAAAAAATATTTAGACTATCAATCAGAAGCGTATACTTAATATTTATGCTCCTGGTAGAATCAGGTGCCAGGAAAAAATAATGAAAGCCAAGTGAGACCATAAGCCTTGTAAGTGTTTTGTTTGCTTTTTAAAAATTATTTGTTTTTTCCCCCTAAAACAGTGCTTCTCTGTGTATCCCTAGCTGTCCTGGAACTCCCTCTGTAGACCAGGCTGGCCTCACGTTCAGAGATTCCCCCTGCCTCTGGATTAAAGGCATGCACCTCCACCACCACCTGGCTAAAATTATTTTTATTTATGTGTATGTGCGTTTCTATGTGGGGATATACAGTGGATGTTTTCGTTTCTTTATAAATTCAGTTTTGTTATGTAAATATGTTTTTGTTTTAATACCAAGTGTGGGATGTGGGGCTGCCTTAGTTTGTCCACAGCTGATAATTGCCTCGTGCAGGGCATGGTCTTTGCCAGCTGGTAACAGCTTCATGCAATTCGGGGGGGGGGGGGGGGGGTTTTTGCCGGGGGGGGAGGGGGGGTGGGGGGGGGGGGGGGGGGGGGATGGTCTTTGCCAGGTGCAGATAGTGGAATTCTGAGGACTCTGAGTGGGTATAAATACAAGAGCTTCTGACGAATAGAGGAAGAGGAGAAGGAGAAGAAGGAGAAGAAGAAGGAGAAGAAGAAGAAGAAGGAGGGAGGAGGGAGGAGGGAAGAGGGAGGAGGAGGGAGGAGGAGGAGAAGGAGGAGGGAGGAGGAGAAGGAGGAGGGAGGAAGAGAAGGAGGAGGGAGGAAGAGGAGGGGGAGGGAGGAGGGGGAGGAGGGAGGAGGGGGAGGAGGAAGATGAAGAGGGGAGAGGAGGAGGGGAGAAGGAAGAAGAAGGAGGGAGGAAGAAGAAGAAAGAGAAGAAGGAAGAAGAAAGGAGGGAGGAAGAAGAAGAGAAGGAAGAAGAAAGAAGAGAAGAAGGTGGCAGCTGTTTGTTCCAATGCTGCTGTTTACTGGACAGATACCCTGAACACTAAGATTGGCATTTTCCCAAAGAACCTGACGACCCTAACCAGCTGGAACAAACAAGCAGGATGAAAGAGGGAAGCCCACTAAGCTAGAAGGAAGATTGCCACCCCACCTTGCTCCAGAAACTGCCAGGTGCTGGGAGCTCCTTCGTGAGGCAAGGGACTGGGAAGAACAGGAGACCATACAGAGTAAAGGGGTTAATCTTGAGCCAAGTGCGCCACCACCACCAGAGTTACCTGGGATTACAAAATCACCAGCAGTTTTCCCGGTAATTGTGCAGCACATGCCTGCTAATGATGGTGGTCATGAATATATGATAACATGGTGTTTAATAGAGATGTTAGATTTAAAGTGTTTTAAAGAGTCTGTTGTGTCCTACAGAACGTACTCCCCATTCATTAAACAAATAGTAAGTAACTGGGCTACCCAAAACAGAATTATTCTCCAGGATTGAAGGGATTGGTATCAGCAGTGCTAGAAGCTAGTCAGCAATTACCATGGTTAGAACAACAAAATATAGCAAGGGGTATAAACATTGTTAAAGATCAATGGTTTAGTGAAGTGCCCTAATGCCGACAGACAAGAACAAATCTGATCTGATGATGTAGTTACAGAACAAGTGTTGCAGCTTTAAGAGCTTTGGGATATGGTTGGGGAGCCAGGAAAAAGATCTACTTCATTTAATAAGATAATACAAGGCTCTGTAGAAGCCTCTTGGGCTTCTTACAGAGATTGGCTTCAGCTGTAAACAAAGCTGTATCCAACCCTCATGCCAGATAGGTATTGATAGAGACCCTGGGGTTTGAGAATGCAAATACTGAATCTAAGAGAGTAATTACATCATTAAAGGCACACACAGTACCAATAGGTGAATGGATAAGAGACAAAGCTGATATAGGCTCTCAGGAATATCATGCCAATATCATAGGACAAGCCATAGTTAGAGGCCTCAGACATCAAAATACCTGGTACTTTAATTTTGGCATATTTGGCCATTTACAAAGAAATTGCAAGGTTAAAAAGTGTCAGTGCTCAAAATGGCAGATGCCTTAACTCTGAGGAATATGGTACATTCACTTGGAGCCTGAACAAGCAATTTCTGGCCACATCCAGGTTTCCCAGAGTTTGTAGATGCTGTGGTAAAAGGGGTCACTTGACTAGGGACTGCAGGTCCAAGAGGGACACACAAAGTAACCTCTTGTCATTGGTAAACGAACTGAGGGGCCTTTCAGCTCCACGCCTGCAGCACAACATCCGAACCATTTTCCTTTGGACAGCCAGGAGGTAACAAGGAGGCAGGGAAACCAAAACCAAGATTGCTGATCTGTTGCACACTACTGAAGGCAATGCAGCTGCGGATCTGGCCACAGGCAAACCTCCCACCCTAGCCCCCAGAGTTGAATGTTACAAAATAACCACTGCTGTTTCTGGTCCTTTGTCTTCAGGAGCAGTAGGTGATCTCGGGAAGAAGTGGATTCATTTCTCAAAGATTTATTGGGCATCCAGGTATTATAGATGGGGATTGCAAGGAAGAAATTAAAATCATCGCATATGTAAAAAGGGATATGCAAATTAATGCAGAGATCAGAATTGCTCAGCTGTTACTGTTTCCCTAGATTAAGGGCAAAGCTGCTCCAATAGGGGAGTACTGGAAAATGTGTGTTCTGCCAAACAGTGGTTAACAATCAGAGACCCGAATTATTATTACAAATAAATGGTGTTGAAATAGGTTTGGTAGATACAGGAGCTGTATCAGCATCTTTTCCTAAAAGTCTTAGAATCCAGAACAGCCACTTCAGAAGGTTTATACACAATTTATAGAAACTGGTAAATTATCTCAAGTAAGACAAAGTGTATGATGGATTAAATGTGTGGGACCAGAAGATCAAACAGGGAAGTTGAGACCCTATGTGGCTGACATACTGATAAATTTATGGGGAAGGGAACTTTTACAACAACGGGATACTCAAATTAACATTGCTACAATCCCAGAGACAGCCAATGATGAAATTAGGGATGATAGGCTAGGTGCTCCTGGGGAAGGTATTGATCCATGTAGTCAAAAACAAACCCAAGCTGTGCCCACTGTCCAAACACAGGACTTCATAGAGACTGAATTTCCAAATTCATAAGGGGAGAAGGGGGGCCACCCCTAAGATGGATATCAAACAGACCTGTGTGACAAGAGCCATGGCCCGTAACAGGAAAAATTGCAGGCACTTGAACAACTGGTACAAGAGCAGCTGGAGGCTCAACATATAAAAGAGTCTACCATTCCGTGTAATCCCCCTGTGTTCGTTGTAAAAAGGAAATCAGGAAAATTAAAGATAACAGATTTAAGTGCAGTAGCTTATTTGTGCACCTTGCATATTCCATGCATATGTTAATGTAGAAATGTACCTATAACACTAACTTTAAAACTTTATTTTCAGAGCAAAAGACCAGATATAAAACAAAGCAGGTAGCCTAGATGATTCAGCTTCACAGACTGCCTCAGTTACTGTTGCCTTAAGAATTTGCATCCAGGTCAACTTCAAAAAAGCTAGCCCAGATGATCAATACCACAGAAATTAGAGAAAAGCTTTCTCAGGACTTGACCAATATCCCAGTTTTCATAGGGTATCCAAAAGATGTCTCTGCTCTCAGACAAGTCCAAGTCTAAAGAGATCTACATCCCCTTTCCCTTCTACCTTCTCTCTCTCCTCCCTAGGGTTGATGGGTTGGAAGGGTGGTAGAGGCTTAAGGAACTCCAAATAAAATAGTTTTAAAAAACTAGCACTACTGGGGTATGTGAACCTGAGTACCTTAGGAGGCCAGAGGGCTAAGTTCCTCTAGAACTGGAACTACAGGCAGTTGGGAGCCACCATGTGAGCGCTAGGAATCAAACTTGGTCCCTCTAAAAGCACAGAAAGTGCTCTTAATCACTGACCCATCTTTCCAGCCCCTTCCAACTGTTTTTAAAATCTGGCTTTTTTTTTTTTTAAACACTATAATCATTGATGTGTTATGTTGAAAGATTATTAATATTTAATGTTGATTTGTATTTTAGTAAAGTAGCAGTTACTCCCTAACCAGCTATATACCCAAATAACTAGAGACTAGGATTTATTTAAGTAGCCTAGAGCACAATGCTGTCCAATAATTACGCCATCCTAAACCTCCAAGCTAGTTTAGCTTCCTCCCACTCAGATTTCCCATATTATACTTGCTTTTTAATCATATTCTAGGTTCATTTCTCTTGGTGTTTCCTAGTCCTCTCCTCAGATCCATCCTGTACTCCTATCCTTTCTCCTCCCCTCACTGGACCAGGATGTCCCACCCTAGTCTCTGCATTGCTCAGCATTGGCTAGTTGGCTTTTACTGGCAATACAGAGACAAATGATAGCATGTCTACACAACCTTGAGGCAGGAGGTGCTTAGAATAAACATCACATTGCAATGTCTGGATTGAAACCAGATAGTGGGGTAGAGAAATCAGCATATAAATGAACAAAGGCAAAACACATTGTTCACAAGAACATTATGCCAACAGTGTCAATAATACAAGTGGATCTTACAGTGACATTTCCACCCACACATCATGAATTGATTTCTTCATCTCACAGTTCTAACCTCTCTCTCCGGACACATGTTCCAGTCCCTAAGGCCATCTTTTTGTCCTACTAGCCATATATGAGAAAAAGCATGGGATACTATTTGGTTTTGTGGATGGCTTTTCTCTTTTCACTTAACTGTCCTCTGGTTACATTTTTCCCCCAAATGAGAGGATTTTAGTCTTCTGTACATTGAACAGTACTCTGTTGTGTATATACCTTCCCTGCCATGGCATGACTCTCTCCCTCTCTTGTCTATCTCACTTCTGGCAGCTGCTGAGATTTACACTTTGCCTTTTCCTTTTTCTCAAATATAAATCTGTCTCGTTTATTTATTTTGCTTTTTCAGGTTGGAAACTGTCACTCCTGTCCTGCCAGAAATCCTGAGCAAACTAAAAATTAACAACTTTCCTGAAATTCTTCAGCTAATCCAGCTTGGAGGGTAAACTGCGGTCTATACAATCCTTGACACAGCTAAGACCATCACCTGCATGTCAAGACAAAATAGCCCAACAGAAGGGCCCCAAGTAAAAAGACCCCTATCCCGACGCTGACTTGTGACAACTCATGCAAAAGGACTGGGAGTTGGTGATGCACAATCACAGCTCACATTTCAAAGGAAGTAAGATATCATTCACTTTGCAGCCAGATGAGTGACTACGGCCTGAACAAATGGACTCAGAATACCATGTTCCAGTGTGGCGAATGTCATGATGGTTTTATTGTAACTGTACACCAAGACTGTCTTCAAATACGTTAGTGGAAATACACAAACCTGGGAGAGTATACTTGATAACGAGCTACTCATGAAAGGCTGCCAGGACCACAGCCTTGCAGAAGCCACAGCAGCCTTACATAAAGTTCAGATGCTACTTTTTAATCTTCGACTCACACCAGTCCTATTAATCCTTGTAGCCATGAATTATTTTTTAAAATGTCATATATAATTCTCATCCTTTTGCCTTTAAAAATGTCTCACATTCATGCTTAGTGTACACGGCATGAACGTTCCTCTTGAAACTCTTTGGTAGTCCCAAGTAATCTTTATTCTTTGGAGAATATCTGTTATTTAGGTTGACAGCTATTAACTAGCTTTGCATTCCTGAAATAACCCTACTATGACCATGGAGTATGTTTTCTAATAAAGTATTTGCTTGGCTCTACAATCTCAGTAACTGGTAAAATAATTTGGGCAGTGACTTTAGCACTGGTTTCTTGAAGAGTTCAAGATTTCATAATACATCTCTGAAAGTTTGGTATAAATTACTGGCATCTACAGAAGTCTTACATAAATTACCAGTAATTTCTAAATCTGAGCTTTTCTGTGTGTGTACAATTTTTGTGTAACAGTCTCCCTTGTGGGTAATCTTACACTATCTTTCTCGAGTAAGCTTTGATAGTAGGTATGATTCTAGAAGTTTGTTGATTTCATGAAAATTACCTACAGTATTGGTTAATATTGCTCATGTGACTTTTTTTTTAATCGATAGTAATGTCCTTATTAATTTCTGATATGGTTTCTTTTCTTTTTTAATCTCAGTCAGCCTAACTATGGGTTTTCAAATTTGTTGACCTTAGGAAAGCAGCATTAAGACAGGCATGGCTAAGATGGGCAGACCAAGCCTATTTTCTGCTAAATAAGGCAGAAATTTATTAAGGCTAAAACCATAAAGACTGTGCTGTGGCTTGAGTGTGTTGAGGATAACTACGGCTCTAAGGGAATGCTGGCTATTAAGAGACAAAAACATTTTCAACTGGAGAAGGAAGGGAAAGAGCCAAGTGACCCAGAGATGCTAAACCCATGGAACTCTCACTAAACTAAGTAAACACATTTTTCTTTAGATAGGCTTTACAGGGCCTAGGTTGCTCTGGTACTCCGAATCTTCCCAAGTGCTGGATTAAAGTGTGTGCCATGACAGCTTATTGGTCTTTTATAAAGTAATTTTTGGTTTCATTGCTATTTTCTGTTTTCTTTTATCTCAAAGATTTCTGCTGGTTATTTCCCTCTTATTGTGTTGACTTTATTTCTTGGATTACTGATTCAAGATCTTTGTTCATAAGTACTGCCAGTTTAACATTTTTCCTCTAGGTACTGCCTTAGCTGTCTTACAAAGGTTGTATATTGTCTCTTCATTTTCAGTAATTTCAGTTGAATTGTTTTAAAGATTTATTTATCTACTGTGCATACAGTGTTCTATTTACATGTATGCCTGCACGCAAGAAGAGGGCACCGGATCTCATTATAGATAGTTATGAGCTACCATGTGTTTGCTGGGAATTGAACGAAGAACCTCTGGAAGAGTAGTCAGGGCTCTTAACCTCTGAGCCATCTCTCCAGTCCCCTCTCAGGTATATTTAAAAATGTCCCTCTTGATTTTACCCTCACACGATTTGCATGTTTATCTACACTTGAGTTCTAAAATGTTATTTAATTGCAGGCTTAGCCAAGCATAGTGGCCTGTGTATATCATCCTACCATGCAGGAGAATGAGGCAAGAGGATTCCTTGAACACATAGATTTGAGACCCTTCTTAGACTCTGATTAGGATGTTTTCTTTCATTAATTCTTTGCAAGAATGGGATAACTCGGTTCTAGGAGGATATTTTAACTGTTAATCCACATCATTTTTCAAAAGACATTACTTTTTGCGAATAGCAGTGTCATGATAGGAACATATATGTCGGTAAACTCAGACTGTATCCAACAGCTGGAAGTTATTTTTAAGGAGATGATAAAAGATACTGAGAAATACTAATTTTTGGCTACAAAAGCCAGCAACAAGAGTGGCATCAGCCCAAGGCTGGACAACCAGCTGCTGGGCAGAGGCCCTTACAGAAGGCTCAAACTGTGGCGGCCTTGGTACATGCTAGGGTTTTGGTAGTCTGTGAAGTACCAACGCAGCATGAAGGGGCTCCTCCACTTTGAAACGGAATCCAGGGTTCAAACTTGTCGATGGATTTGCACAGCAAGCACCTTAATCTGCAGAGCTGTTTTAACATGGGACCCCTCCTGGCTTGTTAATCTGACTGGGGACTACATTATCATTTCCAATTATGACAGTCGTGGGAACATAGTAGCTAATGTGTGTCACACACTGCCCAGGGTGTTCTTTCTTAATTTTGCCAGTCTGGAGTAAAGGAGGTAAATTAAATTGCTGGGTCAATTGAGTGAAGTGTCTCCACGTAGGAAAGGAACCAGGGCACCAGATACTACAACCCTGGTCAGGAGCTCACAGCCCTAGCCTGGGCACGCTTATTCTGCCTGGCCATATTTAAGGATAACTATCCCTGGGATAATGCTGACATAGCTCTGAAACAGGAGGTGCTATCCTTACTTAGCTGGCAAAGGGCCTGAAGGTAGTAATAAATAATTTTCTTTCCATTGATTCTCCCCGTAGTCTCAACCAAGGAGACCTACTCCTTGTGGCAGGCATGGCATAAAATAAATGCCCCTGCCCCAACCCAAGTTCTTACCCTTACCTAGCCTGTGTCAGACCTGCAGCGCGGTGTAACTCAGCCTCAGTGCCACCCTGTAGGCACCACCAGCTGTGCCCTGGAAAGTGTCAGCACTCTAAGCTTCAAGTGGCTCCTCTGAAAGCACCCCCAGGCCTCACCCAGAGGGTCTTCTTAGGGATCACAGGGATGTCACTGGCACCAGGTCCTGCATAAAAACCCTACAAAGGCTGTGGCCAATTCTGCGTATAACTTTCTTCTCCCTATGAGGCCTCACCTCAGACCATGAAGGCTGCAGGTTTAGGCAATGCTTCTGTCTGCAAAGGTGTCTACAAGTCCAGCACTGTTTACAGCTGTGCCTCATGATGGTGGTCTATGCTGAGGCCAAGAGTAAGCAGCTGGCGCTCACACAGGCTGCACCTCTCTGCCCGCAGCTGCAACCCTACTCCTAGAAACAGCCCAGAGAACATGGTGACATGCAGGCTCCAGAAGGATAGGGCGTTATGTGGACTCATGCAGGCCACTACGCAATGTCTTGTCTCCTTCTCAGACAGAGAGAACATGCATGGGCAGTGAGTGCAGGAGGCACTGACTTATCCAGGGCCAGCTGGGTATATTTGTCTCCTTTACAAGGCTCCCTATACTTCTGCTTTGGGTCTGGCACTATGCCCTCTTGGGCAGCAGATGGTCTAGCATAGGAGAAGTACTGTGGGGAAGAAAACTACTTTACCCTAGTCCCGCATCATCATCTCCATCCTGGACCAGTACCTGCATTTTTGAGCCACTTAGCACCATGCCTCCAGCCACAGGTGAACAATACCCAGCTTAAGAATTCTCCTACAACTTGTCATAGCCTGGTTCACTCCTCCTAGTCCAGCTGGAGTCTGGAGCTCCTAGGAAAGAACTAGAAGACAAAGAAGCTTGGGAGGAAGACTGCATATATACATACACAACTATGTCCCAGCTTAAGAAAGGACACCTCAAAGGTAGATCAGATGTCTATCACTCAGGAGTCCTAGGACCACTAGGAGAGGATGGAAGGCTCCAAGGAAACCTGGTTTCATGATCAACTACTTAATTCATGTTCTTGGCAGGCTTGCTGTATGCCAGATGGGGTAACATCCCTTTAATCATCATGAGCTAAACTCGCGTTTTGGCTGGACCTTCCTCAAGATCCAGGACCTAGATGTTGGGAAACAGCACAGGATGAGCACGACTGTGTCTGCCCACCCTGCAAGAACTGCACCTGCACAGGCTTGAGGCACATCCTAGGCCTCAAGGGAGGGTAGCGTGAACTTCCTGGGGCAAGAGCTGCCCTCTGGAGCTCTTCTTGCATCTTGCATCTTGATCTGTAGCATATCAAAGGTCTTCTGCAGCAGCCACAGCATCCTTGAGCTGCTGAAGCAGTTCCTCGGGCTGTGTTGAAAATGCACTGGTGTCCACTCTCTGAAAGTCAGGATGTGCAACCACAGAGGCCAACACATCTGCGAGGCGACCAACATCAAAGGCAGCCTGTTGTAGGCCCAGTCCTAGGCTCGTGCTGTCCCCTGTATCCCCCTTCAGCCCTTGCCTCAGAACAAGGAATCTCTTTTCAGCAATGACCTTGAGGAAATGGTAAAATTCTTCAAAATTGATGCCCGTGCAGGACTTCATGATGACCTGGGCCAAGAGGAAAGGGCAAGTAAACCCTGGGGTCACATCCAGATTCAGACAGCTAGCGTGTACAAAAATCCCTCCCACACACCCAGGGCTCAGGGACTAAGATGGGACCCAGAGACAAAGGTACAGAGCCAGGATAGCTGCCAGTAGGGTCTGAGTCATGAAGCCCAGCCCAGGGCATCTGTACTGGATCTAGATCAACAGAAGCTTCCCACCTGGCAGTGGTGGTGCCAGTCAGGCATGGAGTCCTTCCATTCTCCAACCTCGTGCTGCACTGCCTGGAGTTCTTGCTGAAGGAACTGCCACATGTTTGCCAGGTTGCAGCCGTTGACCCAGTTGTGGTTGATAGAGATGGTGTCGTCCTGGAGGGCAGAAGACAAGCTGCTCCATGAGGCAATAGCAGGCCTCACCTTGGTTGAGCAAATCAAATCCTAGCCCATGGCCACCAGGCTCAGTGCTCTGGGTGGGTATAATAGTTCAGTCAACTTGACACAATCTAGACTCACCTGAGAAGATAATCTCAGTGAGGGATTGCTGACATTGGCCTGTGGGCATGTCTGTGCAGAGACTGTCTTAAATGAAGGGAGAAGACCCAGCTTCCTGTGTAGCACTATTCCCTAGGCAGAGGGTCCTGAACTGTGTAAGAGCAGAAACTGAGCCAAGCAGTAAGAAAGTAAACATGTATGCATTCATTTATCTATTCTTGACTGTGGATGGGATGTGACTTGTCATATGAAGTGCCTGCCTTGACTTCCCCACAACGACAGACTGTAACCTGGAATAAACACTTTTCTCCTCTACGCTGCTTTTCATTAGAGTATCCTATCACAACCACGAAACAAGAATAGTGGGCAAAGGCAGAAAACAGACATGCAGCCCCTGTAGCCAGGAAATGTGGATCCAATCTTATGATGGGCTAATAGGGATGAGAGCTAGAACTTCATAAGCTCATGACAAGAACCAGGTTAGAAACGGGCAAGGGGATAAGTTTTCAGTAGTCTCATTTGTGGCTTTCCTACCCTATATCCGGCCTTTTTAGGGGAACATTACTGCTCTCTTTCTACAGAGGCAGCTGGAGTGGGAAGGGAGGGGATGAAGAGAGAGGGAGCCTGGCAGAAGCAGGGTCACGTGCACTGTCTTACCAGGTTGTACACTTGATGGTGCCACCCACTGGGCACAAACAGCATCTCTCCAGCCTCCTGTATGACTTCAAGCGGTCTGCTGTTGTGCTGGATCCTGGGGTACAGGTGGGTGTCCAGGAGCTCAGTGGAAGTCACATCATAGGGCAGGTTACCATGGCAGTCCCGAAGGGCTTCCTCCTGCCCTGGCGGGAAGAACAACCATTTCTTCCTCCCACAGATGTTCACTGACCAGCTGAAGGAGCGGAAGATGTCCGCATGGAAGGGAGACCTACAGCAAGGGCTTTCGGTTTGTGTCTTGTGGAATGCTGCATGGACCCTGGCTTGTCTGATAGGCCTCTAGGCAGATACCCCAGATGGTCACACCTCCCAAGTGCCCCAGTCCCTCCTGCCATTACCAGGTGCCCCGGGGGCCCGCATAGACAAAGCGGTAGTCATCCACATGGAGGACGTCCCAGAACTCATTCAGCCAGTCTGATGAGAAGTACACAGGCAGCGTGAATATATCTTCCAAGTCATCCGCCAGAGAGTCTCTGAGGAAAGCAAGGAGCTACAGCACTAATCCATCCTATGCCCCACCCCAGCAAGCCCACCCACATCCAATGGGGCCACCTAAGACCACCCAGCCCTAGTGGGCTTCTTGACAGCTGAGGATCCTGAGCCCCTGACTGGAACCTCCAATTGCTCAGTTCAGAATGCTGAAGATCAGATGACTTTGGGGGCACCCTGCATAACCACCGCACTCAGGCAGTGGTCGCTGGGCCCTGAACACATGGTGCACATCACCCCAGTCCATATGCCACATGCTTCCTTTTCTTTGCCAATACTAGAGAGCCTAGTGTTACCTGGCTCCTCCAGGCTGCAGCCCCATCAACGGGCCCCTAAACACTAAATCATATTAACCACAGCCTCGGGGAAAGCACCATTCAATTGACATCCTGCTGGAAAAAATAAATCTAAATTCATGTGCCCATAACTCCCAACAAGGGACAAGAGATAGCCAGAGCTCTGGTAGCAACAAATAATCTGGAGCTCCCCAAACATCATCCCCTGCCTTTCAGCTCCCAGCAAACTTTCTATGTATTAAACTCTGCTCATGCATCGCTTCCCCTGTGACCTCCTGATTTGCAACTTGACATCTTCTAACCTTTCTGATTTTAGGATCTTCCAGACAAATGTACAGTCAAACACCGGATTTCAATTTTCTAAACTATTCCAGTGTAATACTTGGGAAATAACTCATACCAAAATAAAAACAACAAAACAATGAAAACAGATCAAAGAAATGTTTACCTAAAATTCCAAACTACAGCCCAGCTCTGTGGCACATGCCTGTAATCTAAGAACTCAGGAAGGCAGAGGCAGGCAGATCTCTGTGAGTTCAAGGCAAGCCTGGTTAATAAAGTGAGTCCAAGACAGCCAGGGCTACACAGAGATGCTCTGTCTGGAATAAACAAACAAAAATAATAATAAATAAATAAATTCCAAACGACTGGATACAAAAGAACTCAGGCCTGTGAGTCTGCTTCTGCCTGTCCATATCCAGGTCCAATGCCTG
>NW_026596152.1:10520257-10567489 GCF_907164565.1 Psammomys obesus
TGCCTGGTCACACTGTACGCAGCTCCTGCTTAGGCCAGCTCTAGGCCCAAAGAAGAAGAATGGCAGTGTAGTTGCAGGCTAGTGTTTTTCTCGCATCTGTGCAGCTGGGGGAACTTAGGAGTCTCAATTCCACCCCACGCTACAGTTCTGAGTCTTCTTTTGCACATACCTTATACAGGAATTCAACTGTCCACTGGCTCACTCATTATTGCACTGTGCCTCCGGCTGGGGGTCTGAGTAAAATGGTCAGTGCTGTGGAGGGCAGACCAGGCAGTGGAAACACACGGTCCCACGGCCACCAGGGAAAAGGTGATGCTCCTCCCAAAGTGAACATCACGTGAGCGGGGTCTTCAGTGCAGCTAAAAACGATGGGCTTAGGTACTAACATGTGCAAGTTGAAAATACCATAAATTTAAACATGTACTAACTGCACATGTTTGGATGCTCAGACCTTAGCACTCCTAGGTCCAAAAAGAATAAGGCAGCAGTGTGCCTAAGTGCACGGCTACCACAGCCTACTTAGCCCAGCTACAGAGCACACTGGAAGGGCGTGATCATCTCAGTAGACACATGGGTTGGCTGGGGGTTATGGCTCTTGACACTGCCCATCACAGAGAGAGCGAAGGGAGGGAGAAAGAGCACATAAGGCTAGCCTGGGGAAACAAAAGGCAAAATTTCAGTAGTTTCTTATTTGTGTTGACCAAAAGAGCCAATTCTAGCAAAATTAGAGCATAAATTCAGGTTTTCTGAGGGCAGCACTTCCACCTCACAGGAGGGGGGTCAGTGAAGTCACCATGCTGAGCGAGACAGAAAAGCTGGGGCGTGAGCAGAGAAAGCAAGGTGCACAGGGCGGGGGGCGGGGGGGGGGGGGATGCTGAAAGAGATAGGGAATCAAATAGTCTGGATTATATGAAGAGCCTCTGCAGGAGACGAAGCTCTGCCCCTGGGCGGGAAAGTTCAGGATGGAGGGCTAGGCCAGCCATGCCCTAGAACAGGCAGGGACTGCTATGCTGACCTTCCCAAGGAACCATCCTCCCACCAGCTCTAAGACACTGACTCGAGCTCTGCTGCAGGGGCAGCGCCTCTCGGCGCGAAGGCCTGCTCGACCAGGAAGGCCTGCACTAGCTGCTTAGGGAAAGGGCCCAATGGCCTCGGCAGGCCTGCCCCCTTACCTGCACAGGTGCCAGTCCTTGAGGTAGAGGCAGCCCCGCGGAGAGGAGCAGCCTCCTTGGTTGTACTCCTTCCAGTAGCTGATATAGTCACGGAACGGCATGTGCTCCTTGGGGTTTGAATTGTATTCCCGCACTCCACAGTTAGCAACCGGTACAACCACGTCTCCTGCAGAGAGAGGGTCCGCACAGAAGGGGCAGAGTCAGACCTGCGGTTCACCCACTTCGGCTCCGGGCGCCCCCGGCCGAATTACCGAGATTCTACTCGTCTGTCCGGCCCCGGACGCCCTCCCATCCCGGGGTCCCTGCCTCCGTCTGCGCCCTCCTACCATACTTGTGCAGCAGGTACTCGAAGTCAGGCTTTCCCTCTGGCGTCACCCAGCGCCGCCGGCTGCCCCAGGCCTCGGTGAAGGCGCTGGAAAACACGCAGGGCAGGTTAGGCAGCAGGAAGCCCTTGACGAAGTCGGCGTAGGAGAAGGCGTCTGGAGCCCTGATGAAGGTCACACTGCTGGGTGCGGGCCCGTCGCCGCCAGGGACTCGGCCGGGGAGGTTCCGGTAGTGCCGCTCGGCAAAGGTGCGCGTCTCCCGATCCATCCACCGGCGACCCTGTTACCGAAGGCCTATTCTCCCTTCTCACGTCACTCCAAATGGGGAGTAGAGGCGGAGAAACACCCTAAAACCAGTCAGGAGCAGAAACCACAGGGATGGAGCCCGGAACCAGAGACGAAAGGTTCGACATTCCAGTAGGAACTCAAGCCTTGGCGCTTTCTGGACGTGCGCGTGCGCCTTACGGCAGCCCTCCCCTCTGCGCAGGCGCACTCCGCGCAGGTGCGCTCGGCTAGTGGCAGACCGGCTTCCTAGCTGCTGGCGTCTGTATTTGGTGGTCCAGTTGCCCGTGCCCGTGCGTCTTCTGCGCGCACCCCCTGCCTCAGGTGAGCGGTAGTGCTAACACGCAGATAGGAAGTAGTCGAGCCCGCCACCGAGACGGGAGGTGAACCTAAATCCCAAACCTCAAAGGATGACCAGGTCCTGAAGAGATGGTAGGGTAAGGAGCGAACTCTAAGGGTCCGCGGGGCGTGGTGAGGTTCCCGAGTCTTCCGGATAGGATGAGGAGGAACCTTTCCAAGGATTGTGATGTACCGACAAATAGAACGGGGCAGATTAAAAGAGAGAATAGTTTATTTGGGGAAATTCTGAGGTTCATCTAGAGAGGTATGCATTGGGAAGCTGGAAGGGTAGAAGAAGGAGGAGGCAGATGAGTATTCGATCTCACTCGCCCCTTATGGATCTCACTGTGACTCTTGTGGTCAAAGTGTGGACCTCGGTTGAGGCTGGGTCATGGTAGATGACAGCTCATAGAGAAATTCAAGTGGAGAGAAATCTTCCTTCATACCAGAACTCATGGTGCACTCTGTAACCCGCCACTGGGGATGCTGAGACAGAAAGATCCAGAGCTTCTAGTTCAACATGAACCACAAAGCAAGACTTGTCTCAAAAAGAAAAATAGCCGGGTTACAATAACAACAGTAAAAAACTCCAACTCATCCAAAATTCCATCTACATTAGATAATACCACTTTTAGTATTGAGCCAGTTTTTCCAGGAATACATCCGACTACACATTTTATTCCTCCCTACCTGTGTCTAGGGTTCTCTTCTTTCTTTTCCTGCATTGACAGTGTGTTAGGTTTGGAAACATCTTTTTAGATCTTTAATGTACTTCCTGGCATAGCATTCTTAAAGTTCTTTGGTGACATGAGCTGATAAAGGCCATTTTGCAAGCTAATGAGCCCAACACCATTCAATAACCACTAGGGTAGATTCCAGGGGATCTGGTCACTGAAAGACCTGAGCAGGATCAGAGGATGGGGACTTTGAGCCCAGCCCTCGGCTTCTAGGGCTGAAGGTGGAGTGGGTCATCATGGTGTGTCTAATCAGTCATTCCCAGGGAGTGGAATGTCCCTAACACCTCTAGAAGACTCATCCAGGGGCTCCTGGAGGTTGTGCCACAGGAGAGCGTGGGTGGGTCTCCTCATACTAGACCTTTGCATCTTTTTATAACCCTGTAATCTATTTATTTCAATTAGCAATAATCGCGCCTCGGATAAACCTCATTGGCTACGATACTGCCACTGCGCAAAGCTCCTGTAATCTATTTATAATAAAGTAGTAAAGCCAGTAAGTTAGTGTTTCTCTGAGTAATATGAGCTTCTAGGGAATCCAAGTCAAGGAGGGATTGCCGGGACCCTGATTGCTAGGTGCTGGTCCTCAGAAAGAGGGCTGAGACAGCTGGCCTGCATCTACACTGAAGTTCTGATATCTTGGGCGATTGACCCTCCAGCCTTGGGATTTGATGTGATCTCCAGGCAGACATTGTCAGAGCTGAACTGAATTCAAAGATGGTCTTTATCTGTCCAGTGCTCAGGACCCTTTTAGGGCCCCAAAACTCTGTGCTGACTATGATGTGAGAATAGAGGTAAATCATGTAGCTTGTTTATCCCTAAAAGTGTGAAACCCAAAGAGGAATTGCTCTGTGAGTTGTGTATCTGAGATCAATGTCCCTGAGGAAGCTGTCAGGGCCAGCAGGTATATATGCTGTCAAGATCTCTGGGGCAGCGCAGCCTCTAACCCAGATACTGGAACATGAGCTCCTGTGGCCTCTTTAGTGAGTGCTGTAATTCTGTTCTTCACATGATGGCTGGCCTCTGGGCATCAAGTATGTGAGGTCTGGAGAGAGGCCCGGAGCACAGGTGTGTGCCCATGAAGTTGCCCCTCCTGCCCCCCAGCTCGGAACTGTAGTGATGCACATCCTCAGCCACACACAGACCTATGGAAACTGCGCATCCTGAGCAGAGCCACCCCAGAAGCAAACAGGAAAGGGTTGGAGCTGGCTCCCTGGAGGAGAAGAGGTGGAAACGGGATGGTCTCACCCCTTCTGAACGCCTAGAGCAAGCCCTGCAGCTAGGCTGTGGTGTTTGGTTGAAACCTCCTCAGACAGCATGGCTGAGCCTCCCAGGGTGGGGATGGGAACTTCTGAGGGAGTGGAAAGAGGGTCTGCTACAGAGCAGGGGACAGGTAGTGGAAAAAGCCCGTCTTGCCGCCCCCGCTCGGACACACTGTCCCACTGTTCTCCCTCTCAGCCTTCTAGTGGAGGTGTGCAAGGTTGCGTGTTCTGTTCCTTTGGAAATTAGCTAAAAGTAGGCTGCTTACATGCTACTGAGGTTTTCTCAAGGGCACATGTGAGATGGAAGTGCTGAAAGAGACCCATTATGCCAGTTCCAGTGTGTTAGGAGTCACCGTCGAGTGACGTGGGTCTCTTCCCCAAGAATGTCATTTATGTGAATTGGCTTGACACCCAAGGGTGGCCTGCCAGGCCTTCCCACAGTAATTGTGCCTCTCACTTGCAGGGTCCTCTCAGGGCGACTGCTCTGTACCTGTCCTGCTGGAGGCAAGTTACAGCCTTGCAAGACAGAGGCCACACAAAGGATTCAGGACCACAGCGTCCCTGGAGCACACACTCAGCATGTGTGCCCATGGAGTGCCCAAGGCTAGCTTCTCAAAGGTCACCTTTGGCGTACACTTGGAGTTACCTTTGGAAAGCTCTCTGGGAGTGCTGTAGTCGGTGGCTGGCATTTAGGAGGGGCAAAGGGGCTCTGTAAGTAGATGCTTTAAGACAGAAAAGCAATTCAGAGTCAGGACAGTGATGGGCCTTGAGACAGGGGTGGGAAGGAAGGGGCAGCAGAAAGAAGCTCAGAGCCCCATTAGAGTGGGCGCGCTTGGGCTTTGCACTGAGTATGTTAGCAGGGATGCTTTTTCTGATCTGTTTTGCAGTGCTCTCCCCCACTCTGCCAGAACTCAGGGCCTCCCATGAGCCCAGACAGTGCTTTAACCGCCCCCCTCCGCTCCCCAGGATCCTCTATTCTGAAGAGCTTTTAGCAGAAGCATGACATCTTAGCATTCTGTCTCCTGACTGGTTGGTGGTGAATACACTGAGGGGCGGGATGAAGTGAGCAGGTCCTGAAGGAGCTGTGCCAAGAAAGGATGACCCCTCACAGAGAGTGGTGTCACTGTGGAGAGCTGGCAGTGCCAAGTGGGGGTCACAGCCTGTGCCCCAAGCCAGGTCTAAAAAGAGCCCAATAACAGTGGAAAGCAGAAAAGGGGGAGTTATTCAGTATGGCCACCTCGGGAAAAGGACCAAAGATGTAGTGAACCCCCAAGTCCTGAAGTGAGGTTCAATAGAAGGCCAAAGATTTGCATATCTAAGCAGTATAGGTGTGGCCCCTCCATTAGCCCATCCTTGTGTGGACTTCAGTCACTTCCAGTGAGGGGTTCTAACAAGTTGTTAGAATTCCATGAAGTCTCTTTCTGGAAGACAGGTCCCCCTCTGGCTGGTGCCTTTTCTTTCTCCCAGCTTGAGATTTCTTGGGAAATTCACATTTCTTTGGGAATTCCATTGTTTTAATACTCTGATAGATTGAGAGACACAATTTTGTCTTTAAAATATCTTCATTTCTACCAGGCCTGTTAGACCAGGATGTGTTTAAGAGTATGAGGACAAGAGGGATCCAGAGAGACTCTTAGTTCCAACAAAGCTTTTGTTAAAAAAAGAACCACAGAGCCAGGGCCTAGTACCCAACAGATGACAAACTAGGAGCTGGTGGTGGGGTTGGGCACATGGAGATGCCTGTAAGGTGTGTCAGAAAGATGCCCAGCAGGCAACCAGAAGTCTGAGGGGAAGCCTGAGAGCTCATGGACTTGATAGTTGTGATTGGTGAAGCCAGCCTTGCCATGGTACTGTTCCACCTTTGTGTCTCATGGTGGGCGCAGTGAGTGGGAAGGAAAATGGTAACGGGGGGTGGGGTGTATATGTTTTCACTTGGAGATTTGTTGTTGCTGCTGTGTGCTTTTCTGAGACAGGGTTTCTGTGTGTGTGATCCTGTCTGTCCTGGAACTCAGTCTGTAGACCAGAATGGCCTTGAACTCACAGAGATCTTCCTTCCTCTGGAGTGCTGGGATTAAAGGTATAAAGCACCACTACCCAGTTTAACTAGGAGACTTATAATAGGCTAGGGAACTGATGAAGTTGTCAAGGGCAATTCCTGGAAGGAAGCTGTGTCTGAACTACAGTGAGTGGAGAGGTTGGACCACTGCCAGGAGCTAATTACCTTGTCTCAGGCCCATTCCTTGTCCACCTCTGTGTTAGCAATATCCTATGACTAATAGATTGAAGACCTTGGCATCTGTTATCTTGGAAAACCACCCAAGCCTTACCACACCATTACCAGCAGAGAACATCTGAGGCCTTAAATGGTTTGTCCATAGCCACCTCTCAGAACAATCTACTGACACATGATTTTACACTTCCCTCAATTTTTTTCATTCTGTAAAGCTATAAAAGTACATGAAAGTGCTTCCACTCTGGAACATGGAATTTGTGGTATCCTAAATCTGTGTGATGGACCATGCTCACTCAAAATGGCTCCAGAAGAAACATCTGCTATTGTATCTGAGGTGAGAGCTGTGCTTCCTGTGTTGACAGAGGAAATGGGATTGGCTACAACATGTAGCCCGTGTCCAGTTGCCAGAATTTTGTAAATGAGGTTCTTTGGCCGAGCCACAGCCCAGTTAAGTGTTACCAGTGGTTGTTAGTGACAGTGACTAAGACTCATGGCTCCTAGGCCTAAAGTGCTGACCACATGCCCCTCACAGCAGGTTCATAGGCCTGGAGCAAAGGAGAGTGAAATCAGTGATGCTGAGGAGTAGGGACTGGGTGGGGATTGCTGGGAAGGGTCTGGCTTCAAGGGAGCAAGAGCCCCTTCTTGAAGACTTGGCGGGAACAGTGTAGGTCTGAGCAAGTTGGAAGGTCACGGGGTCTAAGCATGCATGGGCAGCTTCTGCTGCCTGGGTGGGCATGGTTTTCTCTTTCTGCCCTTCCACTCAATATCTGTTTATTTTGGCTTTCTGGAAAAGACATCCTGGAAGTCTGTGGTAGGAAAAGTTATGGCCACATGTTCCTCCTTTGAAATTTGTCAAACAGGGGTACAGTTCTTGTCCTCCTTGTCTGTGATGTCAGAGTGACAAGTGCTTGTTGTTCCTCCCTCCCCTCAACTTTTGGTTTTCTGTCCTTTTCTCTTGGACTCTAGGAATGACTTAGAGCTGGTATTGATCTGAGGGCTTTTAGTCATTTTACCAGAGGGTAAACAGGGTCCAGAAGATGAGGTGATTTTTCCCAAGTCGTAAAGCTGTGGTGGAGCTGGAGGAGTGGCAGCTGGACTCACAGTGAGCTTCCTCTGTTGCTGCTAGGCAGGGTTTCTGGGGAATGTGCGGATGCTATCTCTGCCCACTCATGGAGTAATTTCCAGTGCCATGCTCAGGAACAACCTTGGGGAGCGGGTGATTGCCCACACACGGTTTTTGTGATGTATATCAGTGCAATAGTGCGCTATATTGTTACCTCATATGTGACTTCTCCTGGGAAATGAAGCATCTTCTGCTGGCTATCAGCCCCTAGGTAACTTCAGGATGGAATCGGTCATTGAAAATCCAGGGCAGGATCAGAAGATAGGGTGTTTAGTCTTACTCTAGGCTGCAAAGAAGGAAGAGGGGTGAAAGTTGGACAGATCACCAATGGCTTAGTGTTTGAATCAATCACATCCATGGAACGAAGCCTCCATGGGTAGGCTGCCCCCTAGGCAAGCTTCCAGTTGGTGAACACTCACAAGTTTCAGCGAGGCCAAGGAAGCCTCATGCCTTCTTCAAGTGTGGCCCAGTGCATCTGCATCCATTGTGATACCCTTTATAGCCAAATAGTAAACGTAAGAGTTTCCCTGAGTTCTGTAAGCTGGCTGAGAAAGTGAATCCAATCTGAGAAGATGGTGAACCCTCACCTATGGTCAGTGGGTCAGATGTAGCCTGGGTTTGAGGTTGGTATCTGCAGTGAAGGCGCCTTAGGAACTGGCTGTCTTCAAGTAGATAAGGCTGCATGGAAGTGGACTAGAGACACCCAGCCAGTGTCCATTTTAGAACCAATTGCTGGATGGTAAGTAAGGAGACACCCCCACACCCACACACATGAGTTCGCACACATGATATCAATACAGGAGAAACTGGAGTTTGGTTTTCTCCTTACATGGACCCAGGCATTGAACAGGCTATTGTCTCCTGGTCAGGTCTGTTGTAGTTGAGCAATGGGAAGCCCCCTCTCGCTGGAAATGGAGACAAGGCTGTGTTTAGAAGCTGAGTAGTGCTCAGTGTGGCTCCCTGCCTCGAACACTTACCTTTGCCTTAGAAACCATGGCTGGGCTGAAGGGCTTCCCCTAATTCTGAGAGGTACATGCCAGTATTTTTTAGAACTATTCTTTTGTGTATGGGTGCTTTGTATGTATGTTCACCACCTGAGTGCAGTGCCCCTGGAGGCCTGAAGAGGGCATCAGGTTCCCAAGCCCATGAGTTATAGACAGTTGTGAACCACTCCATGGATGCTGAGAATCTAAACTGGGCCCTTGGGAAGAACAGCCAGTGTTCTTAAACAGCAGGGCATTGCTCCAGGGCCACCAGTGACTTTCAAGGGTTCAGAGGTCACAGGCATGGCTTGGATGTGCTCTAGCCTGTGACCATGAGTGTTACTGGCATATAGGCAGATCTTTTGCGGCATGAAGGTATCAGCCCTTCTCTCTGTAGCTCCAGGCCTTATGGAAGAAGGCTCAGGCACTTGTTGCCAAGACTCCCTGTGGTTTATCCAAGTAGAAGACACTGCTATGGTGTGTCCTGGTGTGCCAGGGAGGAGCTCATAATGCAGACTTGCCCGCTGAACCCTCCCTCAGAAAGACAAAGCGGCCCTCTGTACAGGAGGAAGTGTCTCCTGCAGCTGAGCAAAGCTCCCTCACTTTTCCAGTGACATCAGGCTGTAAACTTCCTGGCTGTGTCTCATGGAGCTTTCCTGAGGTGAGCATGCACGGTGTTGTGTTTGTGTTTAGCGTGGTGGTTCTCCTTGGTCTGGGCAAGGACAGGTTGCCAGGAGACCTTGCTCAGGCTCCACATAGGACCTGGTTGTCCTCTGCAACTTGGAGTTATCTCTGAAATCCTTTCTTGAAAAATAACTTTTACGTATCTTCTTTTCATTTCTTTGTGATGATGACAGGAATCTCATGCCTAGTTGGAACTCTTTGCCAGGAGTGTGCTAGCTACGGGTCCTGGGGCTGGCGGAGCTGTGATTTGCTGGGTTGGGAGTGATTTGTGAGAGCCATAGACCCATCCTGGGAAATGTGGGCCTTCTTGAGGGTGTCATGGAGAAAAGCTCTAGCATGTGAAGACCTTGAGCTAGGCCAATAGAGAAGTCAGTCAGTGTTTTTACCTGTCACTTCCATTTTGTGTATATTAAGTGACACAAATCAAGTATCCTTTCTCCCTCTGCTCCTCTTTCCTGTTATGTCTGCTTGTTTGTAAACTCTAACCAGATGCTGAAAGCTAAGGCCAGGAGGCAGGTTTTAGGTATGGTGATTCCTTGAGCAGTGGTTCTCAGCCTTCCTAAAGCAGTGACTCTTTAATCCAGTCCCTCATGATGTTGACCCCGACCACAAAACTCTTTCTGCTGCTATTTCATAACTGTAATTTTGCTACTGCTATGAATTAGAATGCAGATATCTGACATGTGAACCGGAGAGGGTCTTGACCCACAGGTTGAGAACCCGATCCGTAGAAGTCCTAGGAAATATGGACTTAAGACACCATGGCAGACTCCTCACGTTCATGTTAGGTGAGCTTACATGTTACTGTCATATAATCATTGTGTTTCATATAGTGTTCAATGAAGGCTGCCATGAATAGGAATCTGAGCAGGATGGGCATCTGCCATGCTCTCTGTGGCCCAGCTGAACAAAACCCCAAAAATGAGTACATGTCCATCACAAGGACTCCACTGAGCCGGAACCTTGAATGGAGTAGTCTCCTCTCCTCCAAGAGCTTTTAGTCAAACGAACAAGATGTGTCATACTGTGTCCTTGTTTTTAGCCAGCCAGCCAGCCAGAGTCTTTCTGTCTACTCAGAAAATGTGACTAGGCCAGGGGAAGGACTTTTAGTCCCAAGCCTGGAGTACCCACAATCTTGAGGGTTACTCTACAGAGCACACCCAGAGGCATTTAGTTCTAAGCTCTGGGAATAGGGGCCTGCTGCTCTATTAAAAGCCAGACTTGTGTCCCTGGATCTTCAAGTTGAAGGTTTGTTGCTCTGAGTTTTACCAGTGTTCCCTCTACGTGGCACCTATTATAACCTGTGGCCTCTGCTGCTCATGGTACAGGTCTTGAACGGCTCTCAAGTATTAGGATGCTATGCTCCAACAGCAGTTTGTCATGTCAGACTAAGGCATAGAGTGTTGGGACTCTGTCTTGGGTCTTGAGAAGCCAGCATCACAACTTTCCATGCTGCAATTTGGAATGTCTGGGTGTTAAGGCTTGGCAGCTCCCTCACCTCTTCCAGTGATCAAAGCCAGCAGGTTCATTGCCTTCAGCTGCTCACAGCCTGTCTTTTTTTTACCACCTCTGCTCCCAACCACAGTCAGTCTTTGTACTCCTTAATGACTGTCTGGCTTTTGCTGCTTTTGCCATTGATCATTACCACTTTCCCTTTTATGTTACCAGGTTAGCCCAATTTAGTAATGATAGAGACCAAAATGGGCCACTGATGTGGCTCAGAAGACAAACATGCGTAATGCTAAATCTGAGGACCTGAATTAATTCCCTGGGAATGCACATGGTGGAAAGTGAGAACCAGCTCCTTTAAGTTGTCCTCTGACCTATACATTGGTGACATGACAGGTGTGCCTCAGATAGCGTCAGCATGATTGTGGCTCATTTAACCACCAATCAGACTAAGGACATTGCATACCTCATTTGCCTTAGTGGGACAGAGGGACCTCTGGGCAGGAACTGCCTTCATGTAAGTCACTTCTCTTTTTTTTCTAGCCTTGTGCTTTTACATTTTCCTCAGCCTGCTGTCCCTTTGCTTGCTTGCTTTTTGTAAAATAGTCTTATATTTTGGTGGAATTCTGTTGTAGTGAAATTTGTTGACAATACCCCTACTGGTTTATACGGTAGTTGTATTTTCAGTTGCACTGTTCTCCAGGATGACTGCACTGATTGGCATCCCCCCAGCTGTGGTAAGGGCTCCCTTTTCTCTGCCTGCCTGCCAGCACTTACCATCCTCAAGCCCTCTAGCCCAGACACTAGGAATTGAGCCTAAGGCCTCACATGTGCTAGGCAAGTGCTCTACTCCTGAAGGATGTGCTCTGCTTCTCAGGATGTTCCTGAAATCTCTTTAGTCTTTTGATAGCCATTCTTACTGGGGTGATTCAGCCAGTGGGCAGATTTTCTCATACTTGGCCATTTGTATGATTTGTGAAAACCGTTCATTCATATTTTAGCCCTTTAGTTGCATTTTTGGTGTTTGTAAGATTATTATGTATTTTAGATATTAATATTTTAAGGCTTATTTGTTTTATGTGTCTGAATGTTTTCCTGCAAGTGTGTATGTACCACTTACATGTAAGCGCCTATGAAGGCCAGAAGAGGGTGGTCTGATTCCCTGGGACTGGAGTTATAGCTCGCTGTGAACTGCCATGTGAATGCTGGGAATTGAACCCAGGGTCGGTGGAGGAACAGCCAGTGTCTTAACCACTGAGTCATCTCTCTGGTCTAAGGGATATTATTTTTTTTTTTTAATTTGTGTGCCTTTTGGTCAGGTGGTGGTGGTGCATACCTTTAAAACAGAAGTCAGCAGGCAGAGGCAAAGTCTCTTTGACTTCGTGACTTTGAGGCCAGGCTGGTCTATAAAGTGAGTTCCAGGACAGCCAGGGCTACACAGAGAAACCCTGTCTCAGAACAGCAATGACAAAGATTGCATACACTGTAAAATACTGAACTTCATGGTATGCTGTCACACATTCATATAATGTACTTTTTCCCCCTTGATGACAGTCATTTTGGTGAGATGAATCTCAATGTAGTATTATTTTTCTCTTCTCTTCTCTCCTCCTCTCATTCCTTCTCCTTCCCTTCTCTTTCCCCTCCCCTTCCCCTCCCTTCTTTCAGCTCCCTGCCCCTCCCCTCTCTTCATTTTTTGGACAGCAATTCACATAGCCCAGGAAGGCCTCAAACCAGGTAGCTGAGGGTGATCTTGAACTTCTGATCCTCAGGTTGCCAGCTCCTAAATTTATGCATTTCTTTTAGACTTTCCAGTTTGATAAGCAGGTACTTTTCTGTAGTAGCTTCTTTTTCAAAGAGCAGACTGATTTTATATTTATTTACGTGTATGTCTGTTTGTGTATATGTCACATGAGAACAGTGGCCACAGATGCCAGAAGTGTGTGTCAGATTCTCAGGAGCTGGAGTTGCAAATGGTTAGGAATCCCCAGTGCTGGGAATCAGACTACTCTAGAACAGCAGTAGGAGCTCTCAACTGCTGAGCTGTCTCTCTAGGCTGGACAGTTGTTTATTTTTTCCCCCTTTTTGTTTTTTTTAAAGTCAGGGTTTCTCTGTATAGCCCTGGCTGTCCTAGAACTTGATCTGTAGACCAGGCTGGCTTTGATCTCCTGCCTCTGCTGGGATTAAAGGCATGTATCAGCATGCCTGGCTTCATCTCTTATTTTATTTATTTGGGTCTTTTTTCTTGTTTAGTTTATCTAAAGATTTGCTAATTTTTGTTTGTTCAGAAAATGAAACACTTTACTAATCTTTTGTGTTTTGATTATTTGACACTTGTATTTCATTCTTATTGGTGTTCTCTGTGTGTGCACGTATTTGTGGAGGTCAGATAACAGTTATTGGGAATCAAGTCTCTCCTTCCACTGTAGGATCTAGGAACTGAACTCAGTCAAGTCATCAGGCTTTGGAGGTAAATGAAATTGTTGAGCCATTTTACTGTCCCTTTTGTATTTTTGAAATTTTAGTTTTATGTATTTCTACCGTGGTTTGTTTGTTTGTTTTCCCTTATACTTTGGGGTTTGGTCTATTGCCCGCTGAGTCTTTGAGATCCACTGGGATGTTATTTGAAGTCTTTCTGTCTTGGTTATGCATTTATTTCTGTAAACTCTCCTTTTAGTATTGCTTTTTCTATATTTCAACAAATTTTAACACAGTGCCTGCATGTGTGTCAGCTCTCACTATAGATGGTTGTAAGCCACGATGTGGTTGCTGGAAATTGAACTCAGTACCTTTGGAAGAACAGCAGCGTTCTTAATCTCTGAGTCATCTCTCCAGCCCAATATTTAAGACATATTTTTTATTGGTTTTCCACTGAACTATTTATGTGGCCAACAAATACTGATACAATTACATAATATCTACTCTGATATGAACACTGATACTTTTTTAAATTAGTTTACTTATTTACTTTACATCCCAACTGCAGTTCTCCCTCATGCCTCTCCTCCCAGCCCCACCCCCCACTCCCCTTCTCTTCAGAAATGGGGAGGCCTTCCATGGCTATCACCCAGCCTTGGCATATCAAGTTGCAGTAAGACTGGGCACATCCTGTCCTATTGAGACTAGACAAGGCAGCCCAGTTAGGGGAAGTGCCCAGAGGCAGGCAGCAGAGTTGGAGACAGCCCCGGCTCCTACCATTAGGAGTTTCACTTGAAGACTAAGCTATGCAACTGTTACAGATGGGCATGTCACTGAAAAGAAAAAATAGAATAGACATTGTGGATGGACATAGTTGGGGGGGGAGGTCAGGAGGGAGGATAGGAACTGGAGGGATCAGGTGAGGGGAGGATGGAGGGAGAGCGCATTGGGAGAGACAACTGGAATGGGGTGGGAGGGGACATCTTTGGGACCAGGTAGAAATCTAGGGTAGTAGAAACTTCCAGGAATCTATGAGGGTGACCCTACCTAAGAGTCCTACAGTGGGGGGAGGGGGGGGAGTATGGAACCTGAACCAGGCATCTGTAACTAGGCATGACTTTCAGTAGAGGGGTTGGGACACCAGCCCAGCCACAAAGCTTTCGACCTACAATTTGTCCTGCCTACAAGAGGTGCAAGGGTATAAAGATGGAGCAGAAATTGAAGAAATGGCCAAGCAGTGACTACTTCAGTTTGAGACCCATGTCCTGAGAGGGAGCCCACCCCTCACATTTTTAGGGATACCCTGCTATGCTTGCAGACAGGAGCCTAGCATGATCAAAGAGGCTTCACCCAGCAACTGATGGAAACATGCAGAGACCCACCGCCATTCATTAGGGGGAACTTGGGGGATCCTGGGGAAGACGGGGGTGGGGGTGGGAGGGAGAGGACTGTAGGAGCCAGAGAGGTCAAGCACACTGCAGGAAGGCCTCCAGAATCAACTAACCTGGGCCCATGGGCCCCCACAGAGGCCGAACTGCCACCCAGGGAGCATGCATGGGACTGAGCTGCCTTTTTTTAAATAATTTTTTTATATTTTAATTAAAATATAATTACATCATTTACCTGCTTCCCTTTTCTCCCTCCAGTCTCTCCCATGTCCCCGCCCTCCAAGACCCTCCTGTTCCTGTCTTACATTGATAGCTCCTTTTCCTTTGATTCTTACTGTTACACACACACTACAGCCTTCTGAGTCCATTATTATTCTTTGTGTGCATATGGTTTCAGAGCTGACCACCTTGTATTGGATTGTCACAGGGTGTTCATACCTGGGAAATTCTCCCTTTCTATTTTTTAAAAAAATAATTTAGAAACACTGATGAAGCTGTAGAGAAGCGTAGTAGTTTAGAACACTGGCTGCTTTTCCTGAGGACACAGGTTCAGTTCCTAGCACTCACATGACAGCTCATGACTGTCTGTAACTCCAGTTCCAAGGGCTCCAATGCCCTCTTCTGGCCTCCTTGGGCACATATGAAGTGTACAGACATCCATGCAGGGAAAACACCTATACATATAAGAATAAATAAATAAATTGAAAAAGAAAAGTATTGGTTGTAGTTCTTCTTGAAGGTCTGGTAGAATTCTGTGGGTCAATCTGGACCTAGGCTTTTTTTTTTTTTTTTTTTTTTTTTTTTTTTGGTTCTATTTTTTTCTTTTTTTTTTTTTTTTTTTTTTTTTTTTTCAGTCAGAAGTCTCAATCTCTTCCTTTGTTATGGGTCTTTTTTAGGTTGTTGGTTTCTTTTAAGATTTATTTATTATTATTTGTATAGTATTCTGTTTGCATTTATGCCTGCAAGCCAGGAGAGGGTACCAGATCTCATTATAAATGGTTATGAGCCACCATGTAGTTGCTGGGAATTGAACTCAGGACCGCTAGAAGAACAGCCAGTGCTCTTAACCTCTGAGCCATCTCTCCAGCCCCAGTTGTTGGTTTCTTTTTGTGCTTATTGGAGTACAAGTTTTTGAAGTCTCCTTAATAATATTTTGAATTTCTTTGTTGTCTGTTGTAATGTTTTCCCTTTCATTTCTGGTTTTGTTAATTTGGGTCACCTTCCCCTCCCCCCGCCGCCCAGGGGTCTCTCATTCTAGTTTATCTTCTTAAAGAACCAGCTCTTAGAGTTGTATCTTTGTATTGTTTCCTATGTTTCTATTTCATGAATATCTGCTTTGATTTTTATTATTTCCTGTCATCCACTGTGCTTAGATCTGGTTTGTTCTTATTTCTCCAAATTCTTATTTTTCAGATATTTTTTAAAAATATATATTTTTTTAATTTTATGTGTGTGTTTTGCCTGCATATATGTCTTATGTACCAGGTGAATGCCTGATAACCACAGAGGCTAGAGTTGCATCATTAAGTTTTATTTTTGCTCTTTTGATTTTTAACATTGGAACTTAAGGCTCTACACTTCCCTCTCAGGGCTGCCTTTACCATGTCCCAGAGGTTTTGTTGTGTTGAGAATTCATTTTCATTTAGTTTTCAAATACTTTGATTTTTTTTTTCTTGACTTTTTTGACTCATTCAGTAAATAATGAGTTGTTTAATCTCCATGGGTTTATACACTTCCTAGAGTTTTGTTTTGCCATTGATTTTAAGATTTATTGCATAATGGTTAGATGGGATGCATGGAGTTATTTCCATTGAAAGTGTGTTGCGTGTTCCAGCCCATGGTCTAGTTTACAGAAGCTTCCCTGTGCTGCTGAGCAGAAGGAGCATGCGTTGGTGTGTAGGCTCTGTGTGCTCTGTTCACAGTCTGTTAGGACTGTGTGGTATAAGATGTCATTGAACCGGAGGCTTCTCTGTGGAAGCTGTGGTGGTTTGAATGAGAATAGCTCCTATGAGCTCATGTATTTGAATGTTTGGTCACCAGAGAGTGGAACTATCAAAAGGATTAGAAGGATTAGGAGGTGTGGCCTCATTGGAGTAAATGTGTTCTTGTTGGAGGAAGTGTATCACTGGGGGTGGGCTTTGAGGCTTCAAAAGCCTGAGCCAGCCCCAGTCTCTCTCTGTCTCTGTCTGCTTGTCTGTGGATCAAGATGTAAATCTCTCAGCTACTTCTCCAGTATCACATGTGCTGCTGCCATACTTCTTGCCATGATAATGAACTTAAACTTCTGAAACTGTAAGCAAGTCCCCAATTACATGCTTTCTTTGATAAGAGTTGCCTTGGTCATGGTGTCTCTTCACAGCAATAGAACAATGATTAAGACAAAAATCTTCACAAGTTTTTGGCTATTATTTTAATAAATAAAATTTTAGTGCCTTTTTCTTTTAATCCTCTGGAATTCCGATAGTGTATCTATTTGTTTCCATGATGATTTCCCATTTCTTCATTCTTTTTTCTTTTCTTACCATTATTTTTAGTTCATTTTCATTCTCTCTCTCTGTGTGTGTTTATGTGTGTATGTGTGTGTGTGTGTGTGTGTGTGTGTGTGTGTGTATTCATGTGAGTACAAGTGAGTACAAAGTTCCTGCTGAGCCCAAAGGCATTTGGATTTCCTGAAGTTGGAGTTCCAGATGGTTGTAAGTTAGGAACTGAACTCTGGTCCTCTTAATTGCTGAGCCTTCTCTTCAGACCCTTCTGTTTATATATTTTAGAATATAGTTATTTTAAATGATGAGTTAGTTCAAAAGAGTTATCCTTGATTCAAAATTTAGTTTATTCTAGTCTCTTGTGGAAGCTATCTATTTTATTTCATGCTTGTGAATTGTGTTTTTTTGTTTTGTTTTGTTTTTTTCTCCAAGACTTCTGGTTAATCCACACACACACACACACACACACACACACACACACACACGTTCTTTTTCATTTTTTTTTTTTAATTTATAAAATGAATTGTTTTCCTAATTTTGCTCTCTGTATTTTCTTATATTTTAGTGGTTTTCCTTAGGATTTTTGAATTATTTTTTGGTAACCCCATAGATTTCCTTTGAATTGAGATCTAGTTCCAGGAATATCTGTGTAGGAGTGTCATACATCCTTGTTTTGTTTTTTTTTAACTTCGTTGGATATTTTCACATCTGGCATAATAGTTACCTTTTCCAATTTTGTGGACTAGCTGTCGTTTGGATAGGATTTAGGGTCCAGTGTCCTTAGAGGGGAACTTGGAAGTGTGGCCTGTGTAGTTTCGCCAGCTTTGGTCAGTGTCGCCAGTGCTGTGTGGTCTGCAGCAGTGTGTGAGAAGAGGTGTACAGCTTTGCAGTGGACATTCTCAATGTGTTTCCTTCTGCTTTGTGGACCTGAGTGCCTGTGACTCTGGGACTTATGGTGATGGCCGTTGAAGTTCTAATGCTACAGAATGTGGAGAGTCCTGTCACTATGTCCTGTGGGGCAAATGTAGGTGATGGCAAGGGTGTGGCACTGGTAGCTATGGTCTTAGAGCTATATGACATTGATAGGACCTTCCCCAGGTCCCCCTGGTCTATGTCTGTGGACCATAGATAGAATCTTCTCCAGGCTTCGGGAGACAAGCACAGGTGATGCAGCACCTTGGGTACCAGTAGCTGTGAGGCTTCTAATTCCAATGAGGTGAATACAGGCAAAGCCAGGGTTGGAACAACAGGATACCAAGAAGTCTGTTCTCTGCCCAGTCAGACTCATCAGGCTCAGGGCTTCTTTGGTGGTATCTGGAGTTGGCTCCTGCCTCCTAAGTTAGAATGGCATCTAGCTTGTGTTCTGAGGAAGGGGAAGGGCAATGTGAGATCATTCTTAGGAGCAGAATAGTCACTTAGAGCTCCATACTTGATTTGAATCCATTGAGTGCTGTGGGATCCTGCAGTTAGGTCTGCTGGTCTGCTGCTGTCCCTGGTACTTCCCAGAGGCCTTAGCAGAGGCCTGGAGCAGACTTTGAAGTAGGGCTCTGCTCTGCTGTGACTATTCTCACCATTTTCTTGTCTGCTTTTTGTCCCTCCCTCCCCCCACCACTCTCCTCTGCTGCTCTGGTAGACCCACCTGTGTCTCCTCCCTGCTGCTATGGACATCCTGAGGGACTAAGCTAAGTTCCTGACCTGGTGGTCTGTATAAGCACAGGTCTTCTGATCAGGGAGCTGGTGGCCATGTGCAGCATGAGTGGAGGTGACTGGCAGGCCAGAGGTTTCCTGGCCCCACTGCTGTTCACTGAATCCACAGCACTACTTCAACACTCGAGAGGGAGTATCCAGCCTTCAGCATCGATGCCCTCACCTCTAGACTTCCACCTGACACTACGGGAAACATGACTGAGGGCAAAGTGGCAGCCTAGCCCATACCTTTCAGGGAGACCTCCTGCTTGGGCAAGGGGATCCTATCACAGGGCTACAGTCTGTTCAAGAACCTCATTTTGACACGGATTCTGCTTTGGTAGGTCTGGTGCGGATGTTGCCTTGTTTGGTGATTATCTCCAAGACTGACTCTTCAGAGCATGGCTCAGTGAGCGAATGGATGAAATTCTCATTGACTGCACATCACAGGACTACAGATCCTGCCAGAGCCACCTTTTGTATGCTTGATGCCTTTCATGGCATTTGCATACCAGGAGCTTAAAGACCTGGTCACTGATAGCAGTGTCCCTGTAGTCTACAGCTTGGTTCAGTATTTCAGGGAACATGCTAAGATATTTCATAAGAAGTGAACTAAAACTGTATTTGAGAGAGACAGACAGACAGACAGAGGGGAGAGGGGAGAAGGACACATAGAGAAACACAACTAGAGAAATGCAAAGGCAGGAAGGTGGGGAAAGCCCTGATTTGTACTTTGCAGTGCAGTACCTTCCTGGGCATTGCCAGGCCTAGCTTTTACCCAGTTGGTATCATATAGTGTGGAGCCTCCTTTCTTGACTAATGCTTGGTTTCTGTACAAAGAAGATTGGGCAGCAGATCCTATAAGGGTTACTTCAAACTTTCATCCATGACTTATAACTGCTTAACATAATTAGAAATATGAAATTTCAGACAGTAGTCAGGTATGGTGGTATGTTAATACTTCTAGCACTGGCCAAGTACAGCATGGGAACTTGAAGCCACCCTGGGCAGTAAGTTCAAAGCTGGTCTGAGCAACATGTAAGACCTGTTTCAAAAGACAAAGCCTAACAAGGGCTGGGGATATAGTTCAGTAGACCATTTTCCTAGATGTGATTCTCATTACTCAGGGAAAACAGAAACAGAAGAAAATGAAACCCTCACACTTCACTATTTATGGCCACACAATAACACTATCTCTATATAAATGCCTCCATGCACATGTGACTTGAAGTAGCTCTGAGATGTCTGTCCAGGAGGGGAACATGAGCAGTTGGATACACACACAGTGAATTCAAAGAGGACCCTTAGGAGATCCTTAGGAGGACCTTGTATAGATAGACAGTAATAGGGACATCACAGCCACAAGGACATGTACATGACAAGGGCATAGGAGTGGAGAGTCTTGTGTTGGGAGTGATTGGACAGGCACAGTTTTTGGTTCTGATCTCAGCCCTCTCTGACTTTTACTTACTGTGAGGGGCCCAGAGCTCCCTGGAGGCTGTACCTTCTCTCTAGGCCAACCTCCTGCTGTCTGTAATCTGAAAGAAATTGATTCATTTCAGCCTCATCTGCCCACTGATTGTTTCTTTCCCCTCAGAGACAGGTACTGCAGCCTCTCTGTGTAGCTCAGCTACCTAAGGGCAGATGAGCGGTGATGTGCGTGTCCACTCCTGGCCTTGCTCCTACTATCTGGACCTTGAGAAGCAATGGGTTCCTGGGAAACTGACCTTGACACCTCATTCACTGAAGTTCAGTGCGGACAGAACTGAAGAGGTCCTTGTCGGTCTGCCCCTCTCCAGCATCACTGAGATCAGAAAAGAGACTTCTCTCTTTATCTTCAGTGCCATCACAGTCCTGGAGAAGGGCCAGGCCAAGCACTGGTTCAGCTCCCTGCGGCCCAGTCGCAATGTGGTCTTCAACATCATTGAGCACTTCTGGAGGGAACTGCTGCTGTCCCAGCCGGGCACTGCTTCCAGCACGGCCTCCCCGAAAACCAGGGGCCAGGAGCTGATGGGACTGATGGCTACTTCCCAGAGACGCATGGAAGACACATCAAAGGTCCTTCACCATCAGGGCGAGCAGCTAGACAGCGTGATGAGGGGCCTGGAGAAGATGGAGTCAGATCTAGATGTGGCTGACAGGTGGGCAAACCCCAGGGTCTGCTCTGCCTTTGCTGGAAAGGCAGAGCAGAGTGTGCTCTGGACGATCTCATGGTTAGCACATTCCTAGCACCTAGAGAAAAGGCTGTGCCCCTGCTGTGTGCACTGTGTGGGACTCATCCCAGAGAGCCACTGCCTGTTATCACTGGGATCCTCTTGGTTCACAGAGAGTAGGGAGGCAAGTGTCCATGTTGTGATGGCTGCACGCTCTGTTAATGTGTGTGTTTCCTGGGTGCTGATTGGTCATGTCCCCAACTCTCAGGTCACTAGTATGCTCTGTGTCCCCTCCTGGTGCGGATCTGCTCCGACAGGGACAAGTAGGCTTTTATTTTTTGTTTTCTATGTACTTTGAAATGTGTTTTGGGGTAGCCTTCATTGTCCTTACTGAGTTTGTCCTTCAGAATGGGCTTTTTTTTCCCACATCACTTTAAAAATGTGACCCATTTGGAGCTCCCTTTGTGTGTGTGTGTGTGTGTGTGTGTGTGTGTGTGTGTGTATCTTCTATTGGCTGCCTTGTGTTTTTTCTGTCTTGTTTCATTTGTAGTTCTCGAGCTTTTATTTCTCTTAGATTTTAATTCCTAAGAATTCATTTTGCTCTGCACATGTTGCCTGACTCATGTCTCAACCCTGCTTCCTGTCTGTTGTCTTATCTCAGCATTTCATGTGCCTTTTATTGTTTTATTTTATTTGTTTACTTATTTATTAGCTGTTCAAAACAGGGTTTCACTGTGTAGCTTTGGCTGTCTTGGAACTATCTTTGTAGGCCAAGGCTGGCCTGGAACTCAAGAGATCCACCTGCTTCTGCCTTCCAAGTGCTGGGATTAAAAGGTGTGTGCCACTACTGCCCAGCCTTTGTTTATTTGTTTTTAAGACAGGGTTTCTCTGTGTAGCCTTGGCTGTCCTGACTCACTTTATAGGCCTGCCTGCCTCTGCCTCTGCCTCTGTCTCCCCAAGGGCTGAGATTACAAGGGTGTACCACTAAGCTTGACTTCTCTGGTTTTATACTGACCTGTTTCTCCTAGTTTTCTCTTTGTCTGGATTTCTTTTTATTTTCTGTCTTTAATCAGAAGCATTTGTCCCAGGGTCCTTCCACAACTGTACTGTCAATAAAGCCTCATCTGGGGTCCCTGCTTCCCTCTTGCAATGTGAGCCTGATAGGCTTTGCCAGTCTTAGTGTGAAGGATCCAGCTCTCTTCTCCCTATTCTGCCCCTGCAGTGTCTCCTCGCAAGTGTTTAGGTTGGGTGTAAGGCCTGAGTGTCTTCCTCCAAGCCAGCATGCTCTGTCACTGACCCCTTTCTACCCCTGTGCTTAGAGGATGCCAATACCACCTTTGTTACTGTACCTAGATGTTCAGCTTCTCCCACCATTAGTATACAGAAAAGTTTCCACAATCTTGTTGCTGTCTCTTTCTGTCCTTAGGGAAGTGGTTTTTAGTTTGTGGTCTGTGAACATCATTTCTCCCTGGCCATTCTTCCCAAGGCCCATCTTTGGGAGTGCTCTTTTTCAGTATACCATGTTCAAACTTATTTTAAATTTCCATGCTTATTTCTTAAAAAGTAGTTGGAAATGTACCCTTTCGGATTCTTGTAATTACAGTTCTACAGTTCTGCTTTTTTGGTTCAGTTATCCCATAGAGTTGCGCTGAAAATATTAGGTAGAAGAGTGGACCTCTTTGATAACCTGTAGTATTAGTGCCACTCTGAGTAGCCTGATGAGATCTCAGACCTGATTGCCCATGCCTCTTAGGATAGCATCAGCCCTTTGTCTGACCTTCTGCACTGTTCACCACCCGTGTCAGTCACTAGCAGCCACTTTGGCTATCAGAATGCGTAGGTGTCTCAGTGCTGTGGTCAGCAGTGTTTTATTTAGTAATGATCATAACATGCAAGAATAGTGGTGCTCGCAATTTGGATAAGCCAAGGAGAGGCTATGAAGGAGACACGGCAAGACGTTCTGGAAGGAGACTCTCACCTTCCTGTTGCAATATAGCAATGGTATATGTGGTCCTTAGGGCCTGGGAACATGTGCTTCCTATGGATGAAGGGCTGTGAGTGTAAAGAGCAGTGTTCCCTTGCCGCTGAGTGGTCCAGGCCCTTTCAGTGCTTCTTAGGCCTTTTGCCTTTTGCCTTTTGCCATAGTCCACATGTGGCTAAGGGCATGCTGAGTGGAGGTGTGGCGGCACATCCTCCTCTCTCATCAAGACAAAGGTTCTTTTAGTAAGACCATGTCTTGGAGGTAGGCGTGGGTCAGGAGTGTTACAGGAGCAGACAGCAGAATCCGCAGTTCAGAATTGGCGTCTTAGTTCTCTCTGGCCCCAACTTAGTTTTGTCCTAGGGATGAACTGTGATGAGGTGGATATGGAGAGCAAACTCTCTCTGTTTCAGGAATGGGGATTTTTATACCATCTTCTCTTGTGGTTGACTGTGTTTCTGCCCCTGCTCATATGGACACATACGTGGAATTTGAGGATAGTTCAGCACATTTCATAGTCTTCCAAGCTAGAGTTTCTATTGTTTACTTCTGGTTCCTGTTGGGAAATGAGGTTTAATCCGGGCACACTGGATACATCCAAGCCCTGTCTTCATGAAAACTCAGCAGATGAGTCAAGGGAAGTGAGAGTCTGATGTCGCAGGGCCAGTCACAGGAGCTGGCTCAGTGTTTGGCTCTCCTCCTGACAGTGCTCACCCTTAAAGAGCCATCACTGTCAAGCACCCCAGCTCGTGTTGGAGAGGGCACATCCTCCCACATGCCCTTTCCTGCACTGTTGCCTCACACTTCCTGCCAGCCGCCCCTGGCGCAGGCCTCACGGACACTTCAGCAGAACCAGAGCTTGTATACTTCTTAAAAAATTTAATCATTTTGTATTTTCATTAAAAAAGTAAAGATAAACAATTGAGTTATTTTGTTGAGCTAGAGTTTCACCATATACCCAAGGCTACCCTAAAACATGTTATACATCTCAGAATAGTCTTCCTGATTTCTCTGCCAGGCTTGTATGTCTGTAGCACCACACCGCTCCTGTGTGCATGAGGTTAAAGGCAGGTGATGTGTACACAGAAATTGAAATCATAAATCAATGTAGTTGAGGGTTTTTTTTTTTTCCAAATCTATTCTCTTTATTTATTCCTTCACAACCTCTAGTAATCACCATTTTACCTTTAGGCTAACTTTTTTTTTTTTTTTAACATACATTTATTTATTTATTTATTTATTTATTTATTTATTTATTTATTTATTATAATTTATTCACTTTGAATCCCAGTTATAGCCCCTTCCCTCATCCCCTCCCAATCCCGCCCTCCCTCCCTCTTCTCCTCCCGTGCCCCTCCCCTAGCCCACTGATAGGGGAGGTCCTCTTCCCCATCCATCGGACCCTGGCCTATGAGGTCTCATCAGGACTGGCCGCATTGTCTTCCTCTGTGGCCTGATAAGGCTCCTGAGCTTGTATATTTTTAAGGTTAGAGTGGTCCTGGCATGAGGCCCCAAGGTACTGGCCTCTTGTATTTCAGTGCATGCCTGTTTGTCAGAATCACAGAGCCTGTTTCCTCGGTAGGCTAGACAGAGGGTGTCTGCCATGTCTGAGAGCAAAGATCTGTGGTCTGGGGTTGTGTGGTTCCTTTTCCACCGTAGTACCTGTACTGCTCCTCACAGAGAGGGCCCCCAGCCTCAGAACGTACGGGGAGGGACTTGGGCATTAAGGAAAACAGTGATAGGGTATTCTTTTGTGTTTTGTTTACCACTTGTTGGCTGAGATACCATTCAGGTAACCAAACTAGGAAGTGGGGCTTGTACACGTTTGTAGCTTATGCCTGATTCAGTAGGTTCCTGAGCTCACCTTGTTATTTCTCCAGTTTTCTAACACATGAGTAGAGTGGGCATACTCAGGAGTGAGCAGAGCTCCTGTGGGTCCCTGACCTGTGTTGAGAGAGCCATTATGGTGGTAAAGAGTAAAATGAAGCCCCTAGAACTTGTATCTAGGAACACAGTAAGCCAATAGCTTTGTATATCTGTGAAGGGCTCACAGAGTGCCACCACAAGTGGCTGTAAATTAGCTCTTTTGACCCACCCTTTGGTTGTGCTGATTTGCACAAGCAGCTCACAGACCTTGTATTGACTGGTTAATCATGAGAGTAATTACCAAGGATACATTGAAGAGATGTAAGAGGCTGGGTATGTGGAAGGGACAAGGCTTTCATGCCCTCCTTGGGCACTGCCCCTTGGACTCTCCACATTCAGCTCTGGGAAGCCCCGACCCTGTCTCTAGGAGTTTTATTGCACTAACTACAGGGGGTGACCCATTAACCCACTGGCCACCGGAGATCCACTCAAGCTCCAGCCCTTCTTCCCTCTCTGGGGGCTGAGATGAGGCTGAGGGTCCCCACCCTCTGATCCAGCCCTGATCCGCACCTGGTAGCTCCCCAGGGGCTGCTGGCCAGCAGAGGGCTGTTAGTATGTAGAAGGGACTTCGCTTGGAGATTCCTAGGAAACAGGATGAGGACCAAATGTATTTCGGAAAGTCACACTTGAGAAATGCCTGCAAAGCTTGGAGAATTTAGAAATCTGCTTACTTTTTATTTCATTCTGAAAAAAAAAAAAAAAAAAAAAGACATGGTAAGTCTTTTTTGGTGCCTTTTGTCAGTTGTCTTCCTAGCTTCTTAAGTCTTTAACACAAGGAGTGACAGAATTCTTCAGGTTCTGTGTTCTTTCACTGTCAGATTAATTACACTGATTCATTTCCAGTGGTAAGCCACCCTCATCTTATTTGCAGCATAGTAATTTTTTATGAAATTTTAATATTTCATCAGGAGCGCTTGCTGATTTTTTACAAGGAGTTTTGCTGTCTTGGGATCGGCACGTCTTGTTGAATGGGGTTTGGTGTGACTCAGGCAGCCTGTGAGCTATCCTAGCATTGTTCTCTGAATGGGGCTGTGGACAGACGGCTGGTGGTCCTTCTCTTTGGCAGAGTTCACCACTGAAAACCCTTGGGGCTCGGCGTTCTCTCTGGGGCCATCTTCACAGATTGGGTTTCTTTCTACAGTTACTCATTTTTTTTTTTCCTTGCCCATGTTTCAGAGGTTGAGCTTTCTAGTGTTATACATGTCTGGTAAGTTGTTAGATTTATTGGCACTGAGAATAATGCCCATAAAACTTACTGACACGGTCCTGTGTCAGTACTTTATATTTTTTCTGTTGTTTACTTAATCATTTCTTGTTAGAACTTTGTATTTTTATTTGAATCACATCAAAGAACTGACTTTCAGCTTTCTCTCTCTCATTTTTAAAGAGTTGGTCTTGCTCTGTAGCCCTGGCTAGCCTGGAACTCACTTTGTAAACCTCTGGCTGGCCTCTTAACTCACACAGATCTAGTTGTCTCTTGCCTACAGAGTGCTGGGATTACAGTCACAGTTCCTTCATTTTTATTTGTCTTCCCTCTGTATGTAGAGACACATACACGCCATAATATTTGTATGGACACTTGGAGTCAGTTTTCTCCTTCCACCACGTGGGTTCCAAGGATCAAGCTCAGACCATCAGGCCATCTTGGTGGCAAGTTCCTTTACCCACTGAACCCAGACCATTTCCAGACCATTCCCTCTGCTTCAATTCATTGATTCCTTCATTTTGGATTTTCTACTTTCTTTGTGTATATTTTTAGTTTTTATTGTAAAACAATTTGAAATAGACACTTAGATAACTAATTATAAAGCATTTGTGTGTTTTGGGTTTTTTTTTCCTTTCTTTTTTCTTTTCTTTTTTTTTTTTTTTTTTTTTTTTTTTGAGACAAAGTTTCTCTATGTAGCTCTGGCTGTCTTGGAACGTCAACCATGCTGGCCTTGACCTTGGAGATCCAGCTGCTTCTGACTCCTGGGTGTTGAGATTTAAAGGTGTGGGCCACCACCACCCAATTTTAAACCTTTCTAATATACACATATATACATGTTAAAAACTCAGTGTCCTCAAATGGGATAGCACTGGCTTCTCTTGTATGTTGTATTTTCATTGTTAGTCACGTTAAATGTTTTCTTTTTTAGATTTGTTTTTATATGTAGTTACTGTTTGCCTGAATCCGTGTCTGTGTATGTATCGTGTGCATACTTGTGTTCTTAGAGGTGAGAGGAAGGTTTCAGATCTCCTGGAACTGGAGTTACAGATGGTTGTAAACCACCATTCAGGTTCTGGGAAAGGAACCCAGGTCATCTACAGGAGCAGCAAGTGCTCTTAAACCATGGAGCCATTGCTCTAGCCCCTTTAAATGTTTTCTAAATTCTTTTTGCATTTTTGGCACATGTACTTCGGTATGCATTAAATCTGCAAATATTTTCAGATTTGTATTTGTGCTTTGGACATAGTGCCTTTGCACCTAGCTGCATTCCCTAATGAGTGCTCTGTGTCCATTTGAGAGCAATGGGGGGTGATGCTGTTATCAGTCAGCCTGAGCTGCCATAATACCTTTCAAAACTCTAAATTCTTACAAAAAAAAAAAAAAATTTTTTTTTTTATCATCTTGTCCTGTCAGTCATTAAAAGAAATGTAACTGTTGAAGTCTACAACTGTGATTGTTTTTTCTTTGGCTTTTGTCACTTTTTTGCGTAATGAATTTTGAAGTGGTGTTATTTGGTTATATAAATACGTACTGTTAGGTCTTCTGTTGTATAGATTCTCTCATCATACAGTGTCCCTGGTAGCATGCACTTACTGTTAGCATCCTATGTATGATGTGTACATTTCAATTCTTTGTTTTCTGTATATCTGTTCTTTAATGTTTTGTGAATATGATACACAGTCTCTTGTTTCTTTCAGGCTGATAATGTATCTTTTAAGTTGGTCCATTTGCTTTAGTCTGAATGCTTAGCTGGTTTGGTTTAACCCATTTACTTCTGCTGTGTGTTTGATATTTGCTTTTTTTTTTACTGCCTCCATTTTTCTTCTGCTGATGCAAGGATGTATTTCTTGGGGCTGCAATTGTACTGTGCAGTCTAGTAGACACTAACTATATTAAAATTGAACTATTGGTCTGGGAAGCGGCTTAGAGATAGAGCTCTTACCTAGCACAGCGAGGCCCTGAATTTGATTCCCAAGCTCTATGAACAATTAATTAATTAAATTAGGAATTGAGTTTCTTAGTTGCCATGGTTATATATAAAGTGTTTAGCAGCTACATGTGCCTTCGGTTGTTTTGGACAGTGCAGACAGAGGATTTCTGTGCTGCAGAAAGCTTTAGCAAACAGCTCTGTAGAGATTGGTGGGCTGGTGAATTCATGGATGGATTCTGAGTCAGAATTCTCCAGGTCAAGGCATACTGTGAAAAGAACAACATGACTCATTTGCACATGTTTGTTGTATCTTTGGTTAGCTGCATCCCCTCTAGACAAGTGTGCTTGCCACCCCAAGCCTCAGGTTTTCACCCTTTGCTCTTTCTGCTTCATGCGTATTTATTGGGAATGATTGACTGTAAAATGGTAACATGCTCTACAAAGATTAAAGCAGTCTTCTGAAAAACAAAGGTGTTACTCCTTAAGATTGTCTCTGGTTTTTGTGTTTTCTCTGCTCTTGTAGATTGCTGACAGAACTGGAGACTCCTTCCTGGTGGCCTTTTAGCTCTAAGCTTTGGAAGACGCCAGCAGAAGTAAAGCCCAAGGAAGGTGTTCCTGTAGCCACTTGTGAGCCCTTTGGAAAGGACGGGGTTGTGATCAGAGTCCCTGCTGTTGTTTCTCAGAGAACAGAGTCTCATTCCAAGCCAGGAAAGCTCACTGTCCTGGTTTCTGGTTTGGAAATCCACGACTCCAGTTCATTGCTCCTGCACAGGTTTGAGAGGGAAGATGTCGATGACATCAAGGTTCATTCTCCTTATGAGGTCAGCATACGCCAGCGGTTCATTGGGAAGCCAGACGTGGCTTATCGGGTGATATCTGCCAAGATGCCAGAGGTCATTCCCATTTTAGAAGTGCAGTTCAGCAAGAAGATTGAGCTCCTGGAAGATGCCTTCATGCTCAGGAGCAGGGGCGGAGCGTCCCCTGCAGTGAGCAGCTGCTCCATTCAGCATGCAGGTGAGTGGCCGGTAGGGCAGTGTGTGGACTGACTTCCTAAAATTAGAGCCTCACTCAGCACGGTGTAGTTTGTGTTCAGCATGCCCATCAGTCAGCAGCTGCTGGCTCCAGCTTGCAGACAGTCACAGGCTTATACAACCCCTCCAGACTGCCAACTTACACCTGCCCTTGACAGATGATTGGGTTTCAGAACAGGGCAGTGGCGAAGCTTTGTTCTCGAATGTCTCCCGAAGGCTTACCTCTTGGGGTGGCGCTGTTGGAGGACGATGGGGCCTTCTTGCAGGGTCTTGGGTCACTGGAGGCTTGCCCTCTCTTCCCGTATGCTAGTGACACAGTGAGCAGTTTTGTCCCTGTATGCTGTACAGCCTCACCACAGGTCTAAAGCGTTAGGGAGCCTTTGACGTTAGGCTGGGATCCTTTAGAACCGTGGCTTAGTTAAATCTCCTCTCTTGATAAGTTGATTGGCTGTGTATTTCCTTGTAGTATAGAAAACTGACTACTAGAGTCAGAAGGTTCTATCCAGCCCATTTGTTACATTGCTTTAATAAAATATGAGAAGCCGTGTGATATATGAAGAAACTATTCGGTAGCTTGCCATTCTGAAAGCCTAAGGTCCAAGATTGGACAGCTCATTTGTTAGGGCTCTGGTGAGGGTCACATGGCAGATGGCACAATGGTGAGAGCACTTGACAAGACAAGATGCTGAAGAGATTCAGGGCCCAGGCTTGCTCCTTTACAACAGCTACCTCTATCAGAAACTGACTAGGATCCTGTAATCTCTCCAAAAGACAATCTCCTTGTGACCTGATGACCTCTGCCTAGGCTGTAATCCTCAAAGGTGCCAGCACTTCCTACCATCACTTAGTGCCCAGCATGTGAGCCCTTGGAAGACATGCTCAGAGCATATGAACAACAGCAAAGGGTTTGGGTAAGCCAGCCAAAGGACGCTTCAGGTCCTCAGCCCTTGCCTCTCCTCAGCCTAACTCAGGAATTGGCACCTCAGATACATTCTGGTGCGACGCACACCTACACTGACCTGTCCCCCACCAGCCTACCACTTGCCTTTGGCATTGCGTTGGTTCTTTCCAGCCATTACCCAAGTGTGGTAGTAGGGATGGGCATCATTGAATTCTAGGACACAGCTGAGTTTTCAGATTCAGATACTGTGCACTGGGTCAAGGTCCAGGATGGGGTACATTTGGACATGGTGTGTGTACATTCTCCCCTGGATTGGGATCAGCAAAGTGGAGACCTCCATGTAAAAGATGAGATGCTACCCTGTGAATCATGACACCCATCCGTATGAGAGAACAAATTGCTATGCTCTCACGTCCAGTGAGGCACAGGCAGAGGAGAAGCAAGAAGCGGAGACTCTCCTAGTGAGGGAGGAGTAAGGAGAAGAGCCAAGTCGACATACACAATGTCAGGGAGGAGAAGGATGACTGAGGGAGGAAGTGATGTGAGTGTATGCATGCCCCCTGAGGGTTGGCTGTAGGTAGGAGACATTATACTGTCTTAGGAATGTGGCAGCTATCCCCGTGGAGGGAGGGCTGAGGTAGGAAATGATATGTGTGTGCGCCCATGTATGTGTATGTATGGGGGAGGGAGGCTTTAGGTAGGAGTCACTGTAATGTGTTAGGAATGTGGCAGCTATCCCCGTGGACGGAGGACTGAGCAAGAGACACAGACCTACAAGTAAGGTAACTTCCTAAGGAGATCCCTGGGGGTTTTCACGACTTCACGGAAGATGGCTTCCATAACTCGTGAAGTCATAGGTTCACCGCAAGATAGACATCCATCCAGTGGGCCTTGTTTGGGGGGAGTTCTGCTGACCACCCAGTGCCAGAAGGCCTCGGCTTGTGCACAAGATATCAGCATCATCTTTAGGAAAGCCATAGGTGTGCTTCCAGTTTCCACTCCTGGTCAGTACCCCATCTGCTGCAGGCCAGCCTCCCTTATTATAGACGTTGGCATCAGGGATGTCTTTGTAACCACAGTCTTAGCAGCAGCCTGCTGGGATTTGACGGAGTTCCTGGGGACCTGGCCTTTGTAAGGGGCATCACAGGACACTTGTATGGAAGGACTGGAGCCCTTGGAGCATGCCAGTCTGTGTTGTCTGTCTCCTGGGGACTCCCTAGTGTTGAGTGAACTGGGTGGGAAGCACCATCCTCAGTTCTAGTGCATGGGCGTGCCTTCCAGCTGGCTGGTGTGGGCAGGAAGCTCACATGTACTGAGGTTTAGTGGGGAAGATGGCTTCCAAGTAGGTGGGATCTCAGTGGTTTTCTTGCCCAGAGCTTGAGGGTGGGTGGGCACCTTGCCCACGCCTCCATGTGCTGCAGCCCTCGGCTAGCTTCTGTCTCACCACCAGGAGGGGGAGACTGTGCAGGGAAAGGAAGCCTCATCCAGGACCCAGGCCCAGCCTCTTCTGAAGGTGTGCTTGCGCATGTGGCCACACAGGGGCAGTGTTGAAGCATGGTAAGCTGTGGCTGCTGAGAGTTAAACTACACAGGAAGCTCCCCAGAGACTACTGTAGTGAGTGCTTCCTGCAGACCACTGAGGCTGCCAGTATCAAGGACCTGGGCCTGGGAGCAGGAAGATTGGCCTTGATGTCTCAGGGAAGCACAGCTTGATTGCTGCATCCTCCAAGACTTGTGAGCTGAGAATAGTTTCAGATTTGCATCGCTGAAGGTCTGAAGATAGTGCAGGTCATTATCTCTTGTTTGATGTCACAGGGTAGCAGGTGTCTCAGACTCTGAGATTCAGATCACGGAGTCTTTGTGAACAGTAATGAAACTGTTGACATCTGCATGTGAAACTCACTGCTGCTTCATGTCTGTTTGATGCATGTAGGGTGGTTTTATACTTTTTTCAGTGAATTTTGTCATAGAGTTTTTCAGAGTGTCCTGGAGTTTGCAGCTTATGAACCGTGGACTTTAGCATTAGAGTCCTATGCTGCTCCCAAACCCCAAATCTGCTCTCATCCACTGCTAACGTTAGTGTGCCTCCTTGTCCCATCCAGGGAGCATGCCGTGTACCTAGTCTCTTACCTCATCTTACCTCCATCTGCTGTCCTCTGTCCCCAGAGCCCCTGGGTTCTATGATTGTGGGCTCCTGGGTTTCTTGGCTCTGACAGTACCCTTAAAAGCCTGTAGAAGCATGCCCTGCTGGAGCACATGCCATTTATTTTCAAGGTTTATCTGGGTGAAGTCAGCAGTAAGGTGCCCTCACACTCTGTGACCAGAGCACACATAGCGTTGTCTAAGCCATTTGTTTGCTAACTCTGTCTTTGCTGCTTGCTGATGTCACATGCCCAGAGGGGGCTTTCCGCAGCAGGCACTGGGAGCCTCCAGACACCCGCTACCGAACAGCTCCCAGCACTTCTGCCTGGCCACTGCATCCCCAGCCATACGGCATATGACACAATGGGATGGATGATGCCATCTGACCAACCTGACCCAAACTGTCTTTTAAGACAGAGCTCGGAAGCCCTTCAGGGTCCTAGGATGTAGGCACCCATCTTAGGGTTACTCCTGCTATGATGAAACACCATGAGCAAAAGCAAATTGGGGGGGAAAGGGCTTATTTTGTGTACACTTCCACATAACAGTTCATCAACAAAGACAGTCAGGACAGGAACTCACATAGGGCAGGAACCTGGAGGCAGGAGCTAGTGCAGGGGCCATGGAGGACTGCTGCTTCCTGGATCTTCCTATGGTTTGCTTAGACTTGTTTCTTATATAACCCTGAACCACCAGCCCACACTAGGCAGGACCCTCCTTCATCAATCACTAATTAAGAAAATATCTTGCAGATTAGTCTTATGGAGTGGTTTTCTCAAGTGAGGTTTCCTCCTCGCCGATGACTCTAACTTCTGGCAAGCTGACATAACAACTGGCCAGCACAGCACCCTAGGATGAGGTCCTCAAGTGTGCAAGCACTGTGCTGTGTTTGAGCTCTCACAAGGGGTGTCTGACAATATAGGTACTGCAGTGTGCCTGATGGGGATCTCTGGGCCCAAGGACAGGGTTTGTGAGGATACAGACATGGGTGACACTGTGAAGCATAGGACTCGTGGGGTGCAAAGACAGGGTCCTCAGGGTTGGACTGTGCTGAGCTGCTGGCCAGGAAGCTGGTTAGGGAGGGTAGCTTGGCCCTCTTGCACCTGAGGTCTCCATGCCTGAGTGTACCATGTGCTACAAAGTCCCTGTGGAAGGGTAGGTGTCTGTGGAAGCACAGCTTTCCCTTTCTCCATCTGTCCTGCCCTTGTGGGTGAAGGAGCATTTTGTTTTCTGACCTGTGAACTGTGAACCAGCTTCTCAGGCTTCTCATGCAGCTGCAGCCCCTGTTACAAGGCCATGTGGGCCCCAGAAGAGGGATCTGCCTGGGTCAGTAGCAGGTTGGGCCTGCTACTCTGAGCTGTATGCCAGAGTAGTTAGTGTCTGTGGGGCCCAGTGTCTGTCCCCTTTGCCAGCTGACCTCCCTGAAGACCATCTTCTCCCTGAAGACCTCCTTGCCCTGCAGTCTCACTGCCTTGCTGCAGGAGCCGTTCTTGGTGCTTTTATTAAACGATCATTAGTGACTACAGAGATAGAAACCATCCTGCCCAGAGCCACAGTAATTCTCAGATGTTTCAAAACATGGATCAACGAGTCAGCAATCAGCCCAGGAGGTGGCAGAGCTCTGTGGCTTAGGTGGGTCCCAGCTGACCCCACAGCTTGTGGAAAACATCCCAGACGCCATGTGTCTGTGGGTCTTTAGTAACATCCATTAGGAGAGTCTTGCTTCAGCTTTCTGTTTGTTGAAGCAGTACCGGTTATTGAAGCTCTTGCAGTCCAGTCAGTCAGGATCTTTGTAGCTTCAGCCAGCCAGGGTCTGCCCTGAGGTTTCAGTCACTGAGAATCCTTCAGTCAGTCTGGCTGTTGTCTATAGCTTCTTCAGTCAACTAGGGTCTCCTGTTGGTGTCAGTCAGCCAGGGTCTTTCCTATAGCTACAGTCAGCCAGGGTCTCTCCTTTAGTGTCAGTCAGTCAGGTCTCTTCTGGACCTTCAGTCAAAGTCTCCTGTAGCTGGAAGTGTGGAAGCCACAGTCAGCAGCTCTGGAGATCTGCTTCCTGAATCCAGGCTGTGGCCAAGGATCCCAAGAGGCCCTGGGGTAAGGCTTCAGTGGCACAGGAGCACTGCGGCTGTGCGGTGTGACCATCACCGTGTGTGTGCACAGCTAAGAGGCTGAGAGGGTCAGTGTGTCCCAGATCCCTGAACCAGTCAGCACAGGGCACAGGGACCCCAAATGCAGACAGTGGGGTTCTTTGTGCCCGTGAGTCGGTATCCTTTGCCTCTCACCTGAGACAGCCCTCTTCGTACTGGGCTCTCACCCCAAGCCTACCTACCATGATCCCCTCAGGCTGATGATGGCTGAGCTCGCCTTTTCTGCCATTTCCAGCTTCCAGCCCAGCTAGCTGTGTCTGCTAGTTGTAAAGCAGTGCTGTACCAGCCAGGAACTCTCATGGACAGAGGAGCTCAGCAGTGAGCCCTGGGAGCTGGGGAGGCTGATAACTGCCACCACCACGTCAGCACCTGGCAAATACAAGCCCGTAATCGGTTGGGCTTGTTGCAGTCAGTTTCATTTAGAATGTGGTAGAAAGAGCGCTGTCCCAGTGATGGGGCCTGACTGCTAACTGCTAGACTTGGTTTCCACACTCAAGTGTGTGTGTGTGTGTGTGTGTGAAGCTGTTCACCTCTGCGTTCATCTACCCGTCCTGTGGGCTTGTCCTCACCCTGCCCGCCTTCCTCCTCAGGGTGTGGCCGGTTCTTAGCCACCCCTGCCTTTCTCAGGAGGGCTGCCCCTAAGGCTGCTGGAAGAGCTTCGGAGCGAAGGGGATTTTGTGTTCAGCCAGCAGCTCTTGCTCTCCTTCCTGGGGCAGACAGGCTTGTCTTAGGGACTCATCTTAGGGTTCCTGCCCTCAGGCCCGGTGTGAGCTCCCCTAGTTGAGTGTGTGCCTCCTTTCCCCTCTTCCTCTAGTGTGCAGCAGCGTCCTCCAGGCTGCCCACCTTGTCTAGCTAAGAGAGGTGTGTAAGCCTCCGGAGGGACTGCTTGTCAAACTCAGTGCCCTTCCAGTGTCCTCCCAGCCTAGTAAATGCACTTGGCCGCTGCTCTGTCCAGGTGCCCAATGTGGTAGAGAGGAGCAAGATCAGACTCCAGTTGCAGACCTTTTTCTGGGCCTCAGAGTTCTGGTTTGTGGCACATGGCTGCCTCCAGGAGGCACTGGGTTGGGCCGGTTGCACCATTCCTGTCAGCTGTCCTGTCTTGGTGCAGGGATCCCCAGCAGGCAGGTTGTGTTGGTGTGGGAGAGCTGCAGAGCTGCCCCACTCCCTGAGTCCAGCCTGACCACAGGGTAGTGGTTGTGACTCAGGAAGCCCGGGGCTGCCTGTACATGTGGCTCCATTTGGCTCCAGCAGCTGGCCATTTCCTGTGCTCTCTGGAACCACAGTGTTCTGAGGACTAGCTCACTGTCCCACATTTCCTGGTGGCTTGTTATATGTGTATCTCACCAGGGTTCACCAGTTCTTGCGTTCTGTATGCCACATCTTGGACAAATTGAGCTCTAGAAGATTACAGCCCCTTCTCTGAAGAGATCCTTGCAGAATTAGCCCTGGGGGTTAGCAGCAAACTCACCTTGATGTGTGGCCTTCAGCTCAGTAGGGGCGCAGGCACCAAGGCCATACATGCCCATAGGGACACTCGGACGTGCGCCTCAGACCAAAGCTTGGGGCCGTCTTAAATTGCCCGTCTGGTGCTCTGAACGCTTGTGTGTGGTTTGTGCCTCCCGACAGTCCTCACCACTGACCTCAGCTTTCCGTTCCAGCGTCCAGACTGATGGGCTGCGCTTCACACCGGGAGCTGCCCACAGGAGGCCGGGAGGACCAGCAGCTGCAGCTGCAGAGGAACTGGCCACTGCTCTCTGAGGGGGAAGCCCAGGAGCTGACACAGGTAGAGTCCCCAGTGCCTCAGTGGGCCAGTTCAGCGTCTCTGTCCACCCCACCCGAGTCTTATCCCTCTCCTGCCTGCAGACGGGCTCTTGCTGGATGGCACATGCCTTTGACTCAATTGGGGTTCTCAACCTGTGGGTCACAACCCATCGGGGGTCACATATCATATATCCTGTACATCAGATATTTACATTATGATTCCGAACAGCAACAAAATTACAGTTATGAAGTAACAGTGAAGGTAATGCTATGGTTGGGGGGTGGGTGTCTTCACAACATGAGGAACTGCATTAAAGGGTCGCAGCATTAGGCGGGCTGGGAACCAGGTGCTGAAAGGAGCTGCTTCGTCCCAGGGTTTGCTGTGCCCATCCCAGCTCCCTAGTTTCATGGCCCGAGGACTCAGAGTGTGCACACCCTCAGTACATACAGCTGCCTTAGCGGCCACCTCCACCCATTGTATATGTGTGCATGCGTGTGGACTGTGTGTGTCTGCGCACCGCATATGTGCCATGCCTGTTCTGCACAGTCCGTGTGTACTCTGTCCAGTGTGTGCGTGTGCTCTGTGCATGTGTGTCGTGTGGTACACAGGTACTGTGTGTGCACGAGCACGCTCTGCTCTGCAAGCATGTATGTACGCTTAAGAGAAAACCAGCTTGCTCACATCGCTCATGTTCAAAACTAGATTCTGAAAGAAGTTTTCCACTTCTGTTGAAAAAAACTGAAGTTGAAATATCCCACACACGTACTTTACAGTCACCTCTCTGTAGCGTTGCAAGACAGTGCAGGTGCCTTTTCTTCTGGTGTTTGAAGAAGCACCTCTGCAGGGTGTCATTTTCCTTGCAGATATTTCAGTCTGTTCCCTTAGGAGATACGAGGACCTATAGGCTGTGACGGTTTGTCTCTGCAGTCCCAGTACTCTGGAAGCTGAGGCAAGACTGTCTGTCACAGGTTCAAGGCCAGCCTGGACTGAGGAGAGAAACTCTGAAAGCAGTACAACAAGAACAAACGAAATGCCCAGATAAGAGCTGTCAATAATTCAGGAGCATGAGGGTGAGGCCATAGGATCATGAAGTGCACACATTATAATACATACATACATACATACATACACACACATATGTGACTAAACATAACCCCTTTCTTAATTTAGAACATAAAAAGTAGGCACTGGAGAAACAGCTAAGCAATTATAGAGCACTTGCTCTTCTTGTAGAGGCCTGGGCTTGGTTTCCACAACCACGTGGGGATTCACAGTCGTGTGGAATCTTCTTCTGGCGTCTCTGGGTACCTCATGCACACATAGAGGCAAGAACTCAGGAAGGGAAGGGAAGTAAACCTTTTAGAAATGAAACATTAAAATGTCCAGTCAGTGTTCACACTGCCCTGGACCTCCCATGAGGCCTGTCTGTTCCAACCAGGACCAGCCACATTCAGAGATGGAAGAGCTCTGCCCCTCACCTGTGGGGTCCTGTATCGGGGGACATGCCCCCAAAAGAGCACTGTGTGTTTCCACTGGGAGGTGGATATGAGCAGTCATTCAGTAGCCCTGTTCTTAAAAATGAGTCCTCAGAGCCAGGAGATGAAAGTGCACACCTTTAATCCCAGCACTCAGGAGGCAGAGGCCGATGGGTCTTTGTGATTTTGAGGCCATCCTGGTCTTCTGAGTGAGTTCCAGGACAGTCAAGCCTACACAGAGAAACCCTGTCTTGAAATAAATAAATAAAGGTTTCAGTTTATGTGTTGCATAGGCACAAGCTTCTCTGAGCTCAGTGGTTTCCCCTTCATGTGGGTAGGGAAGGACTCCTTTCTATGAGATGCTTTAAACATAGACCCCTGTTCCTTTTTCCATGGCCCAGTGTTTATGCTGAGCATGACCCTGGCACACACCAGCTGTGAGCAATGGCTTCTGCAGGTCACTGTCACGTTGTCCTCAAGACCTTCCAGGTGTGGTCTTCCTCCTATGGGGTTTTGAGGAAGCCTAGTGTGTCGGGGCCCACGTCCCAGAGTTTCCTCTGAGTACCCTCCTGAGCACTTGAACAAGAGTGCATCAGCCTTGGCAGGCTGGGTCTGCAGGCTCTCCGTGCCCACCTTTATGACAACATCTCAGCCCCGCAGTTGTGTCTAGGCAGGAGCTCACTTGTTAGTCGCAATGATGCTCTGAGAGGCTCTTCCTGTTTGTGAACGTCTAACCTCTGTCAGCCTTTGTCCTAACGGCCAGGGCGGCGAACACAGCCCAAGACAAGAATGGGGTAGCAGCCTGCAGTGCCTGTCTGTGGCAGTTCCTAGAGGTCCAGAGTGGTCCATATTGTCAACACTGAGAACCTCGTGTGGAGGTCTTAGCGGTGGGACGCTGAGGGCAGTGGAGCCATAAGGGTCTCCACGTTGCCAGGCTGGGCCTCGGGGAACGGGCAGGTGGGGACTCAGTTCTGGTCAGGAGGTGCAGCCTAACTTTACATGAAACAGTATTTTCAAGGTAAACACATGTTTCATATTTAGAGAAGAATTCCTGGCTGTGCAGTTGAAGCTCTAGCCCAAGTAGGAATGAGTTAAATTCTGGGGAAATCAAAAATGCAAGAAACCCTCCTCCATCCAGCTGTGGTTTTGGTTGCGGATGCTATTAAAGCCATTATGTTGAGATGTGTCCTGGTGATTTAAATTGCAGTTGGGGATGCGAATGGGGAAGTGGCCAGGATTACATAGGTTGGGAGTGAGCTGAGCGGGTGCTCGGTCTGTGGCCACCAACTGCCGCGTCACTGCGGCTGGGGCAGGAAAAGCCCAGGAGGCCAGAAGGAAACCGAGGCCCTGGTAGATCTGGCAAGTCCCTCGCCTGCCAACTGGCTTAGCATCTATCTGCTCCTCCTCAGTCCCGTGGCTGCACGTGGTTCATGGCATCAGCAGAGGCACACACTGTTGGTGGTAAGGGATTGGCAGCATAACACAGGAAGTGGGGACTGCTGTCGTGAGGCAAGGCTCTCAGGGTCCACACAGGGTTTCTTCCTGCTTCTGTTGCTGTGCCCTGGCCTGAGTTGGGAGGCTCTTCATCCCCTTTTGCCTTTGACTGGGATCTCCCAGTGAAACCATAGTGATCTGATCTGGTGGATTGTGGGTGGGAAGACACAGCGGCCCCAGCAGCCAGCTGTGGTAGAGAAAGGAGACTGCTGTGTGTGAGATCTCCTGTCACGCCCTGAGGGTGTGCTGCAGTGCCTCCCTGGGCGGCTGAGGTCTGCAGAGCATGCTGGCCTTTCAGCTTGATGTCTGCGTCTCTGGAATCTCCACGTGCTTTCTATACCCCAGCTCCACATGTACCTGTTCCTGTGTCGACAGGTAAATGTAGTTTTCTGGAAATTATTTTGTGGTTCTCTGTTGGTTATATAACCTTTTCCAAGAAGTTTGTGGGCCAGCGAAATGGTTCAGTGGGTAACGGCACTTGCCACCAAGCCTGATGACCTAAGTTTGATCTTTGGAGCCTACATTGTAGAAGGAGAAAATTAAGTCTCTCAGGTTGTTCTAGGTCAGGCATGGTGCTACATGTTTTTAATCCCCATAAATCACTAGGCAGAGGCAGGGGAATGCCTGTGAAATTGAGAACAACTTGAACTAAATAGTGAGTTCAGGGCCAGGCAGGACTACACAGTGTTTTGACACCCTGTGTCAAAACAAAAATAAAACAAACAAACAAAAATAATAATAACAATCTGTCACCTGACCACCACTTGTAAGCGTGTATGCACAGTGAAACAAAATGAAATAAATATAATAAAAAAAATTTAAAGACATTCATGTATGGTGCTTCTGTCATTGAGCAAATATGCAACATGGTTTGTCATCTTCAGTGCCCGTCACCTTGGCCCATTTTCCCTGGTACCCCAGGTTTACAAACTGTACCTTCCTCAAAGTATACCTTCTCCCTGCTGGAAGCATGCCTCAGCCATTTTGAATGAAGCTCATCTGCAGGTGATTGTACTCCCCAAGTATCTCTGAAGCTAAAGCAGAATTCAAGAGTCAGGGGCATCACCAGCCCACCCTGTGTGCACATTGAGACCTCAGGTCTTCTTCTCTGCGCAATGACATGTGCCATGATGACCCCACATATGTCCTGCAGGTCTTCTCCCCATGGGCAACGGCTGCACACTGTCCCCTCTGTCAGTCTGTACAACTAGACCCTCAGCCTCTAAGGGGCAGAGCCCTGGAAGAGCCACCTGCCAGGCTGAGTTCAGGGTCTAACTCTTGAACAGTTTGTAGTTATCTTTTGCCACTGCAGGTTTTTGCCTTGGTGCCCATATGTTCCCACACTTACTTGAACTTTTCCTGTGAATACTGTCAGCATTCCTACCATCACAAAGGGGTTCTTGGGGGATGTTTTTATATAGAGCTTTAGTCCTAGTCCATTTTAGCACTGATCTAAGCCATGCACCGCAGGCACAAGTTGAGCATCCTTCATCCCCAAATTCAAAATTGTTTGAACACCTGACACATGTTGAGGCCAGGTATACCTTTCCTCAATGTCTTCTCCACCTTATGTTTTATAATTCAGGCTCCCACGAAACCTGGACCCTGCCATTTTGGCTAGACTCTCGAGGCAGTGCGCCCCTGGAATCCATCTGCCTTTGCTCCACAGTTCCGGGGTTATGGGCATATACCTGGTGCCCAGCTCTTACATAGGTGCTGCGGATCTGATCTCAGGTCAGGTCCTCATGCTTGTCCAGCAAGCCCTTTACTACTGAGAAGCCACCCCTCCAACCACAACTAACATTCTTAAGGACACAAATAAAAGCAGCCAAATGAAACAGCTAGATATCGAGGGTCTCAAACATAGTTTTCCATCCTCTCTCAGGTACCTGGCCTGTTACCTTCTGGTACACCAGTCAGGATCTCCATTGTCTAAACTGCAGGTCACGCTTGATTCATCAGTCTTATACTTGAACCTAGTACCTAACCCCCATTCTCTGGGAGGTCACACTGGGATCAGGTGGCCATCCTCACACACATACTCTCCAGTCAGAGAGATAGTCTTTGCATTTCCATAAACTCACCTGTGGTCACGGGCTTCATGGGTTTCAAAGACAAAGACATTTCCATTACTTGGGAGGTCCCACAGGTGTAGATGCTTCCAGGACCCAGGAACAAAGGCTGGCCAAATCTTCTTCCGTTGTTTATTTTATTTTATTTTATTTTATTTATCTTTATGTTCGAGGCAGGGTTTCTCATTTTATAACCCAAATGAGCCTAGAACTTACTATGTTGCTAGGCTAGGTCCAAACTCATGACAATATTCCTGTTTTCCCTTCCCTGGCATACCGTCATACCCAGCTTTCAAATTCTCTGTAATACAATAAGGGCACAAATAATTAAAATTATAATATATTACCCTGTGCCTCGCTTTGAAATTTGAGACAGGATCTCACTATACATTCCTGGCTGGCCTTGAACTCATAGAGATTCATCTGCCTCTGCTTCCCAAGAGCTGAGATTAAAGATGCACACCACCCTACTCAACTTTTCTATTCTGCACTTTTCTGCTTTCTTTCTCTTCTTCTTGTTTGTGATGTGCTGGATTGCTGTTTAAAGAACACGTCACCAAAAACAAGGCCCTGAAGACTTCGCCTTGCTTTTCTTTAATAGTTCTACCTTTTACATCTTAAGGTCTTAGTCCATTTTGAGTTCATTTTTGCATGTGAAATGAGGTGGCTTCCACGTTGCTAGTCAACTGACTATTTTCCCCCTTTGAGTCTTCTTGAAGTCCTGTCAAACATCCATTTGCCATGGAGGTCCATTTTTCTATTTTTTTCTTCTTTATTCTAGTCTATTGGTCAGTCTCTTCATTACCACCACTCCATGGTAAGCTCTGAAATTGCTAGGTGTGACATGCCTCTGTTTAGTTTTTTTTTGTTTTGTTTTGTTTTTTGTTTTTTGTTTTTGAGGCAGGTAGCCCAAGATGCCATCAAGCTCATTATGTAGCCAATGTGGGCCTTGGACTCCTGAGCCTCCAGCTTCCCAAGTGCTGGCGTTACACATGTATGCCACCACAGCCAGCGCCCATCTGCGTGAGACCTGCTTTGGCTGTTCTAGGTCCCTTCCACAAGGATCTGAAGATTAGGCTTTTCATTTTGTTTACAAATTGCAACTTGCATTTTGACAGTTCCTACTTCAGCTCTGTCTCACTTTAGGAGGTTCGTGGCCAGGACATCCTGACAACCTTCTGACCTGGCACCTAGCTAATCTTTCTGTTTCAGTCTCTGATTCATTCAGCAAAACTTTTCATCTTCAGGGTCACCTCTTTTGGTAGGCTGCTGTTTTCTTCCCTGAGATGCTATCATAAACAAGATGATTTTCTCAACTTCCGTTTCCAGTCCTTTGCTGCTCTAGAAAACTCCAGGTTTTGGTCATTTGCTCCAGTATCTGCTGTGAGTTCATGGCTCACATGTTTGGCTGAGTCTCCTGTTTCTGCAGTCAGATAACATCCTCTGCACACAGTCATTTCAGCGCTTTTTTCCAAGTCTGTTGCATTTCTCTCCTTTCCTTTTTCACTATTTAAGATGTTTTTATTTTAACTTCTGTTTATGAGTGTTTATACCACGTGTGTATCTGTGGTACCATGTGCCTGCCCTGTTTTCTCAGAGGCCAGAAGAGGGCATCTGATACCCTGAAGCTGGAGTTACAGACAGTTGTGAGCCAACCTGTGGATTCTGGGAATTGAACCCAGCTCCTCTGGAAGAGCAGTGCTCCTAACCACTGCGCCATCTCTGCAGCCTTACTATTTTGATCTCCACGATGTGGGTGCCATGTTGGTAGATGCTATGAGCTACTCAAGGACCCCTGTTGCCTTCTTGAAGAAGGTTCTCTGTGCTGTGTCTGAGCATTTGCTCGTGAGGACAGGATGGACTGTGTGGATGCCCTTTTTCATCAGTGCAAGGTCTTTCAGATTGTGTAACTAACATGGTGACTCCTTGATTTCCTCATGTAAAACCCCTGGAACTCTGGGATCTGTCCTGTATGGATTCAGTTTGTTTCCTGTGCTGTGTTTTCATTTTCATTCATCTCTAAGAATTTACTAATTTCCTTTCATTGGTTGTTTCAGAGCGTGCTGTTTAACTTGTGTATCTCTGCGTATGTTATGGATTTTCAAGTTTCTACTCTGATTCCACTGTGGTCAGAGAAGAAACTACTCTTTCAGTCACTGTACATTTATGAGATTCGTTCCCTAGCATATGATGTATGCTGGAGAAAGTCACTGAAGCATGGGACATTCTGCTTCACTCCTAAACTCCTGGGAATCCAAATGTGAAGTATTTTCCCATATTCCTCTGCTGGCCAGTAGCCACAGCCACTAGAGTAGCTTCAGGGTGGGACTGGTTACTGAAGAACCAGGAAAAATTGCAATGTGAGGACGGTCAGCCGTACCTCAGAAGAAAGGCTGGAGGTTGAGTGGGTCCTCGATGGCCAGTGGGTTAATCACCGGCCCCATGTCATGAAGCCTGCATAAAACCCCCTAGAAACGTTCTCAGGTTGCTTCCCAGGAGCTGAACAACTGGAGGCTGTCAGGGGCAGGTGCCCACAGACAGCATGGAAGCCCCTTCTTGCACCTCTGTGTGCGTGTCCTTGGTAATTATCCTCGTAATGAGCCTGTCAACACAGGTTAGGGTTTTCTGAGTTCTGTGAACTACCTGAGCAAACCAGTACGACCCAAGCAGGAGTTACAGGAACCCTGACCTAACTGCTGGTCATCAGGAAAGGGCTATGTCTGTCACTTAAGTGGGGACATCTTGGGAATTGAGAAACCCCGCCCCCCGTCCTTGCTCCCAGGCTGGGCTGTTAGGTAGAGTGTTGGTTATCGTTCACTGGAGCCCTGCATTTCCTCAAGCGATCTTTCCAGATAATCTCTCCAGCATTGCACCCTTTTAATTAACTTGTCAGAGCAGGAAGCAAGTATGAAGTGGCATTGCTCTTGGCTGGGAAGCAGGAGCCATTGGTTCATGTCAGATGGATAAGAGGGTGAGACTGGGGCTGTCTGTCCTTCTGTCTGTCTGTGTGTGGCATGAAGGCAGAACTTGCTGCATCCTTACCCTGTAACTCATGTGTCTAGGATTACGATGTTACTGTCCCCTGTCATACAGCAGGGTTGTCCCTGAAGGTTTGGATAAGAACGGATGGTGCCTTGTGAGGCAGCATGAGGCACTCACATGCTGGGGGCCGTGCCTCAGCACATCTTCCCTTGTCTCTGTGTTGTGTGGTGAAGATTCGTCTTCCTGCAAACATTTGCCTCCCTTTGTGGTCGTCTGTGATTGAGTTGTGTAGCAGTGGCCTGGGCCACCCCTGGGCCTCCATAGCCAAGCAGCACTGCGGGCCCTCAAGTGAGAACAGCCATTTGTCACTGGCAGCCAGCCGGCAGATGCAGTTCAAGGCCCACAGGTCCCCGGAGACCCCAGCTCAGCTACTCTGCTGTCTCTAAGTCGCCTCAGAAGCGACACAAGCAAGCCCATGCACACCAGGGTGTTGGGGGACCGTGAGACCCCTCACACACCAGAGCCTCACACCCAGCCTCCCTGCCAGCCCCAGACCACCAGGAGCCCCTAGGAATGCAGCAACTGGGCCGTGAGACTAGGGTGGTCTGTGAGCTCTGCGTGTGATGGCTTGCAGCAGAGCATGCTCCTGCAGCCCCTAGAGCTTCAGTGTTGTGAAAGCCAACTCTCCCCTCTCTACCTTCTCCGCAGCATGTTAATGGCTCGGCTGGAAGAACTGCTCAAAGTTGCAGACAGCTTGATTTATCCCAGCTCTGTTCTTAAATGGTTGCTAATTTCTCACTGCAGGGAAATTCACAGTTTCTGGGTGAGTCAGTGTCAGAACAGTTGAGAGCCAACGGCCTAGCTCTTACGAGCTGTAGGTGCTCATATTCATGCTCCCACAGCCCGGGTCCTGGGGTCATGTGACAGGGTGGAACCCAGCATCTTCGTTTCTCAGCTTCTCTATGAAGACAGCAACCAGTGTAGTGCAGCATGTGTGGGCACTTGGAGTGTGTCCCGAGCGGGGCTGTCTCGACAGCACAGCTGTATATCACGGGGCCAAGACCCCTGGGACCGTGTGGAGTCACATCCATGTGCTCAGTGCATCGAAGCTGCCTCAGTCCGTGCAGGGTCCGTGATGTGCTGTCAGTGTGGACAGTGTAGAAATGACGACCAGGCTGAGGTCTCTGTATCTGCTCTTTTGAGTGCCTTGTGTGACATTGCTGCCAGCCGGGACTGTGCTGTTGGTGCTTGTCTCCAGTCCGACAGCCGTGTCCAGACAGACCACTCACCGAGCTGTGGGTTCTCGTCCAGAGCAGCCTTGGGGACCCATGGGAGTTTCAAGGGCAGCAAGGCTGGAGAGCCCTCCTCAAGGATTCCTGGGAATGGCCCCTTCAAAGCTGTGTTTGTGCTGCCCTGAGGACACGGATGTGCAGCCCTTGTCTGCCTCCCTCCTGAATCTTGCATGTTCCTCCCTCCTTCCTGCCTGGTTCCTGCCTGAGCGGTCTGAACTGTTCCCTTCTCCTACCACAGACACTGAGAGGAGCCGCTGTGACGGTGTGTCACCTGCTGCTGACTGTTGTGCTGCATCCATAACTTCCCTGGGAGAAGAGCCCTCAGTTTCCCAGATGTCCCCGACACATGCCCACACGTGTTTATGCGTCGTGCCTGTCTAGCACGGGCTGAGCCTTTTCAGTCAGGTGGTCCACACAGGTGAGGCTGCCAGTCACTGTGTGTTTGTGGCATATCAGGGACTTGTGGGAACATCCGCTTGAGCCCGCTGTCTGACTCACAGCCAGAGAGGGCTCATCGAGGGCCCCTGGGTATGTCAGAGGCTGGCAGCGTCATGTGCTGATGACTAGACAGCTTGTCATCCTGGGCCACAGAGGGAACAACTGTTTCTAAGGTTTGGCCAGACTGCATGAGCTCCATTCTTTCCATCCCTGTTCTATGGAATGTGCGTGGTGCTGTTTAATTACTTCAATTCCTCTCTTAAAGAAAAAAGGCTACCAATAGTCTGGAGGTATTAGTGCTTGGAAGGTTAGCTCTGGGATTTTCTTTGTCTGCAGACTAGGAGCTGTTGGATGTCTTTTCAGTATGGGCAGTATTAATTAGTTCCAAGTGCATTTTGGCAGACAGGCCAAGGGGTCTTAGCAGGCTCTTTGGAATGAATTCTATGTTTAAGACTTTAAAAATGGTGAGACTTTTTCCAAATCATAGGTTGAATAGCAACCAGCATTTATTTTGAGTATTTATACAATACAATACTGAAAAGGATAGAGAGGCAGTTGTTTGGGCCACAGATTATTATGTGTGATTATTCTTTGACTATTAGGCAAGGGTCACAAAACACATAGTCTTTTCTTTTTTTTTGTTGTTTTTTTTTTGTTTGTTCATTTGTTTGATTTTTTGTTTGAGAAGGTCTCAAGTTCCTTAGGCTGGCCTAGTCAAAATGACCTTGAATTTCTGGTCTTCTGACTTCCATCTCCCATTGCTAAGATTATGGCCAGACACCACTGTGCCTGGTTTATGTAACTCTGGGGTCTGAGCTTCAACTGAGCTCCATCCTCAGCCACTCATAGTCTTCCTTTTGCTACATGTTCGCTGTTCACAAGGAAGGGTCGATTGACTTAGCTTTTCAGGAAGATGACGATGGAAATGGAAATCTCAGAGTCTGTCATAGAGGTGGTCTTTGTGGACACAAGGTCTGTGGCCCCTTGGTCCTGCTTCATATGGTAGTGTTTGTGTTTGTCCTGGCTGAGGTGTTTGTTAAGCCTAACGTTGATACTTACATATTAGGACTTCTGGATTGTGTGCTTAACCAATCACAGCTTTTGTTCATTTACTATTTGAAGTCTATTTTGGATTTATTCACGTTTCACAACTCAGTACAGCCATTTAAAGTCCGTGTTTCTTCTTGTCCTGCAGCTTTCAGGCCACTCCAGGCTGTGAGGACTAGTGTGGGTCCTGCAGTGCAGTATCCAGGATGGGACAGTGCTCCTCCAGGCCTGGATGAGATAGTCGCTCTGTTTTCAGGGACATGCAGGTTCTCACAGTGGCTCTGTCCTGTGACTGAGTCCTCCTCCCATGACAGTCGATGCCAGGCTTGTGGTTATGTCTGTAGTAGGGTGATTCTGTCTGGATCCAGTGAGCTCTAGAGCTCATGACCAGTGTTGAGCTTTTCTGGACCTTATTTAAAAAAGAGTTTGATGTTCAAAAGTGAACAGTTCCTAAACCTAAGTTCTGTGAGTTACGTGGAGTGTGTGGGGCGGTGTCCCAGAACTCATACTTTTGTTTAGGATTTCCAGAGAATGAGAAAATAAACAACAGGAAACAAAACTGGAAGCATCCTTTAATCATGCATTTTTATTTTCTTTTATTTCATGCAAGCCTGTGGATGTAGTAATAAAACCCAGCTCACGTGGGCTGAACATCTCTTTTATGAAGCGCTCAGGACCATACTGGTTTTGGATTGTTTAC
>NW_026596152.1:10567499-10569016 GCF_907164565.1 Psammomys obesus
TATTATGGGACTCGTGTCTTTGTTTTACTCTGCTGTCTGGTGTCCACTATGTGAGGTCACAGTGTAGGAGATGGAAAAGCCTTACTGTATGATGTCATCACCCATCTCCAGAGCTCATTGACCCCACAGTGTGCTTTCCAGAGCTCCAGCTCAGGTCCAGAGCTGCAGGCAGTGTGCTCTGTCTTGTGATGGCAGTGTTCATGGGGAGACTTAGGCAGTGTCTGAAGAGGAACCCCTGAGCCCCATTAGTGGCCCCAGTGCAGGCCTTTGCAGCTTGCAGTTTATCCTTTTGGTGGTGTATGTGGCTCTAGCTGTCGGGAAAGAACTTAGGCCCCACTGTGCTGGCTTCTCCTGCTTGTGCTCTCTGTTGTTAGTCAGATGCAGAGCTCTTGGCCAGGTCTCCAGGCTGGTGGAGATGCCAGGCTATGAGCAAGGTACCTTCGTCAATTAGAACTGAATGCTTAGTGTGTGACTGGGTGCCCACTGGTGCAGACAGAGCAGGTTGGGCCACCTGAGGTGTGTGGTCACTCTGCCCAGACCCTCATAGGACACGTCGGTGTGTGTCATCGGGTAGGGGTCAGGGAAGGTCTTAGGTCGTTGGGTCAGGGTCAGGGAAGGTCTTGGGTCATCAGGTAAGGGTCTGAGAATGTCTTAGGATGCAGTGCAGTCTTCAGAGAGGCTTTGGCGGCCTCTGAAGTCTCCACTCAGCCCATCCCTGCCCTAAGCAGCTGTGGGGAGACAGAGATCATGACCAAGATATCCTGATGACTCAGGCCCCTCAGTTCCTCTCCTTGGCCCCACTGTCATGTGAGGCTCTTCCTGAAAGAAGCTGTTCATAGTCATCACAAGCGGTGGTCGCTGTTTTCTTTTAGTACGTTTTCCTTTTTGCTGTCAGCTTGAAAATATTAGCTGCTTAACTCAGCTTCACGAGAATATAGTTAGAGCAGCCTCGGTGTGAAGAGCTCAGGGGTGCAATAAGATAAAACTGCCCGAAGTGTGACATCATCACAGTCTGAGTGGAAGGCAAGCTAAGGGCAGATGGGCCTCCCGAAACTGTCTGGCCTGCAGTGACCTGTTACTCTCTCAGTGGCCCCGTGAACACTCACACCTGTTACCCAGCCCACAGTGTGTCTGCACCACCCAACCTGGCTAAATGTGGCCAGCCTTGTGTGTTTGAAGTGGCCTTGTGTTGTGTAGCCTGTATTTTGATGAGAATACATCTCAAGAGGAAATCCTTGTGAGGCAACTTCAGCATCACCAACACCTCGGTGACTTCCACAGGTCTGAATGCTTGGATGCCCTGGTGTCAGGAGTTGTGAGCACAGATGCACACAGCTGCTGCTGTATGACAGGCACACTGCTGTCCTGAGCACATGGTTCACGCCAGTATTTGTGTAACAGCGTGAGCCACAAAGCCAATGACTGTTAGCCCAGGCCCGCTGCCATCAGGGATTATGTGTGTGTGGTTGTCTACACTATGGTGTGTGTAAATGGCCACACAGTGGGTGTGTTCAGCC
>NW_026596152.1:10569026-10589999 GCF_907164565.1 Psammomys obesus
ATGAAAGTCAGAAGTAGCTGCTTGGCAGAGCTTTGCTCTATGGCAAATACTAGTGGTTTTTTTGTTTGTTTGTATGTTTGTGTTTGTGGGTGATGTGCTGTGTATAGAGGGGAAAGGAGTCTGTTGTTTTCATTCCTATTGTTCTTATGTCTGGGTAGCACGGTGAGGTGAGATACAGAGGACTGGCTGGAACTGGACCCCCCCCTCACAGAATCCCACAGTCTGTGGGTGTGTTCCTGGCCTGGTCCACATGGGTTTCATCAGCACCTTCCAGGGGATGGTCATGTACACTTACTGCTGGGGCAGACCCATCCTGGGACCACAGGGTCAAGCCTAGTGCTGAGGCCAAGTCAGGCAGCAACCCCATAGGCTGTGTGGTCCTGACGCAGAAAACTGTATCTCTTTGGCTACATCAGGCTTTTGATAGTGTGAGGAGGATGCAAACAGTGTATGCTGCCATTTGTGCTTCTCCCAGATCCTGAGCAAACTCAAGGGGCTGGCACTGGACACAGAGGCGGAGCTTGAACGCCAGGACGAGGCTCTGGATGGCATCACCGTAGCTGTGGACCGAGCAACCCTGACTGTGGACAAGCATAACCGGCGAATGAGAAAGCTGATGTAGTGGGGCAAGCGGCCACACAGCCACCCCTGGCTCTCCTGATCCCGCTGTTGGTAGCCCTGTGCCTTTTGCACTGGGACCTGGGACACCCTTGTTGGTGCTGTGCAGCTGTGAGGCCCTGCTGGGAACTACACCTTCCTAGGATGGGCCAGGAGGAGCCACGGCATGCATGAGCATGATGTGTTTAACAGGTGCCCTCAGCATGTGGGCCAAGCCCTGTTCCGGCAAGGATGGCCACCACCGTGCAGCCGTCCTTGCTGTCCACACTGACACCCCAGCTTCCTGCTGCCATTGTGGGGCCAAGGCCCTGGTAACCTTACACAAGTCACATCACATTGTCATCTTTCCACCATTTTTGCCAGAGTGTCAAGAAAATGTCAGTCATTCTGAGGGAGATGTGAGTACTTGGTCTAGCTCTGCCATTCACTGGCCACACACACTGGTTCCCCCTCAGATGCTGCTGTAGCTCCCCTCCACCTCCCCCTGCTCCTCAGTTAGAGTTCTCTAGAGGAGCGGGACCAGCAGCCTCTATGTGTGTATAGTAAAGAATGTTAATTAGATTGCTGACATCATAGGGGCTGTGTCCACAACAGCATGTTCACATGGAGAGACAGAGAACACTGTGGCTGCTCAGTCCAAGAATCTGGACCCCTCAGCAGCCCAGTGCTGAAGGCCTGGCTCCTGGAGTCAGTGGACCTGGTTTGCTGTAACAGGTCAGAGTTAATGGAGGCTGGTGTGAGCAGAGGACGGTGGCCGCCATGTGCTCTCACCCAGAATGGGGGCCTGCTCGCTCAGCACTCACTGCCTTCTTCCGCCTCCCATGTAGGCTGCCCACAATCAGGACAGCCCCTTTTCCTAGCCAGTCTCTCTGGAAGCACCGCCACAGACACACAGGAATGCCTCACCACCCCTGGACAGCTCTAAATCTAGGAAGTTGATGGCCAAGACCAGTCACCCTCCTGGCCAGGCCGTGGCAGACAGCCTTTGTCTCCACGTGCATGGTGGCTGCCTGACGTCAGGAGTGCAGCCCACTCCAGTGCAAAGGCCTCAGCAGCAGCAGTCTCCGCTCTCACCTGAAGCAGTGTCCTGACCCAGGCTGTTCAGAATGTGACTAGTTGCCTGGTTAGAAGTGGCCCAAGCTATGTCTTACTGTTGCCCTTTGCTTAATTGTGCGTTCTCAGTGTCCTGCTTGTGGCTACTTCCACACGCCTTGGCACAGTGGGCCACTAGGACTCACTCATCAGCTTGTGTAGGTGGGGAGAGGGTCTTGTGAGTTAGTTTGCTTTTTGAGACAGGTTCTCACTCTAGTCCAAGCTGCCCTCAGACTTGCAGCAATCCTCCTGCCTCAGCCTCCCAAGTGCTAGGATTCTAGGTATTTGTTGCCTCACCTAGCCCTTCTTGTGTTTATTTAGTGGCTATAAGATGGCTGCTGTGGAGATGGCTGCCTGCAGTGTGTAGTGATGAGCTCAAACAGATACATTCACAGCTCTCAAGCATTTGTGAGTCCTGTATGCTGGAGCCGCTGTGCTCTTCCCTTCACTCTTTATGAAGAGCATAGTGAATGGCCAGGCACTGTGGCCTCCCTGACTTGTTCTGGAATGCTGGGGTTACTTCCTTCTCCTGTCCACCTGTCCTTGGTCCCCATTATCCAGCTTTCTCCTTCAGTTCTCCCCACCCCTTCCCTTCCTCTGCTCCCCCCCTCCACTCAGTGCTCCTGTGAGATGCTGACCTTCCAGCACTTGTCTCTCTGTGCCTGGCTCTCTTCCCAAGGCTCCATGTTCTCTGGGTTTAGCCATGCTGTTGCAAATGAAGGGATTTCATGCTTTTCCCCACTAAGCACTGATCCATATACCTATATCATGATGTCTGTTTTTGTTAGTGCTAAGAACCCAGCTCAGGGCCTTGTGTGTGTTAGGCATGCACTTCCCCACTGAGATATATTCCAAGCCCTTGACCCTTTGAGACTAGAGCTCACACCCATCCCTAGCTGACTTCTCACTCGAGATCTCCCCTCCTCTGCCTCCTGAGTGCTGGGATTACAGACCTGTGCCCCGATGTTTTGTCTGCCTCACCCCACCCACCTTTTTGAGTGTCACTTCTTTAGGTCTCACTATGTAGCCCTGGCTGGCCTGGAACTCACCATGTAGACCAGGCTCTCCTCTAACTCACAGAGCTCCTCCTGCCTCTGTCTCCTGAGTGCTGCGATTAGTGGCATGTAGCACCATGCCTGGCCTAGGTCAGTACTTTCATTGTGCTTGCATAATAGACAGTTTTTGGGAGGAGACCTCTACCAGACAGGCCTCAGACTGGCTTCAAATCCTGCCTCACCCTCCTGAGTGCTGGGAATGCTGGTCTGTTGCCACCATCTGTCTGCTTTTGATAGAAGATAGATGTTCGCCAAGCCTCAGAGCTTACAGGATCTTCCTGAGGAACCTTCTCTGTAGACCTGTGAGGTAGAGCCTGTATGCAGAGCAGAGCAAGGCTGCCACAGCATACGATGGAGACGCTCAGAGATGACCGACCTGGACCACCTGTACACTGTCTTCCCGTCAGTTCACCCGGCAGACACGCTGCCTGAAAGACCGCAGTGAGGTTCTTATTTGCAAGCATAAGGAGAAGCTGATTCCAGAGTAGGACGATGGGAAAACACAGGGATTGTTGGAGCAGGAGACACCACCAAGCACATCAAATGTGGATGCAAAGACACCCTCAACATGAACTACATGCCAGAACCTGCACCTCACCATCAGTAGTGCACAGCACACAGCAAGTGGAAAACGCCTGTGTGTCCATCCACACCGCGCTTGACTGCTGGCTCAGAATGGAGAGTTCAGCACTGCTGGAATGTCACTGCCTGCAGGACACACAACTTCCTAGTGACTTGTCCATTGCAGGACCCAAGCAAGGATGGTGCTGGTCTTCGTACCACAGGGCCTCTCACTGGGGTGGAGTCTCCGCTGACTCTCACAGTCACAGTCATCTCACAGTTGGGTCTCCTATGTCCCTGACTCCTCAATATAGTCTGCAGAATCTGGTGATCTCGTTCAGCTTTCCCCAGTTAGGTACCTAAAGGCTCCACAGACTCAGAACACAGGCTGAGAACCATGTCTTCCGACACATGAGCCCACAAGGAACGTTTCATATACAAACTATAGCATCACACAGACAAAATCTAGTCAACAGTAGCCCTGCCTTGTTCTTAGAGACCGAGAGCTCAGAAACAACAAAAACAAAACAGCCAGGCGGTGGAGGCGTGCGCCTTTAATCCCAGCACTTAGGAGGCAGAGGCAGGTGGATCTGAGTTCGAGGCCAGCCTGGTCTACAGAGTGAGTTCCTAGACAGCCAGGGCTACACAGGAAAACCTTTTCTTAAAAAAAAAAAAAAAAAAAAAAAATTAAGGAAAGAAAGAAAGAAAAACAAAACCAAGGAGGCAGAGTTTCAGAGAAAGAGTAAGTTATTTAAATGGAATAACTTTTATTTTTCTTATTAAACTGTCAGGTAAGTTTACTAAAAATAAATTATCTACCATATCTGTGTGTATGTGGATATACAGAGTGAAATGAATGACAGCAATGATACGAAAGATGATGGGTAGAAGGAATTAGAAATATTTCGTAATTTTAAAAATTTATTTTCACTTGTTTGTAACGTTTGCCTGGATATATGTATGTGCACCTCATGCATGCGTAGTACCCACAGAGGTCAGACAATTGTTGGATTCCCTGGGACTGGCGTTACAGATGCTTGTGAGCTGAGACTCGAACCTGGGTCTTCTAGAAGAGTCTCCAGTGCTCTTAACTACTGAGCTATCTCTCCAGCTCCCTGCCTTTTATTTTTGAGACAGGATCTCACTGTGTAGTCATGGCTGATGTACTTTCTGGGTTGAACAGGCTGGTTTCAAATTCACAGAAATCCACCTGCCTCTGGCTCCTGAATGATGACATTAAAAGAATTTGCCCTACATCCAGCTTGTAATTACTTTTTATAATTAATTTATTATTTGGCAGTATCTTATATGTATGCATTCCCCCTCCTCTTTTCCCCAGATCCCCACAATGTGCTTCATTTTATATGTGTGTGCGTACACTGAGTCAGATTGCTGTCTTCACAGTCGTGAGTGTAAAAACATCAACTGAGACATGGACGGTGTACCAACAACCACACCCCTGAAGAAAACTGACTTCCTGGCAGCCATCAGTTGTCAGTAGCTCCTCAGTTAGGAGTGGGGCCTCAGAAGCCTCTTCCCCATTCCTGCTGGAATTTCAATGGCTTCATTTTATGCAGGTAATCATAGCTAATCATAGCATAATCTGACTGTTGCGTGTCCCAAAGCCAGTATTTCACACCCCTCTCTCCTATGGCTCCTACAATCTTTCCAGCTTTTTTTCTGAAGTGTCCCTGAGCTTTGAGGGTTGGGGGTTGATACAGATATTCCATTTATAGTTGAGTACGCAATGATCAGTTATTTTTGACCAGCTATGACTCTGCATTAACTACAGCTCAGAGCAGCTCTAATCTATGGATATAAACAGAAATATTTAGGTGGTAGTCTGACAACATGAGTATTTAGCAAAGCAGCAATGGGTTCCCAACCTAGGACCCACGACCTCTCCAGGCACAGGCTTTGCACTGTGTTTATATTACCAGGCAAGAATTCCCTCCTGTGGAGCAGACTTCAAATACAATCAGAGAGAAACTAGTTAACTCTCCCCCCAACCCCCCGTCATACCGCTATGCACAATGAATACTTCTTGTATGGCAGGTCAATATTGTAGCATAAGGCCTATTGCTTATCTTTCCACCTTTAACAGCTTGTGCACCTTCTGGCACTGTGAAAGCTAACCAGCAGGGAAGAATTTTTCTAGTTACTTCCAGCCTGTGTCCTTCAACCAAAGTATGTAATGTTTTAAGCAATAGGGTCTCATCCTCTGGTCAGGTGGACAGCCGTAATAAAATGAATCCATTTATACTCTCACCAGTGTGTGTACGTGTTCTTTTTCGTAGCCTCACCAACATCATTTGTTTTCTTGATTTGGTGTGGTGAAGTAGATTTAATTTGCAGTCCCATAGTGGCTAGTGATATTAAACACTTTTAAAATGTTTATCAGCTATTTATACTTCAACTTCTTTTTTAGATTTTTTTAACCTGCATTGAACTGTATGCACCATGTGTGTGCCTGTCGGACCCCCTGGACTGGAGCTATGAATGACTGTTAGCCTTCACATGGGGGCTGGAAGTCTAACCTGGGACCCCTGCAAGAACAACAAGTACTTTTAATCCCTGAGTCATCTCCCCACACCTCCCCTCCCCTTGTTTTTCTTTGGGGCGTTCGAGAGAGGGTTTCTCTGTGTTGCCCTGGCTATCCTGGAACTCCCTGTATAGAACCAGGCTAGCCTCAGATTTACAGAGATCACAGGCGTGGGCCCCTGCATCCAGTTTATGCTCCTTATTTTTAACTCTAGCAGTTGTGGAGTGTCAGGTCTTACGTAGAGGCCCATGATCCATTTGGAGTTGATGTGTGCAGGGTGAGAGTTGTGAGTCTAGTTTCAACTTTCTCATGTACCATTTGTTGAAGATACCGTCTCTTCTCTCATGCGTATTTTTGGCATCTTTATCAGACATTTGGTGGCTGTAGCTGGATGGCCTTATATCTGGGTCCTCAGGTCTATTTCATCAGTCCATGTGTCTGTGCCAATACCCTGCTCTTTCTGTCACCATGATTGTTCTGAATAAGTTGAAATTAGGTATGGTGATACCTCCAGCAATGTTCTTCTCAATGTTCCTTTGGCTGGGGTCTTTTGTGCTTCCAAATGAATTTTAATATTGATCCTGCCAATCCATGAGCATGGGAGGTTTTTCTTTCTTCTAGTGTCTTCAATTTATTTTGTGTTGGTGTTTTAAGTATTTCAATCATTTAGTAATTTCTGTAAAATTTCAAAGAAGTCTTTCACACCCTCAAGTTAAACTTACTCCAAGGTTTTTGTTTGTTGTTTTTTGGGGCTATCTTGAGTGCAGTCCTTTTCCTGACCTCTTTTTTTTTTTTTTCCTTCCAGTTTCTTATGGTTCTAATTGGAGTATAGGAAGGCTGATGGCTTTTTCTTTCAAAAGCCTGAGATCTTTTCTTTTCCAGATCCCAAAGCCACTTGCACGTATTTAGAGTTTTTGCTATAGCAATATCTACTTCCTAATAAGAACTATACTCATTTTTCTGGGTATGCCAGAATGAAGTTCCACAAATCACATGGCTTCAAATAACAGAATCTTATTATCAGTTTCCTAAGGCTGGGATTTGAAATCCAGGTGCTGGCAGTTTGTATCCTCAGCTAGGCTCAACGGAGACCTTCGGTGTAGATAGGTGGCAGAATTCAGTTTCTGTGCCGATAAGAGACCAGATTGCCAATTCTCTGGCTACCAGACAGCTCTCAGTCCCCCATTCTCTTCACAGCACAGTCTCCATAAAAGCAGCCACCTGGGCCCCCAGCTGTACTTCCTGGGCCTTCTCAAGTGGTGACGCTAGCCCAAGGGAACACTCTCCCTGTCTCAGAATCAACTCATCCTTGATTCCGTCTGCAGAGTCCAACCTAGACCTCATTAGTGTTTGGTCAGATAATTGAGAACATTGTGTGTACAACAGGGCTTGAAATATTGTGGCACCTAAAAATCTGCCTTTCTTTTTCCTTCATCCACAAAACCATTGTCTGGCCCTCACTGCTGACTCACTGAAATCTGGAAACTCTCCCAGTTAGTCTTTATTGTCAACTTCACATAACCTAGAGTCACCTGGGAAGAGGGAACCTCGGTGGAAAAACTGCCTTGATCAGATTGGCTTGTGGCCACTTCTGTAAGTGACTGCTTTTGACTGATGACTGATGTGGGCGGGCCCAGCCAGTTTCGGGCAGCGCCATCCCTAGGCGGGTGGTCCTGGGCTGTGTAAGAGATCTAGCTGTCCGTGAGCTTGAGAGCCAACCAGAGAGCAAGCCAGCAGGCAGTGCTCGTCCTTGCTTCTGATTCTAGTTCCTCCGATCATGGATTCTGAGCTGGAAACGTGTGCCAAATAACCCTTCCCTCTCCAGGTTGCTTTTGATCAGAGTAATTTATCACAGCAACAGAAAGGAAACTAGAACAGAAAGCTAACAGTCCCCTCTCACTTGCCCAGCCCCTGTTCCCTTCATTCCAAGCTGGCAGTGTTTCTGCCAGTAAAACATTCTCCCACAAGTCTCCGGTGCATGTCCTGGCTCTTCCTCAGTGCTGGCTATGCCGCGCTGTGTGTGGGTTTCCAGCAGTCCCTTCTATCTCGGAGCTTTTACCCCTGTGTTTACAGTGTGGAGCTATCCCAACTACCTGTGTACAGCAACGGCGTACAGATCCCAGCCAGGTAAGACCCTTGACCCAGGCCCAGTGTGTGCAGCCTTGAACTCCCTGCAGTCCCTTCATGCGCTTATATATGAAGCACCTGATGTCACCATCTATTCCTGCTCATGTCCAGGGTCTCCAGGTCCATGTAATGTCTGAGACAGAAAGGATACAGTGTTGCTGTGGGGAGCACCACTCTCTCCTTATCTGCCTCTCTCCATATCCTCAGTCCTTCCCACAAGACAACCTGCTCCTGTCATCCCCATGGGCACCTTTTACCACGAGCATCTCAGCAGAGTGGTGGCAGCGTGGCAGCCAGCTTAGAAACCCAGTGAGGGCCTGGGTGAGACAGCCACAACGGCTGCCACACCCAGGGGGATGGAGGGCATTTTTTGTTCTTGCTTTGTTGACTTACAGTGAAAAGGCTGGGTGCAGGCATAGCCCATTCACTGAGCTGTCGGGATTTGTTCCACATGTGAGGCGTGTTTTTAATTTAATGGTTTATATCGTGGTGGATGGTGTTTACAGCAGTGAAGTCAGTGAGAGATGGAAGCACTGTGGGTTCAGAACTCTTGCTTGGCACACAGGCTGGTCTGAGAGAGAATATCATGTCTGGCTTGGTGGTCATGGGTATAGGTCACCTGAGGGGCAAAGCAGCACAAGGGAGGAAAAAGCCAAGAGGCAGAAGGGCTGGGCCTCTTTGATCTCACTGGTCTCCACCTTGAAATCCCAACCTTTCCCATCGGCAGGAATCAAGACAGTTTTGTCTGTAGCTAACCCCGGCTCTGCACACTGTGCTGTGCAACTGGAAACCGTGAGGACAGAGAGGTTCCCAGAGTCAGAGTGATCTGAAGCAGACAGCCTCCATCTTGCGGGGAATGAACTTGAGTGCTCTGGATCCTTTATAACCCTGCAGTTCAAAGTGCCATCTTCCTAGTCCCACTTAACATTGGTCCCAACCTCCAAGAAGACACCAGAGGAATCTGCTTCTCCTGGCTGTGGCATCATTCAACAAGCCCCTGGTCCCAGGGAAGAAGGAGAGGGCTTCCTGGAGGCTGGAGCCAAAGGGGGGAAGGAACAAATCAGGGCAGCAGAAAAAGTCAGGTCCCAGTTCTTTCCCAGAGAGGGAAGGCTAGCTGGGGAAAAGGATCACTACCCTGTGGGTGTGTGTGTGTGTGTGTGTGTGTGTGTGTGTGTTGGGGTGACTTAATGGAATTGGCACTGTACCCACACATCCACAGGGAATGTCTTATAAGAACCCAGTGGTTGCCTGAAGCCACACACAGTATCTGGCTTGACTTCTTCTGTCTCTGCCATGTTCAGGAATTAAAAACAGCTAGCTGGGTATGGTGACACATATTTGTAATTCCAGCACTTAGGAGGCTGAAGCAGGAGGATCGCAAAGAGTTTACTGCCCATGCCCCAACCCCCAATATTCATACCCAGATCTCAGAAAGCACTACAAGCTGATTTCTTAATTTGTTTATTACACCGTGAATTTCACCTTTTCACCTGAAGGAAGCGCTTTTGTGGCTGGTCTTTGGTGTGTGGTGACAGTTGATCTGATCGTGGAAATAGCTACCAGGTCTCTATGGGTGTGGATAATGCAAAAAGCTAGACAGAGGGGTGACTCACATGCATGGTGGCAGTACTGAGCCCAAGGCCATGACATTTTGCCACATTGCCAGAGGGTGGGTTAATTCAGAGTAAAGAACTTTAATGTCTTTAGATTGTAGCTGCCTCAAGTCAGATATCAGAAGTGAGTGAAGGAGCTGGCCTGGGTGACTGGAGCTCCTCACCCGTGTGTGCTGGTGAGTACCAAGGCGGATGCCCTGGTAAGTGGATTGACTGACGGACTCTGGGCTGGGGCTCCACCTCTCACCAAAAGCAGATGTTCATCTCTGGATCCCTGTCACAGCATGCAGCCTGAACAAATAAAAGAATGACCACAGGTTCAGAAGAAAGAGGGGCGGCATCGCCCTTCCCAGCTTTTCAAAGGAGAGGCTTCCAAAACAAGACTCTGTAGATTTGGACTCGTACCTCCTAAGAAGCTAATTCTTTCCTTATGTCTGGAGCTTGATAAAAACAGGCTCCTTTGAACACGGTCCCGAGGTGCTACGTGTATGACGGGAAAAAGTTCCCAGAAAAAGTTCCCAGGGTCGTTTGTGGGCAGTGCCTGTGATTGCGTTGGTGCAGCCCTTGCTCGCCAGCACCCAGACGGGGTTGGGCAGTGTTGGGGGTGGGGCAGGAGCAGAGAGAGGGTGACGCCCCCAGACCCTGAAGGTGAGAGTGAGGCCACTGAGGGGTGGGGGGCACTTTTGAAAGTGGGAAATGGGGTGTGCAGAGGAGAGGGTAAGTAGACTAGCAGCTAGGGCTCCTAGGAAACAGAAAACCTGGGTAGGGGTGGGGAGATAAGGGGACCCTGGAAGGAGGTAGTCAGAGGAAGTGATAGGGGATGGGGAGATTGGGTCCTGGTGATTAGACGTGGCCAGAGAAGGGATGAGGAGCTGGGTAAGGAGACAGAGGCCCCAGGGAACAGGATGTCAAAGGGAGGAGATGGGGTCCTGAGTGACGGCAGGGACAAAGGTATTACTTGTGGGAAGAAAGGGGACCTGAGAGCAGGATGTCCAAGACAGGGACAAGGTGAAGCTGCAGGCTGGTCTGGCAGTGAAGGTCCAGGCAGCTGTTGTCAGCTGTAGAGGGAAGGGAGTTGGCAGGGCATAGAAGCAGAGGGCAGCATTGGTGCTGGTGACATGCAGTAAGTAAAGAAGGGGCACCTCTTTACTGGCATCCCTGTGGGTGGCTTTTGCTGCCTATCCTTGTGGAGCCTGAGAGTGAGTGCAGGTGTGTCCCGGCCTTTGGCCACCAGAGCCAGGGCAACCCAGGACAGCCAGCCATGCAACAGCTGCTCTCGGGTCACTGTAGAAAGGTCATTGGTCAAACCCAGCATCAAGGGCAGGTCTGTGCCTGGGGAAGAGGACAGGCTCCTAAGCAGATGTGGATAATCACCAGGCTCCTTTCTCCAGTGTTGCAAGATGGGCAGTATGTTTATGTTTGTATTCTCAGATGTGTATGTCTAGGTGTGGTATCGTGTGTGTTCTTGGGCATGTATGCTGGGGTGTGTTACCCTGTGTGTGATCTCAGGGATGTGTGTGTGTTAGGGTATATTACCCTGTGTATGTTCTCAGGGATGTGTGCTAGGGTGTGTTTGTCTGTGTCTCAAGTGTGTGCTGGGTTTATTAGCCTGTGTGTATTCTTGGGCATGTGTACTTGTGTGTGTTCATCTGTTTATGTTCTTAGGTGTGTGCCAGGATGTGGGTGTTCTGACATTTGCACTGTATGTGCTTTTGGGTGGGAGGTACACACTCATGGTGAATGTGAGGCCCTGAATACAGTGTGGGGATCTGGACACCCTGGACGCTGCCTTGTTCCACCTCTGGTGAAGGGATATTTGCTTTGACATAGTTTCCTAAATGCTATCACTTCCTGGGGACTTTGGCACTAAAATAATGACAGTCCTCGGCCACCCAGGACCATGTTTCCCAAACCTTACCTTCAGTGAACCCTGAAATCCAGCTGGTAGCAATTGCAGAGACAGTGCGGGTGTCTTCCTGCACTCGCCACAGGCTGCTGTCAGCCATCTCTGTTCTCAGAGCCATCTAACCTACCGCCCCACCTCCACCTCCTGGAAGGAGGAGTGGCTGTCTCTCTGGGCTCAGAGCCACAGAAGACTTTAACCGAGGCCTGCTGCTCGTACCAGTAAGGGGTGGTCCTCACACCCACTTCTCCTACCAGTCCCTGCTCCTGGGCACAGCTGGGCTTTGGACAGGTCCAAGTAGTATACCAAATGCTGCCTGTACCAGTAGGAGAGGGGACCTCTCATCTTTGCCTGTTCAGCGGCATTCTTCTGGGTGGACACCCTGCTCCCACTCAGCACCTGAAGGAGGCTGAGGACAGCACCCTTGGGGTGCTCACTGCAGGCTCAGCCAGCCGGCAGTTCTCTGGTACCCAGAGGCTGTGTGTGACAAGGACATCGCTGCTATCAGCTTCAACACTCATCCCTCAAGAATGGGGTCTGCTGCTGTTTGGAAATGGTCCGAATGTCCCCTAAGACTTCAGATGTTGAGATGTGGCCCTCGATGTGACAATGAGGAGGAAGGAGAGCTTTGAGAAGTAATTAGGATTAGATATAGGCCACAGCTGAGTCCCAGAAGCATTATAGAAGACAGCATTATAAAGAGACACAGGGCATGGCCTTCTTGCCATGTTGGTGCCTATAGCGTCTCAGACTTTGTCAGTATCATCTTTGGGGCCAAAACCTTGATGTTGGTCCTGGAACCTGGGAGGCGTGAGCTGAAATCAGTTCTGTGGATGGCTCCTCCAGGATGGGGTACTTTGTGATAAGCAAGAAAAAGTGACTGAAGAGCAGGACATGGTAGCGCACACCTTCAACACAAGCACGAAAGAGGAAGATCTCTGTGAATTTGAGGCAAGCCTCCCCCCTTCCCGTTTTGAGACAAGGCTTCTTTGTGTAGCCCTGGCTGTCTTAGAATTCACTCTGTAAGACAGGCTGGCCTTGAACTCAGAAATCCACCTTCCTCTGCCTCCCAGGTACTTAAAGACCTGAGCCATTATGCCTGGCTGGGTTTTTTTTTCCCCCATCTTCTTGTTTGTTTGTTTTGTTTTTAAGCCTGCTCTACATAAGCAAGCTCCAGGCTACCATAGACTGCATGGTGAGTTCCTGTCTCAAACAAGCAACAACAACACAGTCTGGCCCTGCCCCACGGTGGATTGTACACCCCACCCACCCACACACACACTGACACTGTATATCTCAACGACTTGAAGAGCCTAGAGGGATAAGAAGACCAAGGATACTGGCTCAGATATAGGACACCATCCAGACCCCCAAATGTGCCTGTCATAGCAGTCAAAAGAGTGCTGTGTGGGACTGATGAGTGACATAAATTTCCCAACCTCATACCTGCCACCTATCATTGACCAAAATGTCATTATGTTCATATTGACTGTCTATGAAACACGTAAAAAGTAAACTAAAAATTAGATAGCATCACCCATTTGGCAGAGCAGAGCATGTAGTGAATTGACCACTGTTTTTTAGATTTATTTTATGTGTGTGAGTGATTTGCCTGCATATTTCTGCGTGCACCAAGTTCATGCCTGGAGCTCCAGGAAGACAGAGGGCGTTGGATGCCTGGAACTTGGCCTCTTTACCACTGAGCCATCTCTCTAGCCTCTGAATTGGTCATTGCTGGGCCAAGCCTCAGACAGTTTCCCAGGTCCAAGACAATGGGGAGCTGCATGCACATTTCTCTGTAAAACACGGGCAAACTTGGGAGTGAGAGGGGCCTGCTCTGGCAGCTCATTGCAAAGGGCTGGCTCTGGGGCTCCTCCCTCCACACAGGCTACAGTGTCCTGGTGTGTCAGTGCCCATATCTGACCCAATCCTGCTTTTGGCCCTCTGCTTGTAGCCAGAACCTTTATAGATTAGACTGGCTTCAAGAACCTTTTTAATGTGGGCTGGCCTTGAACTCTGCTCTCTAGCAATTCTGCTTCATCCTCCTATGTAGTAGATTGGCTGTCTTCTTGTTGCCCTTTATTGATTTTCATTAAACATTTAAACAGCTGTGGTTTTGGTTTTTTGCCATGTTTTCCTTCTCTTGAGCTTCTGAGTCATTTTAATTAAAACTAAGTTATCATTTTTTTATTTGTTTTGTTTTTAAGGGTTTGCTATGTAGCTCAGGGTAACCTTGAACTCTGAGCAATCTTCCTGCCTTTGCCTCTTTAAAGCTGAGATTACAGATATGCACCATTGCGCTCAGGCAAGCTTCCTAAAGAACACTGCATTCACCACGTAAACAGGCCTGGTCTCGTACACCCGTAACTAAGCTTCTGTGCTCCGGACTCCAGGGCCAGTCTGAGCTACATAGTGAATGTGAAGACAGCCTGGGCTACAAGAATTTTTATTTCAAAATGCCAAAAACATTTATTTAAATTTTATTACATTTATTTTTTATTTGTGTTGGATGAGAGAGAGAGAATATGAACGTATATGGAAGCCAGACGACAACTTTGGGAATAGTTCTGTCCTTCCACCATGTGGGTTCTGGAATGAAACCCATGTTACCTTTATTCACTGAGCCATCTCACAGATCTCAGAAGACATTTAAAAAATTAACATAAAAAAAGAAACTAAAGAAGAAGAGGAGGAAGAAAAAGAAGAAAAATTTACTATGTGACCAATAGAATGCATCATAGCTGAGACTCCTAATCTCAGATTTTACATTTTTTGCGGGGGCCGAAGTGATTCGTCGTCTCTGCCTTTATAAAGCTTATGTGCTGAGGCGTATGGGAACACGCGCATATGGCTTTCATTTGTTTCTTTGCTCTGTAAGTCTGAAATCCCTGACCTCTGCTGGAACTGCTCTCCCGTCACTGGCTTCTTTCCCTGACGGGGTTCACGTATAAACCTCACTTTACTGTCATTGGCTTTAAGGACCACTTTCCATATTCTCACCTGTCAGGCCCCTCTAGAGCCCACTTTGTATCCGATGCACCATCCAGGGATGTTTCTGAATCTAGCAGTCGACACTCAGATGAGAGAGGGCTGAGCAGGAGTTCTTCCTGCTTCCGTTTTGTTCACTGTCTTTTTGACACAGGGATTTAATGTGCTGCCGGGTTGGCCTTGACCTAATGATGATCCTCCTGCCTCAGCCTCCCAAACGATGCAGTAGAGAATGGGTTCTGTGTCTCATCCTGTTATGTTTTTGAAACTACGTGAGGGAAGAACTCCCCAGACCTGCACCCTTAGGATGTGTGCTGGGACCAAGGCAAGTTCAAAAGCTAAAATGTTTTTGGGGGGTTGGGTTTGGACCATGAGCCAAAGTGCCACTGTCAAACACAGTTATCCCCATTATGAAGTCCTCCAAAATAAAGAACTCTTAAAGAGCAAAGTGAGAAAAATAGAATTCTGAAAAAAAAAATCAAAATCTTGAATTCTTACATTTAAAAATGTATTTTTAAAATAATAAGTATTACATTTCTTTATTTGTGTGGGGTGTGTGCTAGTCTCATAGTTCCTGTGTGGAGGTCGGAGGACAGCGTGTAGGAGTCAGGTCTCTTTCCACCTCGTGGGTCCCAGGGACCGCACCCAGATTGTCAGGTTTGGCAGCGACCAGCCTTTATGTGCTGAGCCTCTTACTGGCTCCCTGATTTGCCATTTTTAAGACAGGGTATTATTCTGTACCCCAGACTAATATCAAACTCACGGCAATCCTCCTGCTTGCCTTTCTCAGTGCTGGGATTACAGGTCACCAAGATGGGCTAGTTTATATTTTAAGAAGCAGATGGATTTGAGGAACAGGACGATACGTCATAACACTTCATAGGACACTCTACGGAAAGATGTAGGCAAATATGGCTCTCAGATTCAAAGTCAGTAAGAGATATTTATTCTAAACCAAGTAAGAGTGTTCATGGTCTGGAAACACAGACTCAAGTTGCCCTGAGTCTTACGAATTTTTACAGCCACAAAACAAAAGGGGCTTTAAAATACATTGGTGGGACGATCAGGCCGGCAGGCAGGTTTCCCTTTATTTGTTCTTTTCAATGGGTCACACTGAATAAATCATCTCTCTCCTCAGTAATTCCTACCTCTTTAATAAGTGGAGACCAGTAGCAAGCCTTGCTTTGAGAGAGATGCTGTAGCTCAGACAGTTTCTCCCTCAAAAAATCCAGTTACAGCTAATATTTATTTTTAAAAAATGAATTATTTCGGGTTGGGGATTTAGCTCAGTGGTAGAGTGCTTGCCTACCAAGCGCAAGGCCCTGGGTTCGATCCTCATCTCTGGAAATAAAAAATAAAAAATAAAATAAACAGAGAAATCCTGTCTCAGAAAAACCAGGAAAAAAAAAAAATATATATATATATATATATATTTTTTTTTTTTTTCTGGGCAGTGGTGGTGCATGCCTTTAATTTCAGCGCTCAGGAGGCAGAGACAGGCAGATCTCTGTGAGTTCAAGGCCAGCCTGGTCTATAGAGTGAGTTCCAGGATGGCCAAAGCTACACAGAGAAACCCTGTCTTGAAAAAAAAGAGAGAGAGAGAGAGAGAGAGAGAGAGAGAGAATTATTTCAATCCATCAATCCATTTGTAAGACTCTGTCAGAGAGCTTAGCTAGGGACCAGGTAGAGAAAGACTGGCAATCACCTGTCTTGCTCTAAATGCTGTGCAGAGCAGAGGAAAGCTGGACTCACACACCAAAAAGAAACATCAAGAAAATGAATTGCAGGTTGTAAAGGGATTGTAAGACAGAAAACTGACTTGTGTGTAAATGACACATCACCGAAAGGTCTTAATTGTCTATGTCTTTCTAGTGAACACCATATATATATATATATATTAATAAATATAGATGTGATGTATATGTGATATGTGACAGATATATATATATATATGATAGCCACTCTAGGCTGTTCAGGAGGCAAACTGGTGGATGACCTCAGTTTGATTCCCAGAACAATGGTGGAAGGAGAGAGCCAGTTCCTGAATGCTCTCTCTCTCTCTCTCCGTCACCACACACACATTATACACACACAGATGATAATAATAGTAAATAAAATAGTTATATTAAAAATAGCCACTCAGTATCTCACTGAAGTGCATTTTGCTGACATCAGATAAGTCATACACTCCTAATGACGTATAAACAGACATGGACACACAGACCTGCAGCAGCCTCACCAAGCTACCCCAGAGCTTTGGAGATTTCTGTTCTCAGGTCTGTGACGTTTAGGCTCTTTATCTTCCTGAGCTGTGGCTTGAGGGCTTTTGATCTTTGGGGACTTTCGCTTGGGATGGTGGCATTCAGGTGTGTCTTTCAGGATCCTACTTGACTCTTATTTCAAGTTTATGTGTTGCCTGACTTTGGAGAAATGCTTTATTGTGTAGGTTTTGACATGCAAACGAGCAGACAGCAAACCCTCAGCTTAGGAACAGTGACACACACCAACTCAGGTGTCCAGGCCTGGCTCCTGGGGGTTCTTTCTGTTTTTCCCAGATTTCTCTCCTCCCTCCCATCCCTGGGCCTGGTATCTCTCATGCCAGAAATGAAGGCGATGGCTTCCATATGTATGACAGCCCTCTCTGGACCATTGGAGGCTGCCTACCCAGAGTGAAATAAATATGGGGATCTGAAGGGTACAAACATATCTGGACATTTCTTGGGTCACTATTTCTACCCTGTGTTGAGACGGAGAAAGGAAGAAGGCCGAGAGACCTGTTCCAGTGGTGTGCCCATGTGAACCTAGGCATCAGTTAATTAATGGGCTTGGAAAATCCTACCTGAGCCTGCCAGCCAGGACAGCCTGACATAGATGGTGCTAGAGTAGCCAAGACCTGGTTCCTCAAGACCTGGCAGGACACACCCTGGTGGCATCTATCTACTGGCCTCTACATACACAAGATAACTAATTTAGCTGAAGCTGTAGATTCTGAAGCAAATATAGGCATCTCCTGAAAGAAAAAAAAATAGAGTGTGTGTTCTAGCTGGGTGCATTGTACATGGACAAGGGACACTCCCATGAGTTGGCACAATGGGAGTTCCTACAGAGGGCCTGCCTGTCAGCAGGTCCCAGCCCACAACTCCAGGGACTGCGCCCAGGTGGCTCCACTCTCTAATATTCACCCTCTACCAGAAAGCCAGCTGATGGGAATAGAATACGTCATGTAAATCTAGGAAAATTTCAAAACACAAATAGAATTAAAAAGAGCCAGGTGGAAGGGGATTTATGGCTGAACGGCAGGACCACGGAAGGACTTGAATGACTGAAAGCACCAGCTCTGGGCGCCAAGAGTGGTACAGCTTTCAGAGACAAGTGTCGAACCTCCACTCCTCTGAGCCTTGGATCCTGGCTGTCAGCCATTGATGCTGAGGAAGGGGGTGGTCTATGGGCCCAAGCTGTGACCTCACTATGTATAGGACAGAAATTGGTCAATGCCCTATGACTTAAAAGAGATTACTGTGCCCTCTTTCATGGTACCAGAAGGCACCGTGAAAGCTTCCAAAGGAAGGAGGTGACCAACAATACTGCCCAGCTCTCACACCCATGAACCATATCAACAACCAGCATGGCTCAAAAACCCTGTCAGTTCAAGAGTGGCACACACACTTTGAGGGTAACCAACTCCTCTAATTGGACTTAAGACCTTGTCAATAAGAGGGATACCATGGTACTGGATCCCCAGCCGCTACTCGGTGCTAGTGAAGTCATGGTTATTGGAGGAGAATCTACAACCACTAATTTACTAAGCCAACATATTCTTTAATAGTAATCTATTAACATTTGTCTTTATACCCACAGGTAAGGATAGTCTTCATGCCTTATCATGGAAACTTCTCTTTGCAACAGAGATCAGCACAGAAAACTCCAACCAATCAATACGCAGAGCTGTGAAGCCCAGTCCTGGTGGATACATATACACTTAAGGCTGAGGGGATATTGCAGAAGAGGGGCAGAAAGATTATAAGAGCCAGAGGTCTGGGGCTTTGTTGTGAGATTTGTCTCCTCGAAACATGAGAAGCTATAGCCATAAAGTCTCACCAACGTGACCGTCCAAATGTGAACTGAATACAGACATCAACAAACATGCCAAACTGCATGGGAAGAGCCCACGAGGCCTCACCCCACACAAGGAACTACAGGCAAGTGAGTAGAGCTAGGAGTAGGAGAGGTGGTCCTCCCCAGGGAAGAGCAGCCCAACTGGTTGTCCAGTGCCAAATCAGCCCTGAAAACATACAGACAAGTAATATTATGTGGACCAACAGGTTATATTTGAGAATATATATATATATATATATATATATATATATATGTGTGTGTGTGTGTGTGTGTGTGTGTGTGTGTGTGTGTGTGTGTGTGTGTAAGTGTGTATAAAAATGTTTAAAAGCTTGCAATAACATGAAAAAGAGGCCATGAATTCAAAGAGGAGCAGGAAGGAATGTTTGAGAAGGTTTGGAGGAAGGAAAGGAAATGGAGAAGTATAATTAAAATACAACCTCAAAAATGAAAATATAGAGTCCACCTCATCAATGTCTTAGGAGAAAATGACCACAGCTTTTCCAAAATTCATGTCCCTGTTGTTGTTATTGTGTTTGTTTGTTTGTTTGTTTGTTTGTTTCTAGACAGGGTTTCTCTGTGTAGCCTTGTCTGTCCTAGACTCGTTTTGTAGATCAGGCTGGCCTCGAACTCACAGAGATCAGTCTGCCTCTGCTTCCTTGAGTGCTGGGATTAAAGAGATATGCCACTGTGCCTGGCTTCATGCCCTTGTTTAAAGACTATTAAAAAAACAGTCTCAGTCTGTGGGACAGTTGTTCAGGCTGTGCACAGCAACCAGGAATGGCCAAGACAGCGGTGTCTCTGTCCCTGGAAACACAGACCAGGGCACAGGAGCCCTCAGAGGAAGGAGCGAGGACTTGAATGGGAACAGAGGGGCACTCTGCCACCTCTTGACACAAGTGGGTACCAGGGCCAGTTCTTCATGGCTGAGGCCAGAGGGGGCATGATTAGAGGTGAACTCTACCCCAAAAGGAGGCTGCAAACCACGTCCCCATATCACACAGGAGGAGAAGGGAGGTGGCAGGCTAGCCTTGGCTGTGACAACTGACCTTGATAGATCAACATCACCTCCAGCCTGTGCTTCCCTTTCCTTATTCTCCCCTAACCCATGCCTTCCTGCTCAGCTGCTCCCTGGAGCAGAGCACAGGCCTTTAACGGGCCTCCCAGGGGTGGCAATGTTGGCACCTTCTCCAATGTGTGTCACCCAAATATACTTGGCCTTCCTCATCTTCTCTCTCACCTCAGCTGGATTGTTTCACCTCCAGCCTTGAGGATACAGGGCCCAGGGAGCTAGTAAATGCCTTACCTTCCCAGAGGCGTTAGCCTGGCACAGACACAGCCAGATCTCGTACCAGCTAGCACCTTCAGAGAAGCTGAATTGTGGCCTTGCTACCCCCAAAGCCACATAGCGAAGGGCGAAGGGCAGAATGGGCCTTCAGAAGTGGCCGGAGCTGGTTAGGACCTTCAGTATCTAGTCTGGCTCATCTCTGTCCACTGGAAGCTGTTCAGATACCGCAGGGGCTCGATGGCCTCTCAAGGAAGCCTGCTCCACATGTCGGAGCGGTGTGTCTAACTGAGTGTGAGGTCTACACTCCAAGAGCCAGGCAGAAGTCTTGAGTGTGTGGCCTTCGGGCTCAGAGGCGAAGTACTTGGATCAGCCTTGCTGATCCTCAGGGCTAGGCCTGGACACGTTGCAGCGTCTCCAAGAAGGGGTTGCAGGGCCTGACTCCCCTGCGTACACACAGCTAACGCATGGAAGGTGCACACATTCACACAGCTCGGCCGTTGCTTAAATATACCTCAGGGCACACCCTAGGATCAGCCTCCATGAGCACTGGCCCGTCACAGGGGTGGACAGAGCAGGAAGTTCTGGGTTCTTGCTATCTCTGGAGCTATTTCCTGCCTAAGTGGACCAACTGTGGACCACCAAGACCTTTCCCTGGGCTTGACCGGAACCACTCAGATCTGAGAGGCAGATGGCCCAAGAAGGTGCTCTACCTGACAGCCAAGTCCAGAGGAGAGAATGTTTCTTGCAGGACCTAGTTTTGTGGCCACCAGGGAAAGCTGAGTGGATCATGTTGGAGTCTGAAAACCAGATAGATTTCAGCATTCTTTAGAGCCTGGTGAGGCAGGTTTCAGGCACTCCTAAGCATGTGCGTGTGTGTGTGTGTGTGCGTGTGTGTGTGTGTGTGTGTGTATGTCGTGTCTGTGTCAGGTGCTCCTGAACCCTGGGGGGGTGTATGTCTCTGTGTCAGTATGTATGTCTGTGTGTTTGTGTGTGTATGTGTCTGTGTATATGTCTTTCTGAATGTCTGTGTGTATGCCTTTGTGTCTGTGTCAGGTACTCTTGAACCCTAGCTT
>NW_026596152.1:10590009-10630496 GCF_907164565.1 Psammomys obesus
GTGCGTTTGCATATGTGTGTATAAGACCACAAGGGACACAGGGAAGCCAAAACAAGGGAGAGTCAAAAGCCAGTGGCTAGAAAATCCAGGCCAAGCAGAGACAAGACGAGCTGGGAGGGGGGAGGGAGCTTGGAGAAGGTCTGCTCATAGCCAGCTGGTGGGAGCTTCCCGGGGTCCACTTCCTGGGAGCTTCTCTCCAGGAGGCCAGGATCAGCTGGGGGGATTCCTCTTGCTCCTCCTGGGGCTAGAATGTGGGATGAGGGGCTGGGATTAAGTTTCCATCTCTGCTTGACACGCTCACTTCACCAAGGGGAGCTGAGCCCCCATAATCAGAAGCAGCTGTGCCTCAGGCTGGGGCTGTAGTGGCCATGTCTGCCCGAACAGACCTGCCTGGTCCCCCCTTTCCCGGGGGGATGCCTTCTGAAACCTCCCAGTTTACAGTCAGGAAACTGAGACCAAAGATTCTCATCCAGAGTCCGAACCACTACAGGGTCCCAGCCCATCCCCCACTCTGCTTATTGAGCCTGGAGAGGGTGGATCTGGCTCCCGGGACCAGGAAGCAGGACTGTAGATACAGTACTCCAAGCATCGGCCAGTGACTCTGCTGGCAATAGCTCCAGAAAGGGCTGTGGTGGGTCCTGTGGACAGACGGTGTGTGTGTCAGGATCCTGTAGCCGTGACAAGACAGCCAACAAGGACAGATTAAAAGAGAAGTGTGTCATGGTTCACGGTTTCTGAGAGTTATGCCGGCCTTCATCTGGCTCTGGTGTTTCACCCGTGGGCAGGGAGGTGGGGTAGCTGAGCATCATGGCCAGAGCATGTGTAGGACAAAACAGCTAGCCTAGTGGTGGAGAGAGGCAGGCACAGAAAGGAGCTAGGAGAAGACACGTAAGTCATGGCCTCAGAGGCCTGTGCCAGTCCTCCTGAGCCAGGGCCTCACTCTTGATGGCTTCCTCAGCCGTGAAGTCACCAGCAGATTATTGGATGATGAAGTCAACAACTTACCAACGTCACTCAGCTGGTTTCTAGATATTTGTTGCTGTGTTAAGATTTTGTGACCAAAAGAAACTTGGGGAGAAAAGAAAGGGTTTATTTGGCTGGCAGATTACAGTCCATCATCAAGGGAAGGAGTCTGAGGCAGAAACGATGGTTTCTGCTTGCTCCCAGGCTCGTGGACCACCTGCCCAGGGTGGTTCCACACACAGTAAGCTAAGCCTTTCTCCATCAATTAACAGGAAAATGCCCCCACAGCCATGCCCTCGGGCCAATCTGATGGAGGCAATGCCTCAACTGAGGTTCTGTCTTCCCATATATATCAAGTTGACAATCAAAATTAGCCATCGCAGCTGGGGACTGTCAACACACTAGTCTGGAGACATGTTTAGGCATGTCTCTGTGTGTGTGTGTCTGTGTCATGTGCTCCTGAATCCTAGGTTTGTGTGTGTGTGTGTGTGTGTGTGTGTGTGTGTGTGTGTGTGTAGGTCTCTGTGTGTGAGCATCATAGACTGGCCCACAGGTCCGGCAGCTCTAGCTGCTCATGTCAGTGTTTAATTTTGGCTTTGAAAAGGGATTGTAGTCCAACATCCAAGACCATAGGACAGTCACATTCATGGAAGCCATAAAAGGACACCACCCGGGAACTTCAGTGGCGTGCCTAAAGTCCATTGCTCACTGCTTGAACCAAGGGCCCAAACAAGACTCAGCCGTGGAACAGATTTTCCACAAAAATGAAATTGATTGGAAAGAGTCCCGGTCTCCAAAATCTACAGTCTGGTGGACATAATGCCAGGAGGAGGAGGCAAGCACAGGGTAGGGAGGAGGTAGGGGAAGGAGCATGGTCACAGTGAAGAGGAAAGAGGAGAACAAGAGCATGGTGTAATGGGAGGAGGGAGAGGGAGGACTGCAAGGGAGGGAGCAACGCCGGGTGTCCTATACTGTAGAGACACTAGGCTGGATGCTTGTCAATGCTGTTTGTTTGTTTGTTTAGATAGGGTTTCTCTGTGTAGCCCCAACTATCTTGGAACTCTCTCTGTAGACCAGGCTGGCCTTGTACCAGAGGTCTGCCTGCCTCTGCCTCCAGTATGCTGGTTTAAAGGTGTGCCCACCGTGCCTGGCAGTTAGTGCCATTTTAAACAATATTATGTATGCTCAAAGCTTCCCAGAATGGGTAGGTTTGTGGCCTCCTGTCTGTGTAAATCCTGTCCATCACTCTCAATATGCCCCACTCACATTGTTGACAGTTTGTTTTCATATTAACCCTGGGCATCTTGGCAGGGTTCTGTTGGTCATCCTGTGTCACCTGTTGCAGCAAAGACCATTGCAGCCTTCCTCCCACTGCTGAAGGAGGGTGCGTGGACAAATACGAACACAAATACAAATACAAACGCGTCATTGTGAGAAGTCTGGGTAACTGTGGGATAGTCCCTAAGCGTGCCAGGAATCCCGAGTTCGAGGACAGCACCACATACTCAGCCACAGAGGCACACAGACCCATACTAACAGACACAAGGAGAAAAAAGTAAAATGGATTTGATATCTGTCACTCGAATGCTTGGGACCAGAAGTACATTTGATTTTACATTTTCAGGTGTTGGAATATTTGTACATATAACAGTTGATCTGAGGGCGTGAGAAATACTTCCCAGGATTCCTTCACCTTTCCTTCTCACCTTGGGCTTGTTGTCTAGAAGGGGTCTTGTAGGTGTCTTCACAGTGTGCTTGCTCTTTGAGTATGACCTGTCACATGAGGTCACGGGTGTAACCTACTTAGTGTCGCATCACACCGGCCCTCAGAAGTTTCATGTTTCAGATCTTTTTGGAGTCTTGATTTTCAGATTAGGAATACTTAGCCTGCCTCAGAGGTGGCGGTGGTGGGGAAATTCAAAGTATTTCTGGCTTGCTCCTCAGGAATCCCTGTCTGCAGGCTTGTTGCTGCCTCTCTCATAGGCAGCTTCAGCCCGTTCATATAGATTTCTACCTGTGTTCAGAGTACCCAAGCACGTCCCCAGGGCCAAGGGCCATTTCCCTGTCACATTACCTGTTGTCTCGTCACCCACAGCCTGCTCTGGGAGAGCCGAGGCAGTCTCCACAGAGCACAGAGCGAGAGCAAGCCCGGCCCTGACCACGTTCCCCACTGAGAGGCTGAACTTAGGGCATGGGGCTTTGGGTGGGGCCGGATGATGGAGAGCATTCCGGGCATGCCGGGCTGAGAACTGACTCTGCCTGGTGGGTGGCGCCTCGGGAGGCCCCTGGCTGACCCTGTGTAAGTAGGACGTTCCTGTGCCCTCATGCTCTTACGTGGCAGCAGAGTTCAGTGAGGCCACCAGACCCTTCCTTCTGACGCTCACGTTATTGGGGGGAGTCTCCTCTGGGTTGGGACAGTGTTACCATAACGTTCCAGAGGGACAACAGTTGGCGGTACCTTTCCTGAGCAACTGAAAGAGCGTGTAGAGCGAGCACTGACCTCTCTCTGGCCCCGCTTTGGGCTGAGGATCAGAGACCAGGGAGGCCCCCTTCCCTCCAGTGCAGTCCCCTGCTGCAATACCTACCATAATGTGACCCTGAGGAGGTCACCGAGCCATGTCTTTCCTGCCTCCCACAAGAAGGGAGGTTGGCCACACCTCTGACAATGGGCAGGCACACGGAAGAAACCGCTGAGGTCAGCCTAGGCAGCTCAGCCCCTCTGCCTATCTCAAGCTGACTTGGAGGATGGCGTGCCACCTGCACACACTTTTCCAACCGCAAGCATCTGCCTCCTCTTTCCCCCAAGTTCAAAGGCAGACAGCTGGCAGGCAGAAGCAGGGTGGCTAGCCTGCAGTTGGCCGTGTTGTCTGTCTGGACAAGCTGGCCTGAAAGGGAGGAGGTGTGGCCCTCTGGCCCAGCCTTGACCCAGCCCAGCTTTGATTGAAGCCATGTGAGGGGTGGGTGGGCAGACAGCCAGGGCCCTGACCCCGGACAGCCAGGACTCTGACCCTCAGGAGAAGTGCAGTGGACTTTGGATGCCAGACTGTCTGCAGGCTCTTTGCAAGGCTGGGCACATTCTCCTGGGCTGAGTTGTAGCCCCAACTTGTACAAGGGCCAGTGGGGCTTGTGGCTCACTGTGAATACGCAGCTCGGTGGGGACTTCGGCTGGAGAGGCTGCGACGGAACTCTCGGAGCATCTCAGCGGGCAGAGGATGGCCGTGCCCTTCAGGGAGCTCCGTGGTTCTACAGTCCGACCTTCTGTAGGCCGGGGTGGCCGGTCGCTCAAGAGCCTCAGCTGCTGCAGCACCGTCCACCCAACCTATGCAATGCAGGGAGTTTATCAAGGGGTCACACGGTGGGTACCAGGTCCGCCGGGGCCATGGTGACACAGGGAAGAGGTCAAATCCCAGCAGGCTCCACAGCTGGGAAGAGGGGCAGGGAAAGTTTGTGGTGGACTGCTGCATCTTCTGGACAGCAGCTTGTCGGGGGGAGGGGGCCGTAAGGTCATAAGGAGACCAGCCACTGTGGGGCTGTAGACACTGCGGGCACGCCCGTGGCGTTAAGGGGTGCTGTCTTTGTGATACCTGCGCGCATCCCACGACAACTATCCATCTTTTGTCCTGCAGCATGCCCGCCTCCCAGCACTGCAAACAGAACTAGGCATGAGCCTTACCCCACACCGTGGGCTAGGCTCTGGTGCCCAACTCCTGGGCATTTCATCCTGGTCTTTGGGCTATTTCCAAGCCAGGACTGTCTGAAGCTCCTGCCAGGCTGCAAGGGCGACGTAGGATGTGTTTTCATGGAGAAGGGGACAGGAATCTTCGCAGTCCACTGTCCTTGAGGTCGGCCGCTATACACGTTGCATAGCCTAGCCGGTACCATGCATATTACATGGTGCCTAGTGTTCGTGCCACCTGGTGGGTAGCACACACATGCAAGGGCACAGCAAGGGCACAGTCTCCACTGCTTGGTGCCTGGCAGGCTGGAGGCTGAGAGCTGTTGTGGATGTAAACATGTTTTTGGTTTAATCCCAGGTGTGGGATGTGATTCAGATGATCCACAGCAGCAAACTATTTGCCTCGTGCCGGCTTTGAGAGGAGCTGTTTGCCAGCTGCAGACCATTTAAATCTGAGGACTCTGGGGAGAGAATAAAAGCCAGAGCCCAGAGAATGTGGAGTAACTCCGAGAGAGAACGATGCTCCTCCTGCTCCTCCCACCCCACCCCCGAGGCTACTCTTGCTGTTGATGCAGTGAGACAAGAAGTTGCAGATTGGACTGGCTCCAAGGAACCCGATGACCCTAACCAGCAGAAGCAGCTAAGAGAACTGTGTGCCCTCTCCCACTAACATTTTCTCTCTCCTACCTGGTGTTGTTGGAAGGGATTGGGGTGGAGTAGGATGAAAGAGCTATAAAAGAAATGTAAATAAAAGAGGTTTTTAAAAGTATGCCAAGAGAAAGCTGCCTAAATTCTGGGGGACGGACCCTCCCCTAAATGGAGCTCACCTCACCTACCTTATCCACTGACACAGAGTCCTCTGCCTTCCTGAATATGAGTCCCCTATTCTCATCCTGATTTCTGTCCTCATGCCCTGAGGGGTCTTGGCACACTTGGAAGGCTTAGGGGGATGAGGAGCCATGCCGGAGTATGGAGTCAGAAGGCAGGGCCTACAGGAGAGAAAGAGCTAAAGAAAACACGCTATCCAGGCACATTCTGTGTGAGGAACATAGGTGGATGGGACGGAACCAGAATTCTAGATGCATGTATCTCAGGAGAGCAAACCTCAAATTAAGTTGATGAAAATTCTGTAAGATGCAAAGAAAGGGGCTGGAGAGATAGCTCAGAGGTTAAGAGCGCTGACTGCTCTTCCAGAGGTCCTGAGTTCAATTCGCAGCAACCACATGATGGCTCACAACCATCTATCATGAGATCTGGTGTCCTCTTCTGGCCTGAAGGTGGATGTGGAGACAGAACATTGTATACATAATAAATAAATGTTAAAAAAAAAAAAAAAGTCAGTCTCTTCCCTTTAAGCCAGGCGGGGTGCTGCACGTCTATAATCCCAGCTCTCGGGGAGGGCAGGCAGAGGCAGGCAGATCTCTGTGAGTCCGAGGCCAGCCTGTTCGACAAAGCCAGTCCAGGACCACTAAGGCTACACAGAGAAACCTCATCTGGGGGGATGGGATGCAAAAAAAGACATCCCTGCTACCTACTCCCAAAGTTCTCATCCAGGAGGAACCCAGACATCCAATAGCCTCCTCCTGAAGGGAGGTCCAGGGCAGGTCCCATCTCCTCTCCCAGAGTCTTGACTGAAGGGACTGAGATTGGAAGATAAGATGCTAAGAGAGATGCATTGAAGCCAGGAAGCAGCACTCCTCCCTGGTGCCTGCGTCAGCTCCTGCCTCCAGGTTCCCGCCCTGTTTCAGTTCCTGTCCCTACCGTCTTGGATGATGAACAACTATATGGAAGCGTACACAAAATAAGCCCTTCCCTCCTCAATTTACTTTTGCTCATGGTGTTTCATCACAGCAAGAGAAACCTTAACCAAACAGACCATAATATTTCCCCGCATGCAATTTTCCTATTTCAGTTTTACCTTCTGTGGGTTATCTCCCCATACCCCTGAGCTGCAAGGCTTGGCCAAGTGCATTTGGCTTAGACCCCTACTCTGTCCGGCACTGAAATGTCCAACAGTTCCAGCGGAGGAGCTACCTTCAGATAGCAATCTCTCCCCTGCCTCAGCTTCTGACAAGGCGTGTCTAGGTGACTGTGGGCACAGTGATAGCAGTACCTGGCCTCCGCCTCTATCTGCCTCCACCTAAGCAGCGGGTCCAGGATACTGCTGCCGTAGTCCAGAGAGACCAGTCCATGGTCCTAAGTGGATACTCCTCCCTGACCCCTCTCTGGTCCCCTGGCCAGGTAGGTGTGTGAAAACTTCTCTCGAGAAAGGATACAAGGCCTGGGGGGGTCCAACTCAGTTGGTGGAGTGCCTTCCTGGGTGCATGATGTCCTGAGTTTCCCCCAGCATTGCCTGGGGAGGGGAGAGACAGAGACAGAGATAGTGAGACAGAGACAGTGAGACTGATAGAGATAGACTGTAAATATCCATACTGCTAACGTTGGTATTAGGTTTATGATGACCTAAAGGAACAGGTCAACCAGACAGCATACCAGCACGAGAGCCCCACCTTCTTGTCACTACAGCTGCATAACCCAGATAGAAATCCAACGAGGAACTTTGGAGTCGACCGCACCACAGATCAAGAGACAGCAGCAGAATTATTTCACCCGATATCTGTGGTATGTGAGTTCTCCTCAGCCCTCCACGGAACTTTTCTTCAAATCAGATCGGATTTTAGGCCACAAAGCAAGTCTTAATAAATAGAGGGGAAAAAGGAAATAATTTTACAATCTTTTCAGATCAATATGGAAAAAAAAAAAATCCTGGAAACCAACAAGGGAAAGTCTGCAAAATCATGAACACTGACAGTACACTTTCCAGTGGGTCACTGAAGAAGTCTGGGAGGAAATACGAAATTCCTAGAATCAAATGCAAACGAGAGCACAACTGGCCAGAGCTGCCAGTAAAGGGCATTGGCTCTGCGAGGGCAGTGCAGAGCTGTGAGTGCCTGTACACACTCAGCCTGTGAGTGAGCAGCTGAGGGAGCGCAAGCTCTTAGCCCAACACGCACAGCTGGAACCCCAAATCCGCAGGGTAACAGGAATGACAGCAGTCAGAGCTGAGAACGGAGAGAAAAATACAAATCAATGAAACAAACAAAAGGTGAGCAAGATTGACAAGCCCTTCGCTAAATTAAAAGACAGAAAGAAGGCCTCAGATAATAAAATTAAAGGGAAGGGGAGTATGTTACAGCAGATAAAATATAAAATAGAGATCATTGGGGCACATTTTGAAAATTTATATTCTAGTAAATCAGAAAATTACAGGAAATAGAGATGTTTTTCAACATATATGACCTACAAATACTGAACCTAAAATCTTAGAGCAGTGGTAGCCGTCTATGCCCAAAGCCCAAGGCCATACAGACTCACTCGTGAACTCTACCAGGCCTTTAACAAGCTAACCAGTTTAGCATAGTGGCACACACCTTCATCTCAGCACCCAGGAGGCAGAGGTCGGAGGATCTCTGTGAGTTTGAGACCAGCCTGGTCTATATAGCAAGTTCAGTGCAGCCAGAGCTACATATGGACCCCTGTCTTAAAAACAAACCAAAAGCCTGACAAATAGGGGCTGCAGAAGTGAAAGACCTGAGTTTGAATCCAGCACCCATGTTGGGTGGCTTATAAACACCTATAACTGCTGTTCCAAGGTACCTGACTGACACATTTGGCTTCATGGGCACACACACACACACACACACACACACACACACACGCACACGCACACGTACACGCTCTCACACACACAAATACACAAGTTAAAATAAATTAATTAAAAAAATTAACAAATGGATTGTATCAAATAAATGCCTCCATATAACAAAAACAACAGCACCAAGAACCATCCGATAGAAAAGGAGATCGGTTTTCGCCAGCTGCTCATCAAAAAAGAGCAATATCCAGAATACACAAAGAACTCAGCATAAACACTGAAGGAGTGAAGACTACATTCAGTAAACGGGCAAATTAACAAAAAAGACACTTTCCAAAAGAAAAAAGTAAGAATGGGCAATTAACAAATGAAAACCCACTCATCTTCCTGGCCAGTAGGAAAATGCCAATCAAAACTAGATTGAGATTCTGCCTCACCCAGTTATGATGGCTCTCACCAGGAGAATAAAAGATTAATGGTGCTGATGTGCAGTGGGGGAAGGATCCTTACCCACTGTGGGTGGAGATGTACTTTAGTGTGGCCATGTTGAAATCAATATAGAATTTCTAAAATACTAAAGCTACAGCTGCCATATCATCTTGCTATACTACTTCCGGGCATATATTGAAAGGATTCAAGGTCAGCACACCAAGTTTATTGTGTCACTATTTACAACAATGAGGTTACAGAGCCAGCCTGTGGGATAATGGATAGAGAAGAGGTGATATACAATCGCAATGTAGTTCTATTCAGCCACAGAGAAGAATGAAATGATCCCATTTGCAGGGATGTGGAATGAGTTCGTGCTAAGCAAAATAAACCAGACTCAGAAAGACAAATAGTGCATGTTTGCTCTCATTTACAGACTCTTGAAAGGGAAAAGACATGAAAGTAGAATGGGGCTATTAAAGAAGAGGAAAGGAGTTGAGGGGAAGAGAGGATGATGGTCTCTGTCCTTCTCATTGTTCTGTTGTGAGGATACATCATGATGAAGGCAGTTATTATAAGAGAAAGCATTTAACTGGGGACCTTGCTCACGCTTTTGGAGGGTTGGTCCATTACCATCACGGAAGGGAATATGGCGGCTCTCAGGGAGATGCTGGAGCAGCAGTGAGAACTACAATCTGATCCCTAAGTAAAGAGGCTCTGGGCTTGGCATGGGCTTTTGAAACCTCAAAACCCACCCTCAGGGACACACTTCTTCCAACAAGGCTACACCCCCTAATCCTCTTAATCCTTTCAAATGGTGCCGCTCTCTGGTGACTAAGCATTCAAATATATGAGCCTCTAGGGGGCATTCTTATTCACAGCACCACAATGTCTTAGTTTGCTTTCTCTAGTACTGTGATAAACACCATGATCAAAAGAGAGGAAAGGGTTTGTTTCACCTTTTCAGCTTATCATCCATCATGAAGTTAAATCAGGGCAGACACTTGAGGCAGAAATCTGGATGTAGGAATGGAAGCAGAGGGCATGGAGGATCACTGTTTACTGGCTTGTTCTCTAACTCACATTCTTAAACCTCCCAGGATCACTTGCACAGGAGACTGGGCCATCCCACAACAACCATTAATCAAGAAAATGGACCCCAAAGACTTGCCCATAGGCCAATCTGATGGAGGTATTAGTACATTCATAAGTTTACACAAACTCCAAGGCTTCCTGACTCCTTTTCCACGTAAAATGAAAAGATTCTCACCAAACAGCCAACAGTTTTCCAGTAATCACCACTCTACCGTTTCTCTTTATAACTTTGACTAGAATTAGTAAACCAATCAAACAGTGAAGAGTGGGAGGACTAAGGGTAAAAAATGTAAAATGAGAATAGAAAAATTAAGCAGTAGCGTGGTAATGTAAGGTTATAATCTCAGTGGGTGGGAGGCAGAGGCTGAGGCTGAGGGTCACGGAAGCCAGCCTCAGCGGCACAGCGAGTTACAGGCCAGCCAGGACTACAGTGTGAGACCCTGTCTCAAACAAACAGAAACTGGAGAAAGAAAAAAAGAAAAATTGTACTTTACTGAAACATAGAGGAAGAGAAGGGGCCAGGAGGAGAAGGAGGAAAGGATGGGGAGGAGAAGGGGGAGAAGGGATGAGAGGGAACAGAGGTGGGGGAGGGGGAAGGAGGAAAGGCACTGAAAAGCTTTGAAGCACCCACACTTCTTTCCAAGGCTCCCCTTTGTGTGTCCCACTGTGCATACGTCTTTAGACGTGCACTCTGCTTCATGGATTCCCTCTTCGCCTGGGTCTAAACTCTTGGTAAGGCCATTCAGTGAGCTCTGAATTTGAGTTTTTAATTTCTAGAACTTCCACGTTGGTTTTTAAAAAAAAAATCTTAAATGGCCAGGTGGTGATGGCCCATGCCTTTAATTCTAGCACTTGGGAGGCAGAGGCAGGCAGAGTTCATGAGTATGAGGCCAGCCTGGTCTACAGAGTGAGTTCCAGGACAGCCAAATCTACACAGAGAAACCATGTCTGGAAAAACTAATCATCATCGTCATCATCATCTTAAATGTATACTGACCAGTTGTTGAGAAAATAGACACTTAGAGGCCTAGATTCTCCTCCCTGACTTTAGCACAGCAAGCCATATGCTTTATGTCTCTGGCTGATAATTCAAGTATCTGGATTTCTTCCCATTTGTTTTGGGCTGTTTTTCCACTCATCATATCCCCTCTCCTGTTTCCAGGACTGCAGAAGTATCTAAATGTTATTTGCAGAAATAAGCAACAGCTAGGGTAACATCGTCACTGTCCTGCAAAGCTTGTGTTTGCATTTGCTGGAAACCCCAGCAGTTACACTGAGCTGAGGGTGTGAGAACTCGAGCATTCCTGAGTGCAGAGCCTGAGCCACTCAGATGATTCTAAGTTGGGCTGTTGTCCAGCAGAGTGCTGACTTGCCTCTGCCTGTCCCCTCACCCTTTGGGTGCACTCCTCTTTGTTTTCAGTCAAAAGCAGGTGTGGTTGAGTATGGTCCACACCCTTGATGGGTCCTGGACTCCTATTTGTTTCCTTAACCAAGAAAGATGCCAAAAATGACAGAGTCCCTTCCTGGCCCATCTTGAAAGGGCGGGGTAGCCTGGGTGCCAGGATCTCCTTGCTAGCTTAGCTTACTCTGGGGAGTCATCACCATGCTTTAGATATTTTCTGCTTCTATGGAGATGGCATTTGTGTTCTGTGGTGAGTTTTCCCTTGTGTTTGTGGGGAGGGCTGGTCCTCATTGCCTTGCTCATCATCACGGGAAGTTTGACTGCATTTTAACCTAAAGTTTTACAGGCCTTTCTTGGCCACTTCAGTTCTGTGTAAAGGGTGTGGTGGGGTCGTGTTTTTCCTTTCCGAAGATCCTGTGTCCGGTAGAGTTTCCACTGACAGTCCATGCCTCTGCAGTCCTGTGTCAAGGCTTTGTATAAAGATCTATGCCTGGGATCCATTTCTGTTAGTACACTGACATTTGCCTCCTTCCCTCTCAGGGGTTGAAACCTCAACTCTGAGGAGAGTGATAGGGTCGAGAAGGATGGCCTTGGGGATGTTGTGGTGCTCACGAATGAGAGTGGTGTCCTTGCAGAAGGACTTCATGGGTTCTCCTGTCCTTGTGTTCTGCGAGGACATGGCCAGCAGATGCCAGTCTCCAAACCCAGAAGGGCCTGACAGGTGCAGGGATGGCTCTCTAACCTCAGACCCTGGACCCCAGAACTGCAAAGAATACTGTCTCTTTTCACAAGCCATCTAGCCTTTGGAGGGCTATGCTAAGGGCACTGGGGTTTGTAACAGAGTTCTCAAACAGAACCTGATTTTTTTTTTCTGTAAATTTGCGTGTGGATGTTTTTCCTGCATGTATGTGTGTGCGTGCCATGTTTGTGCAGTGCTTGAGAAGAGGACATTGTATCCCCTGGGACTGGATTTGCAGATAGTTGTGAGCCACAACATGGGTGCTGGGAACTGAACCCAGGTCCTCTGGAAGGGGGATGGCTAATTAAGAGACCATCTCTAGCGCCAAAGTTTTGTTTTAACAGCTTGGGTTGATGAAGACAACTCCATTTTGTCTTCCCGGCCCCACCCCACACCCTCTGTTAATTTTTATTCTAGGCTACACCTTACTGATATCTTAATTACGGAAGCCTTCTTCATGTTTGGCTTCTGATTGGAATTGCTAGGAATCTAGTGTGATTAGAAGCTGTATTTATGACACCAGCCTTCATATCCAAGTGCACAAGGTAGCGCCATCCCTCTGACTGATATTTCTCATGATTTTCTCATCCATTATTACATAGTCTTGTATGTAATTTTTGTTGTTGTTCTTTTTGAGATGGTGTGTGTGTGTGTGTGTGTGTGTGTGTGTGTGTGTGTGTGTAGCCTTGGCTGTCCTGGACTCAATTTGTAGACCAGGCTGAACTCACAGAGATCCACCTGCCTCTGCCTCCCTAAGTGCTGAGATTACAGGCATTTACCACCACACCAGCTAAAAAAATTTTTTTTTAATTGTGTGTATCTGTGTAGGTGAATCTAAGTGCAAATAAGTGCAGATGCTCTCTAAGGCCATGGGTGACAGATCTCTGGAGCTTGGAGTTATGAACTGTCCAATGTAGGTGCTAGGAATCAAACCTGGGTCCTCTGCAAGAGCAATACACCCTTTTAGCCACTGAGCTATCTCATCAGCCCCAACCACAGTTTTTTGTTTGTTGGTCCGTTTCTTTTATTTTATTTTAAGACAGGGTCTCATCATGTAGCCCTGGCTTTGAGCCCACCTGCCTCTCCAGTGCTGGGATTAAAGGCCTGTGCCACCATGCTCTACCAGCTGGATTCCTCCCTTGAAAGTAAAAGGATTGTACACACTTGTCAAATATTGCAAGAAGGGGTAGATTTTACTTTATATAAGCAAAGACTTAATTTTTATAAGATTTATTTATTTTATGTATATGAGTGTTCTATCTGCATTTACACCTGCCAGAAGATGAAATCAGTTCACATTATAGATGGTTGTGAGCCACCTTGTGGTCGCTGAGAATTGAACTCGTGACCTTTGGAAGAGCAGTGCCATCTCTCCAGCCCCCAAAAACTTAATTTTTAAAGCAGGATTTGATAGCAGATGGTGTATGTATAAATGGTAATAATTTGACAGATCTGAGTCTGCCACAGAGCAGCTAAGAGCTCTGGGGTTTGTAACAGAATTCTCAAACAGAACCTGTATATCCAGGTGTGACCATGGTGTGCGTGTGTGTGTTGGGGGGTGCTTTAGGGGTCCATCCTAAATGCCGCCAGTTGATGGGTCTCTTCATTTGCTGGGCCCGGCTACCCACTGAGGACAATGTCAGCCCCACAGGGCTCAGGCCCCACAAGGCTCAGGTAACACCCGTCCGCATCCACCTCTCACTAGTTCAAAGTTGCCTGCTGCGGGCGCCACCAACGCATCCAGGACCCAGGCACGTGTCCGGCTCGAGTCCTCACCAGAGGAGGCGCTGTCACATTTCCTGGTCATGGCTGCCCCCACTTCCGGCCTGGGCCCCCTGGGATACCTGCTGCTCCTGTTCCTACTGGTTACCACGACCTGGGTCGCACCCGTCAGTCACCGGCACCCTAAAAGCCAGGCAAACTCACTGAGCCATGACGTGGGTAGGGCCCCCCTCCCCCCGTCCCAGGGTCTGGGTGGTTGGTCCTTTCTCCCTGGGTAGAACCTCAGCCTTAGGCCCCGGCCTGGCCCCTCCCCACTCATCCACACACTGTCCCCTCCCCCATCTGTGGCCCGCCCCTCCCGTGTTGGTGGCTTTCGGCCCACTCTGCATTTGTTCCTCTCCTCAGCTTGTGGCCAGCCAGTTCTGCACGGCAAGATCTTGGGTGGAAGGCCGGCTCCCTATCAGAAATGGCCATGGCAGGTCAGCGTGCATTATGCTGGCTTACACGTCTGCGGTGGCTCCATCCTCAACGCCTACTGGGTGCTGTCAGCAGCACACTGCTTTGCCAGGTGAGAGGTGCAGGAGCTGTTAGGGGTAATGGGGAAGGAACACAGGAAAGGAGAGACCTCGACCATGTGCCCGTGGCTTGGATTGTTGCAACCACCGCCTAAGTTCTTTCCCCCAGCCCTAACCACCACGGCTGATACACTTCACTTATTCCCCTGACTCCAGACTCAGAAGCTGCCTCCCATGGACCAGCATGGAATTATCCACCCTGGCTGACTAGGCCAGTACCTAGGTGCGTGGCCTGTCCTCTTGCTCATAGCCCTTCTCTGCAGACCAGACTCCATTCCCACCTGAGAAGCTGGTCTCCGTTTACAGGGCCCTTCCCCACCTGGGCTTACCCTCCTTCAGTAAGGTCCCCTACGCTGGAGACAGTTTTCCTCCACAGTGAGGAGAGAGCTTTCTTGGAGCCCACGTCAGGCCCACAGCTGTGGGGTACAGAGGCTCACCAGCTGTCTGGAAAGAGAGGTGCCTGTGTGCATGGCTATCTGGCTCTCATAGCCCAGTCATAGACTCTCGATGGTCCCCAAGTCTCCATCAATCCAAGTCAGGACCTCTTTGAGGTCAGACAGCCAGATAAGTGTGCACTGGGCTACAGGCAATCTCAGGCTTTTTAACCTGGTGGGCTGATGATATGGGGGTCTTCAGGCAGTTGGCCTCTATTCTGGTCGGCAGGGAGAAGAATATCCAAACCTTTGACATGTACGTGGGCATCACCAACCTCGAGGTGGCCAGCAGATACACCCAGTGGTTTGAGGTTAACCTGGTGCTCATTCACCCCACCTACAAAATGTACCACCCTATTGGAGGGGACGTGGCGCTAGTGCAGTTGAAGAGCCCAATCATATTTTCTGACTTCGTCCTCCCAATTTGCTTGCCACCTTACAACTTGAACCTCAACAATGTGTCTTGCTGGACTACTGGATGGGGACTGGTCACAAAGGAAGGTATGAAGTGAGCAAGATCTCATGGATGTAGAGCATAGAAGGGGTCTCCCTGACAGCTGCGAAGATGGCTGGGAGAACAGCTTAAGCCAAAAGATGCTGACTCCAAAGAAATAATCCACTAGAAATTAAAAAACAAACCACCACCACTAACAACAACAACAATAAAAAACAGCAATCAGCATTGGGTTTCCCTGTGTGGGTGGGGCTCCCCTGTGGGTGGGGCTTCCCTGTGTGGGTGGGGCTTCCCTGTGGGTGGGGCTCCCCTGTGTGGGTGGGGCTTCCCTGTGTGGGACAGGCCTCTCTTGCGTGTTAGGTGGCTTTTGGAGGTGGACAGGTCTCCACTTGGAGTGGGGATTCCTTCCAGATTTATCCCCCGTTGACCAAGAACTCAAGAATGTCTCTGTTTTTCCTATCCTCCAGGACTTAGACTTGGGCTGGGCACAGACAGACACCCTCACCTGGCAGTTCCTCTCCCTTCTCTCACAGGCACCACCTTGAAAACGCTACAGGAAGTTAAGTTGCCACTAATCCCTTGGTTCCAGTGCCAGCTGCTCTATGGATTAACATCCTTCCTTCTGCCAGAAATGTTTTGTGCTGGGGATGTCACGAATTCGAAGACTGTGAAGAATGTGTGTGAGGTATGTTCCTTTTTTTTTTTTTTTTTTTTTTGGGGGAGGGGGGGGACTGCTGGGGGGGCTGAACCCAGGTGTGATCACCACACACTTGTGTCAGACCTCAGGACAGAGGCTCTGGGTTCTATTATAGCCAGAGAGGGTGCCATGTAGGGGACGGGGTGTGGAACCTACCTGGACTGATGGATTACGGGAAGCCCCTCTTCCTTTACAGGGTGACTCCGGCAGCCCACTGGTCTGTAAGCTGAACGAGACCTGGTTGCAGATTGGAATAGTGAGCTGGGGCCGTGGATGTGCCCAGCCCCTGTACCCAGGGGTGTTTGCCAACATCACCTATTTTTTGAATTGGATCCATTATAATTTGGAAAATACACCCATTCCTCCTCAGCCGAGCCCCTCCCTCTCTTCATCCCTGAGAGCCACCCTTAGCTTTTTTGAGACCATGCTGGCTAGCCTGTTGGCGTTGTGAGGACTGAGTCACCCACCCCGCCGGGCTGCCTCATGCCCTGTTTCTATATTCTGTAGCTCTCCAACCCTGCCCCCATGCACCTGGTGCCATGAAGTCAGGACATTTGTTCCAGACTCTTAAGTCTGTAAAAGGCTGAGCAAGAGAAGTGGAGAGGGTCAGATATGGACCAGGAGGGAGAGTTAAGGGACAGATAGGGTGAGCCAAGAGCTTGGGCTCTCTGCTCATGCAACAGTCAAACGTTATTAAACATTTGTGAAACAAGCACCTTGTAGTGCCTAGCCTCACCGTCTACTCTAGGCTTATGACAGGCCCCTTCCCTGTACAATGGGTGGGAGCCCACAGAAAAAAGTAGGCCACCCAGACACTCAGGCAGGTGCCCACCATGTGAAAAAAGAGGCGCAGGAGGATTGGTGGTTAGGAACACGGGCTACTCTTGTAGAAGACCCAGGTTCAATTCCCAGACCTGACACGGCAGCTCACGACTTTTTGTTACTCCAGTTTGAAGGATCAGTGCCCACTTCTGGCACTCACAGGCACAAAGCACACATGAGGTACACAGACATACATGGGGGTAAAACACCACACACATAAAATATAATAAAGTTTAAGGGAGGAGAGAGAGAGAGAGAGATAGAAAATAGCTTTTTTAGGCACTGACTGGGTGGGCCTGGGAAGGGAGAGGCCACAGATTCCGTGTAAATGTTGTCAGGAATGAGTTTTGAAACATGGAAATATCCTAAGTGGGAAAGCAGAAAACAGAAGCTGAGAATAGGCAGGCACGGAGAAGAAGCTACAGGGTATATGTAGAAATGAATTTGCAGAAAGCCCCAAAGCACCAAGTCTGATGTCTTCTGGATCTGTGCCCCCAGGTTCTGCCAGCCTCGGACAGAAAATATCCCCCCGAATTTCATCTCTGCTGAACATGACCAGACTCTCCAAATAATGCATTGTAACAGCGATTGACACAGTTCTACTGTGTTAGGGGTCATAGGTCAGCTAGAGATTTGGTCTAAAGTGTATGGGAGGAACCAGGCATAGTGGCACATTCCTATAATTCCAGCACCCGGGAGGCTGAAACAGGGGAGTCACAAGTTGGAGGGCAGCCTGGCCTACATAGAGAGAACCTGTCTAAAGAAGTCTGTGGAAAGATGTATGCAGGTTCTATGTAGAGCACATCATTTTCATGAGGGTCGGAGTACATGGCAGAGTTCCACTACTGACCCTGCAGAGATGCTAACGGACCACTGGATTTTGAAATGTTGCCTTTTGAAAGGAAAAAAAAAAAAGTCAAGAAGAAGGGGAGAAAGTATTAACTTAAGACAGGAAAACAGAAGTTCACAAAAGAAAAGACAGAACTACTGAAATAGTGTGTAAGAGCTCAAGGAAGGTATATGTGTGTGTGTGTATGTAATTTTATGTAATAAATAATGAAAAGTACTTTTATTTGAAAAAAAAACTAGCTCCAACAGAGAAAGGTTAAAACAGACCAGATTCTGTAAACAAATGGAGATATTTAAGAAAGTGACCCTCACCCACTACCCCCGCTTAATGGAAGTCCTCGGGAACAGATTTCCTTGGGATATACACAAACCTCCAACTACCGAGACGCCCAGCACTGCCTGGACTTCTGGGAGCTCAGGTTGGACCGTAGCATCCCACTTGCTGCCAGGAGCAGCTTTGGATGAAGAGATACTAACATAATCCAATGTGTGGGGAGGAATTCAAAACCCCAGTGAGGAAAGGTGCTTACCACCAAGTCTAAAGACCCGAGTTCGATCCCTGGGCCCTCCAGGGTGAAGAGAACTGACTCCTACACTACAAGTTATCCTTTGACCTCTACGTCTGCCATTCGGCACGGGAGCACACACATAAGTAAAAGACAGCTGTAATGAAAAATAAATAGAAACCTTACTGAAGGATCAGCAAGGAGAAGAGAAGCACGGCACGAGAGGCTGTGCCGTAGCAGAAAGCACACACTGGCAGGGAGACTAGAACTGCATGCCTGGAGCCTTAGCACAGCTTGTGGAAACAGTGAGGAATCTCTTAAACGCCGCCTGTCTCGGTCTGTTTTCTGTTGCTAAGTCCGAATACCACCGACGGTGTGTCTTAGAGAGGATACATGTTTCTTTGGCTCACAGTCTCGAGCACGATGCTGGTGACTTCCCAGGGTGGCACAGCAGCATATCAGGGAGTGCTGGCCATCACTCACCACCTTCTCAGCCCTCAAATTCAGAAGTTCAAGAGTGATTAATCCACCATGAGGCCATCTCCTCTCTCTGTGTAAGTGACGTATACCTTAGGGATTAAGCGTCTGACACACGGATGTGGGAGACATAGCCAAGCCCTGGCACTCTCAAACACAGCAGAGAAACAAAGAAAAAGTAGACTTGAGGCTCGGGATGTGGCTTTAGGGTTTGGTCCCCAGCACCATATAAGCTGAGTGCGGTACAATACACTCGGAAGTTCAGCACTTAGAAGATGGAGACGGGAGGCTCAGAGATTCAAGGTCAACCTTGGCTACATGAGATCCTGTCTCAAAAACAGAAAAAGTTTTAATAGATGATAAGACAGTTTGTATTCTCAGCTGGGGCAGCATGAAGTAAAAGTGGAATTTGCTTTGCACTTATGGCCGGCGGTGTCGCTGCAGCCCCTGCAGTCAGCATGCCACGAGAAGGTGGAGAATTTGTGTCCTGCTCTGTTCAGACAGAGCATGCGTGGATGGAGCCTGAGGCTCAGCACTTCCACACGTAACTAAAAGTGAGGCGAGGTGGCGCACGCCTGTAATCCCAGCACTCAGGGAGGCAGAGGCAGGCGGATCTCTTTGAGTTCCAGGCCAGCCTGGTCTACAAAGCAAGACCAGGACAACCAAGGCTACACAGAGAAACCCTGTCTCAAAAAACAAAAAAACAAAAAACAAACAAACAAAAAAAAAACAAATCGTAAACGCCGTAAAAAGATACAGAAAATTGCCACCGGTTAGGTAGTCACGGTAGAAAGGGGAGAATTAAATAGGATGTCCGGCATCCGCCGCCACAGCTCTCACGTCCTGGCATAAAACTGCAGGGGAGTGTGCCACTGAGGTCTCAGTGGCGTTTGCATCATTTCAGCCTATAAATTTAACATCTATTTTAGCAGCGCTTGCTTGAGATCAGTCCTGAACACATTGGGTTTCTCTTCCCAGACTACCTGTCAACGTTTGGGCCTGTCAGGGACCACATAGGCACGTTGGGGCCCCAGCTCAGGGTGCACGGCAGGTGCACCGAGAGAGAGCCTGCACAGTGTGGTGTTGACGGTGGAGTGCGTGCAGGCCAGATGCTCCCCCACCCATCCCTGACTTGACATAATCGTATGAGCCAGAACTCCTTACAGTCCGTGTATGTACCAGGGCACTGCGGGAGACGAAGCGCCGAGGAAGCTGGGAGCTCCGAGAAATCCGGTTAAGACTCCGAGTACACAGTTTCTAGTGAAACCACACACAGAATGTGTGCAGTCATCCACACCCCTCAGCCGGAAATAGTAAATGTGTCAGGGATGAAGGAAGTTCTCGCACCGTGCAGGACAGTGGAGTGAAGGCCTGTTTAGAATGCACATTATAAGCTGGGCGTGGTGGCGAACGCCTGGGGTCCCAGCACTCAGGGAGGCAGAGGCAGGTGGATCTCTATGAGTTCGAGGCCAGCCTGGTCTACAAAGTGAGTCCAAGCCAGCCAAGGCTCCACAGAGAAACTCTGTCTCAAAAAAAATGCGTATTCTAAGAGATCATTTTGGAGTATATGTGTACATGTTTAAGAAGAGGTGGGCATATCTGCAAAGGCACGAGACAGCCTCAGGGACTGAACACTTTGTCTTTTTGTTTGTTTTTACGGTGTGTGTGTGTGTGTGTGTTGTCTGCTTGTGCGCCACAAGCATGCCTGGTGCCTGCAGAGGCCAGAAGAGGGCACTGGATCTTCTGTGACTGGATTCACAGATGGTTGAGAGCCTGGGGACAGAACCCAGGTACTCTGAAAGGGCAGTTGGCACTCTTAGCTACGGAGCCACCCCTCTAGTTCCACACCTTGTTTTTGAGACAGGCTCTTCCGCTGGCCTGGAATTCACTCAGCCAGCTCCAGCCAGCTCCAGGATCCTTCTGTTCCTGCCTGCCCAGAGCTGAGATGCAAGCACATGCCATTATGCTGGTTTTCACATGATCCTGGACATCAAACTTGGGTCCTCATGCCTACAAAGCAAGCACCTTACTGACTGAGCCATCTCCCCAGCCCTTGGGGATCATTTTTTTTTTTTAAGTTTATTAAGTTGCCTTTATAAAACAGCTTATTTACTGTTTTAGAGAGCCACTTTTTAAAATATTTTTTTTTATTTTCCTGTTGTCATAATACTAGACACTTTTGAATATGATGGGCTGTTTCAGTGTGTGTAGACCTTGAGTAATGTTCAAAGCAAAGTGAGCATATGTCTCCTCCCCCTCAGGCATGGAGGGCGGCCCACCTTTCTCTTCCTATCCCTCAGCCTGTTGTGTTTGTACATGAAAACCCTCATGGCACATTAAGGCTGCTGACACATACATTTTCCAAGCTACTGAATATGCCTCCCCATTTGTAGCTCCCAATTTGTGGGTTTCCTCCTAAGACACCAGACCCTGCTGCTTCCTGGCAGCCTGGCCTCTCCTGCCACAAGGGGGCGGTTGTCTGGCATCCAGGAATGGAACTTCCCTGGCCCCGAGGCCGTGTCTTCTGCCGGCGCCCCTCCACTGTCCAGACCGTGTGGAACAGGGAGCTTCTCAGTAGGAGGCACAGTTGCAATGCCTCACTTGGGGTGCTGAGCTTCCAGAGGGTACATGTGGAGCCTGGGCCTACTTTTGGCAGGAGCAGTTGCGATGCCTCACTTGGGCTGGATGAAGGTTCAAGAGCCAGGAGAGCCCATCTTCTCCCAACCCCCACTGCCTATTTGAAATTCTCCAGCTCCAACCCCTCGGGAATCCAAGAGTTATTCAAGAAATAAAATATAAGTACCATGAAATGCCATGTTATTAGAACGAAGGGGGAAAACACTGACATCTCAATTATTAAAACAACAGAAAGAAGCATTGGACAAGAGCCAACATCCCTTTCTGATTAAAAAGAAAAAGAAAACAGTTAATAGACTGGGAGTAAAATCGAACACACTCAACATAAAAAAGGGCACGTTTGAAAAGCCCACGGCTGGGTCACTGCTTAATGGGAAAACAGACAGCTTTTCCCTGAGCTCAACAATACAAGGACGCAGGATCTCCCCAGAGCTGCTCAGCCTCCTACTGCCAGAGCAAGCAGGCAAGAAAAAGGAATGGCAGCCCAACTGGGGCAGGGAGAAGGAACACTTTTTATATGACATGGTTTTATGCAGTGGCATTTCTAACACACACACACACACACACACACACACACACACACACACTCACTCAAAAAGTTGCAGGATACAAAATCCACATGCAAAATCAGTCACAGTTATAAACATTAGCCTTCAACAGCCCAAAAAGGAAATAAAGAACACTAGATACAGGTCCAGGACAAGTGCCTAGGGCCCACCCACAGAATCAAAGCCGTGGTGTCAAGGCCACAGAGTCAAGCCCACATTTCTGGCCACTTTCCTGGTACACATGGCTAAGCAACCATGGGCAGACTCTGGAAGGTCTAAGCAGCCGTACAGAGGGTCTGAGGCCTTGCGGGAGGCTAGTGAGCCGGGCTCAGGACAATTCTGCACTTCCAAGTATGGGTTTTGCTTCCGCTCAGCACTGGGCACTGTTGGTCCTTAGCGCTCTCTGAGGATGAAGGCTCCTGGGACCTCTGGGATGGTCTTCTCACCGCACAGCACACTTTCTGTCCTGCCTGCCCTGGAAGAAAGGGGCCTCACTGCCAGGCAAGAGTGGCTCCCTGGTCTCAGCAGGGAGTCTCACTGGCTGAGGAATTCTGATAGGAGGAGGGGAGTGGAATGGGGTAAAAGCAGGGGGATGGCAAATTAATCCTCTAGAGCAAGGTAGAAACTTAAAGGAAACTCCCAAGTAGCCTAGACCTAATGCTGGTCTCTTGACAGGATGGGCCTCCCTCCACTTTCCCTAGCCAGAAGGGGAATCTACCTGAGTCCATCAGTCTATGAGGGGCAAGGATAGCCTATAGTCCAGGGAAGGAAATCAGAAGACTCAGGCGGGAAGTGTCAGGGATGGACAGGTTCCTGTCTTTCTGTGTAACCAGTCTACATGGTCACTGCCAAGGACACGGGAGATGGGAGTGAAGGGAAGCCGGGGAGGCCATTGGGCAGGGCAGGATTGCCCCTATTTATTTACAGGAGGGAAAATAGGAAATGCCCCTGTCACTGGAACAGATTATATAGTTCTAAGTGGGCTGAGGCTTCCTCTCCAGTCCTCCTCTTCCTCATTCCCCTCCCCTTTCCCCCCTCCACAACCTGCCCCCATATCTTCCCTCCTCAACCCTTCCCTTTCCAGGCTTTCCTCCTCAGCATTTCCCTCCCTGGTTCTTCCCTCCCTAGCCCAACCACCCCTCCATCTCTCCCCTTCCTAGCTCTCTCCTCCCAAGCCTCAACCCCTCCTCCCTAGGCTGTGGAGCCGCCAAGCCTCTCAGCTCCTAAGTGGAGCTCTTGGTCCTTTATGAGTCTCCCACCCCATAAAAGAGATCACAGCTGAGCAATCCAGAACCTCTGGAAGCAGCTGGGCCAGCCACAGCCTTGCAGGCCCAGCTCAGGAAGGGTATAATGGGAGAAGGCAGCCTTAGAGTGTGGAGAGGCTCCTCGTCCCTCGGCCTACAATGGCCCTGGCCACTGAGGACCTGCTTACCCTTATCTTGGTCCCTGTTGGTCCCTGTTGGTCCCTGGGCCCTGAGCCTTCCTCTGCTGGGGCAAAGTGAGTAGGCAGGAGACCAGGCGCTGGACAGGCCCCAGCAGGCCTGGACCTCTCCCTGGACATCCAGAGGGATCGGACAGGAGTTGGTTTACAACGAACGCCTCCTGATTAATAAAAGTTTGATGGAAATTTCATATGTTGACTGAGGTCCTAAACATTTTCCAGGCACGTCTGGCAGAGGCCGAGCCGCCTGTTTATGTTCACAATGAGAACATTTTTTCCAGTGAGGTCCACAGCGATTGTCTCTTTCAGAACCGTGAGGGACAGACACACTTGGAGTGGGGCTCTGGGTTGCTGCTACTCCTCAGGCCACCCCCCTCAATGGGTAACAACACGACCCCTCCCCGGAGGCGGAAGCTGGCCCTTCCCTACACAGGAGCCTCAGGTCAGATTCTTCTCCTTCATCTGTCCTTCCTCACATGGCTCTCAAATGCCCTGTCTCCACAGAGGGGCTTCCTCGTGCAAAGCCCACAGGTGCACAGTTTTGGAGGGGACTCCTTATGTGAGATACCAGAGAGGGCAACTCTCCTTCCCCTGGGGTGAGGATTGGGCTCTTCCTACTGTGGTTGAGTCCAACCTCCTCTTCCCAGAGCCCGGACTGAGGGGTCTCACTGGGAGAGTAAGGGCACATCATCTGTGTACAGAAGCCAGTGTACACACAGGGAATATCTGGAGTGGTGTTTGGGTTGGAAGAACGGGAGCCAGGACAGGGTCCTCAGCTGTGTTAAGCACCAGGACTTCTAGAGGAAAGAGGTAGCAAATGATATCCTGCCAGAGGTTTGCCAGGAGGTCAAAGGCCTTGCTCAGCCCCCCCCCCCCCCCCCCCCCCCCCCCCCCGCCCCCCCCTCCTGCAGCCTCAGAGAGCAACTGTGTACAGCACTCACAGTGGTCTCTATCTGGCCCCGGCTCCCCCCTCCCCTGGGCTCCTGCTGCCATGGGGGTCCGGTTTGGAGGTGGCAGTGACGGTGCAGTGTGCCAGCTGGGGCTCAGCCTGCCCTGCGGCTACCCCAGGCCACCGTGTGTGGTCCTTGTGGGAGACTCTCATTTATTTTTCTTTCTTTTTTTTTTTTTCCTCCCCCCTTCCTTTTTAATAAAATGCATCGGAGCGGAAGCCAGACACCGCCGCCATCCCGTGTCCTTATAAAATATGCATGCCTGTGTATGTATGTGTGCGCATGTACATGCGAGTGCATGTGTTCACGGCTTGCTTCGGGCAATGATAGGTAGCCTACCTGTACCAGCGTCCACATACATTCACCCCACGACACCGTAAATCCGCACCCATGCGAGGCCATCACTCTGAGCAAGGAGTAGGGCAAGGGTCCAGGACTCAGGGCCCAAACAAGCTAAGTCTTGGGGACAGTGGAGAGCTTTGGGTTTGAGTGTCCCCTGCTCTCCTTCTGTGGGCACAGGAGAGCCTGCCCCTCCCCGGGTCCCTCACCCACTGCTTGCCAGAACCCTGCACTTTTGTTCTGTGATCCTCCACATTGTTTTTTGCTTTTCCCCAAAGAGTTTATCTCTGCCACCCACACCCATCCGCCTCACGTTGTCCACAGAGACATAACCTCGGCAAAACCCCTGTGAGAAGCCCCCACCTGACCTCATCAGAAGCCCCTGGGAACCCTTTTCTCATTGTTCCCTGCCACCGAGGCTAGCTGGCACCAAACTAGGAAGACGTCAGCGCTAGACCCACATCTCCTAGGGTCAAGATGGGAACTGTCTAGTGTAAGCTTCCAGCTGGCTTCCCCTTCCACACGCACCCCACACCAAGATGGCTTGTTGTCAGAGGTGGGGCCTCCTCTCCTCACACAGTCACAGATTGTGTCCCTTCCCAGGGCTGTGCTTTCTCCTGACCTAACACCCACACCCGCAGCTGCCCGTCTGCAGGATAGACCCCTCCTCACAACCCATCTCATCTATGCCCCTCCCAGAGGCCACCCCACAGCCTGTGCCCCTCAGGAATCACCCTTCTTGCTTTTTGCCTGCCTCCAGCCAGACACTGGCCTGGGACACTGGGGAACCGTCCCCCACCCCAGACCCTTCCTCCTTATCCTCCTTTGTCATATCTCAAACCTCCTCCCACCCTCTGGCTATGTCTCCCTAATGTTTCCTAGAAAGGCGGTATTTATGCTCCATGGGGGCTGTGTCTGGGAAGGTTGGCTGGAATGAGAATGGTCCCTGTAGGCTCATGTATTGAACACTTGGCATTCCAGAGGAAGGCTTAGGAGCTGTGGCCTTGGTGGATATGTCTCACTGGAAGCAGGCCTTGAGAGTTTGAGTTTCCACTTTCCTCCTCACAGCTTCTCATCCCTGTTGCTATGCTTGCTGCTCGTTACTGTGTTTTCCTGCCATGATGGACATTCACACACCTGGTACCAAAAGCCAAATTAAGCGCCTTTTCCCTGTAAGTTGCCTATTTTATCACAGTACTAGAAAATTAACTGCTGCAGACATCTAAGTCTCCCGGGTACCCAGGCTCTCATCCCATTCTCTCTCTATCAAAGCCCTGGAAAGGAAGTGTCTTCACGGGAAAGCATCTGGGAACACAGGTGTGGCGAGCTGGAATCGTGGAGGTCAGTGGCTTGGAGGTGGAGGGGAAGAGAAAGGCAGGGACAACAGAAGGAGGGTTAGTGGGGTGATCTGTGCCCTACTCTACAGGACAGCTGAAAGTGTTCCCCAAGGCATACACAGTCACTAATATGCCCCACAGCCCTTGGCCTAGGCTATCATTGTGGCCCCAAACAGGCTTCCTGGCTACACAGGATGTTCTTGATAGGAGAGGTCCCTATCCATCTTTTCCTCCTCTCCTGTGTGTCCTGCCTGGGAACAGGACCATACTTAGAAGCCAAGAGGCTTTATCTTATAAATTTTAGCTTGCCTGGAGGCAGGGGTGGCCTGTGGAATCCACAGAGCGAGACAGGATTGACACACTCCTCTTGCACTCAGCTTTGTCACAGTGTGTAGAGACATGCAGAGAGACTCCCAGCTGGGAGCAACCTGCCTCCATAGATAGCCACCACACATGGTCCTTTTCCCAATATGGGTTCTCGTCCAGTCCCTCCAACCCTTAGAGGTTTGCCAACTTGGTCAAACAGTAAGATAGCCATCCCTGAACCCTAGCCCAGGAGGATGGTGGGTGGCAGCAATGGCTTGTGATTCTGGACTAATGATCATTCAGTGTTGGGTTGGACCTCTCAGGTTCAGGGGGTCAAGCTGCAAGGGAACACATATTCTTAAGGGGTGCTGGGGGAGGACTCTCAGCAGACCTGGAGGGGACATGACCTGCCTTCCCATAGTGAGCTGTCCTAGACCTGTGAAGGGAGATGTGCACACGTGTGTCTACAAAGGATGGATGGCAGCCTTGCTGCCCCGGGTCCCAGGGTGTCATGTGTAGGGCTCCATCAGACGCTGGCTATCTACTTGCTCCCGAGCCAGAGAACATGGTCACCGTTTCCACCACGGAGAGAAGTGGGACCTGGCCCAGACCCATGTCCTGAGTCTCTGTGATCCTACAAGTGACACCACGTGCGCCCTGATCAGGGACTGCCGCCAAGATCCAGAGGCCATCTGCATTGTTTCTGTAGGTAGGAGAAGTCAGGAAAGCCTGTGAGCCCTCACCCACTCCCCATAGCCTGTCCTGGGAAGGCTGCAAGCCCACGGCTGTCTACTTTCTAGACACAAGGTAACTGAAGAGGTCACTGCTCTCCCTCAACCTCCCTCTGTGACTGAGCCCGCCAAACAGAAGGGATGGCCCCTGTGTGCAGATGGGCTCAGAGAGCCAGTGACGAGAGCCTCAGCTCCACATGCTCCGTCAGTTCACAGACAGAGTAGAGGAGAGATGCTCCCTGTGCTGGTTTGAATGAGAATGGCTCCCTTAGGCTCATGTAGTTGAGTGCTTGGTCCCTAGTTGGTGGACTGTTTGGGAAGGATTAGGAGGCGTGGCCTTGTTGGAGGAGGTGTGTCTATGGGAGTGAGCTCTGAGGTTTCAAAAGCCCACTTGGGCCCCGTCTCTCTCTTCAGGCCTCCAACTTGTGGCTCATGTGTAAGCTCTCAGCTACTGCTCCAGTGTCATGCCCACCAGCTAGCTGCCTTGTTTCTGGCCACAATGGCCATGGACTCACACTCTGAAACGGAGAGCAAGGTCCCCAGTTAAATGCTTTTTAAAATAAGTTTCCCAGGGCATGTTGTCTCTTCACAGCCATAGGAAAGTAACTAGGACACTCCTGGAATTTTGAATGACGCCACCTACTTGTCTGACCAGGGAGAAAGACCTCCATAAACAGGAGGACAGGAGACCAGGGACAGGCAAGGCGGCCGAGGAAAAGTCCTGACCCAGCAGGCACCAGGCAGGAAGAGTGCACTACACAGGGCAACGCATCCATGAGCACACTCACCTACACAAGCATGTTGAGAACACAAGCACACATTCAGACACTTAAACAGCACACACGTGAACACACATAAGCACATACCTACACCCAGAATCCTCTTTGATAACACATATGAGCATACTTTATGCACACAAACGATCATATTCAAGCACATACAGTTAAGCACTTATCTGCACACACAAGCTTGCTTGTGCATGCACAAGCAAACACATATGCACACAAATGAACATACCTGCACATAGGAGTCCCCTCAAACTTACAGATGAAACACTCATGCTTATACTCACAAACACACACACACACACACACACACACACACACACACTCCTGCTTGTATACACACAAGCTTACGCACACGGCACAATGGCACATACCTAGACAAGGAGTCTGCCTGGCCACACACATGCAAGCACACACTTACACACAAGCGTGCGCTCACTCATATACAAACATGTACCGAGTTTGCTCACTCCAAAATGCCTTTTGCCGGAGCGTTTCTGGCCCAAGCCTTCCCACTTTGGCCTGCCTCCCTCCCTCCCTTTCCCTGGCTCAGGGAAGCTCTGTGGGAGGCGAGGGGCAGCAGCCAGCAGCTGGACCTCAGAGCAGCCCGAAGCTCGGCTCCCAGGAGGACAGCCGCTGGGGCCGCGTCCACGTGTGAGGGGCCGGGCGACCCCCTGCGTGGACACACGGGTGGACCCCAGCTTGATTTATGACGGGCTCCTGCACATGTGTCAAACATGCTGTGTTAAGCACCGGCATAAAAATAATATATAGGTTACCACAACGTTTTTATGACCTTCCCCAGCCCTGCCCTGGAATGCCGGGATCTAGCAGGTGAAATAACACACGTTTCAGTGGTTCCAGCGGCACCCAGTGCAGGCATGGAGCCTGGGCAGCCGAGAGGACTTCATCCGGGCCGGTCTGGTGGAAGCCCGAGGGCTGGAGGTCGCAGCACGGTGGGGGAGCAGACTCCCGGATGGTGTCATGGTGTGGAGGGAGCTTCTGAAGCTTGGAGGGGAAGCTGCCCTGGAAGAGGGATGCCCAGTGCCTTCTCTGCGTATCCCTTCCTCTTCGCTGTGCACCTGCTCGCTCTCCGTGCCAGGACAGGTTGCAGGACATGGAGTCTCTCCGGGTGTTAGGTTCCAGAAGAGCACGGAGGAGGAGCAGCGACAGCCCCGGGCTGCAGTGTGGAAGGCAGGTGCGGGTGGTCATGGGGAAGCCTCAGAGGTCCCCTGCATGCGATACCAGTATCATCACTGGCTGACATCTGCCCTCAAGCTCAGCTGCATCCAGCAGGGTGGGTTCTTGCTTCTGTCTTCACACTGGATTTCTTCTTTCCACAGGAAAGGGGAAACTGAAGCTTCTGCACGAGGTATAACATCTGTATGAGTGTAAAACTTTGAGGCCAGCCTGGTCTACATAGCAAGTTCCAGGTTAGACAAGGCTACCTATTGAGACCCTGTCTCAAAAGCAAAACAAACAACAACAAAAAAAAACAAAAGCAAAGAACCCAGGCACCACCCTTCGGAATTTTGGGAAATAGGTGGGGTGGGGCTTTCCCAGAACCATACAGACTGGGTAGGTCTCTGCAGCCAGAAGACAGCGGACCGTAGCTAGAGTCTGCTGTGGCTGGAGACTCGAAGAGGCATCTCAGGCTCATTTGCTGGACTAGAGGACATTTTAACCCTCGGTTCAGGTGGGACCTGGGGACTGATGGCCAGGCACAGGTCTTGGTCTCCTGTGGTCCCCTGTCTGTTAAGCCTACTGTGGGGCACCCCAAGGTGCCTGGATTACTGAGTGAGACTGTACCTTCCACATCCTTGCCACGAGCTCCTCTTTATGTCCCTGCTAGGCCCCTCCATAGGGACCTCTCCTGGTGGGTTTCCTATTCCACGAAGGAGTATGATGTTGGTCCTATTACCAGGGCTATCCCTGCAGTACCTGGGCTAATCCTGCAGTAAGAGGTGGGCGCTCTCTGCCTCAGGCACATGCCTTTGGTGGAAGCTGCCTTTTCAGCCCAACAAGAGAGGAGAGGAGGCAGGCACCCTTCCACTGGGTGCAGCTGGTCATCCTCACGGGGTGATGCTAGGGGAGCATGGATGGGGCAGGGATGGAGTCGGCCTGGGTTCCTCCTCGGGCTGGGCTCTGCAGTGTGGTGACCTCCCATCCAGGCAGGACCTTATAACAGTCCAATGAGACACCAAGCCCTGCCCAGAAGCTACCCTCTCCTGCGCCATCTAACAGGTGCTATGTCTCCAGCTTTGGTTTCTCAGTGCGACAGGCAGGGAAGGATGTCACATGCTGAAGCCTGTGCCCCGCCCCCACACACCTGAGGCTCAGAGTCATTCAGCTGGGCTTGGACTAGCAAGATACAGAAGAAGCAACCTTGACCTCTAGTCTTCAGAAACCTCAAGGGAAGAGGCAGGAAGCAGAAAGCGGGTCCCCTTAGGCAGCAGACTCATCAGCCCGCTGTTCGATCAGGGGAATGTTGCCCACATGGTCCCCTGATGGGCAGCATAGAGGCAGGCTAGAAAGACAGGGAAAACTAAGGGGATATGGAAAGGGAAAAGGAGTCTGGCTGAAACTTTCAACAGCTGAGAATCAAGAATTCCAGAGCAATCATTTGCTATGAAGGTTGGTGACGCAGAATAATGATCCTTTTATATAGAGACATTTTGTGTTAAAATAGCAATGACTCCATGCTAAGGCCTAGGCCTACAATATGACTTCCAAGTATGACCTTACTCTTTCCCACATGTTTTCTGGGGAATCTTTTTTATTTTTGTTTGTTTTGAGACAGGGTTTCACTATGTAGCTCTGGCTGTCCTGGAACTCACTATGTAGACCAGGCTGGCTTTGAACTCACGGAGATCCACCTGCCTCTGTCTCCAGAGATCTGGAATTAAAGATGTGCACCACCACACTCAGCTTGAAAATGTACTATTTGCTTATTTATATTTTAATCTTTAATTATTATTTTTATTGTTTATGTTTTTCCTACATGTATATGTGTACCTCAGACCCCTGGATCTGGGATTAGAGACAACTGTGAGCTGACATGTAGGTTCTGGGAATTGAACCCTAGTCTTCTGCAAGAGCAAGCTGAGCCACCTCTCCAGCCCTCTGGGGAGCCTTAAAAACAATATTAAACTGGTTTTGTTTGTTTTATTTTGTTTACAATAGAAATCTCTCACACACTCTTCTTTGTTTGTTTTTTGAGACAGGGTTTCTCTGTGTAATCTTGGCTGTCCTGGACTCACTTTGTAGGCTAGCCTCAAACTCACAGAGATCCACCTGCCTCACTCCTCGCCCTGAGTGCTGGGATTACAGGCATGTGCCACTGTGCCTGGCAACAACATAAATCTTTTAACTTCCCAGAAGCTCTTCTGACCTAGCAGGGTTTACCTTCTTGAATACAGTCCTACTCAATGCACAGAAACCACCCTGTAATCTCACTTATGCTCCTTAGCAACCCTTGAAATATGGCTTGGGATGCCACCCAAACTGACATACATGGCTATTTCGAGAACAATTAAAGTTCTCTCTGACAAGTCCATCCCCATTCTCCTGAGTACGCCTTACCATTCCCGAGTGCCTCTCTTTTTATCAGTCCCTGTGCTAAGATCCTTCTCAATAAACCCCATCTCTATTTCATATTGGCTCATCCTGACATTATTTTCTGTGGCGGGGTCAGTGACCCAGCTCTGTCATTCACTCCAGGGCTTAGGGAACATCATGGAAGAGGAGATGGAAAAAATGTAAGAGCCAAAGAAAGGGTGGAGTGGTTTGGAGCTGTGGAGCTGGGTTTTCTGAACCCGCTGTGGCTGTTGCTCTCTTGCACTTGTAGCATCTACAATTATTCACACAATACTGGGCCCATTAACACTGTCACAGGAAAAGGAGAGGCTCCTGAGGCCTAAACCATTTGTAGTGGATGAGAAGACAGATTTTTTTTTTCAGTGCTGTGGCCACTGGTAAGTTACCCATGCTTTTGTAAATGATACCATGCCAGTGATCATGGAAGCGATTCTTGTTAAATTAAGTGGGTTACAAAATAAAAAGATGGGAAAGTAGAATGGAAGAGGAAAGAGATCAGTGGGAATGGAAGGGGGACCAGAGAGGGTGTCCTAGTTATGGTGACTATTGCCGTGATGAAACACCGTGACCAAAGCAACTTGGGGAGGAAAGAGTTTAATTGGCTTATACTTCCATATCACTGTTCATCATCAAAGGGAGTCAGGACGGGAACTCAAGCAGGGCAGGAAGCTGGAGGCAGGAGCTGCTGCAGAGGCCATGGAGGGTGCTGCTTACTGGCTTGCTCAGCCTGCTTACTTATAGAACCCAGGACCACAATGGGCTGGGCCCTCCTACAATCAATCACTAACTAGGAAAATGCCCTACAGGCTGCCTACAGCCTAATTTTTCTTTCTTTCTTACTTTTTTTTTTTTTTTTTCTTTTGGCTTTTCAAAACAGGGTTTCTCTGCATGTAGCTGTGGCTGTCCTAGACTCACTTTGTGGACTGGGATGGCCTCAGACTCACAGAGATCTGCCTGCCTCTGTCTGGGATTACAGATGTGTGCCGCTCAGCCTACAGCCCAGTGTGGAAGCGTTTTCTCAACGAAAGCTCCCTCCTATCCAGTAACTTTCTCTTGTGTCAAGAGAAAACTAGCCAATACACAGGGTGAGTATGAGCAAGATACTTTATATTCATGTGTGAAAATGTCATAATGGAACCTATTAATCTGTATAATTAATATATGCAAATACAAAACTTAAAATAATACAAGTAATTTGCCTTTAGAGTGGAGTTCCCTGAAGGATATGAGAATTCCTCAGGTTGCTGGCAGCAGTTCTGGGCTGTGACCTTGCCAACCCCCACCCCTCCCATTCCCACCCTCACACATCACAAAGGCATCTGCAAGGATGAAGTCTTGGCTTAGATTCCACAGGCCAGGATGGGGCTGGAGAGTGTGGGCTGATAAGAATGAGCCTGAGGTGCCATTGAGGCTGAATACGCAACCGATGGATGAAGGACCAGGAAGTGAGTGGGAAGAAATTCTTGGAGAAGGGACTCAAGGGACATTTTTAGGAAACCCATGCACAGCCTCAAGCCTCCAATCCATGTGGTAGTCCAATAATGTGTACCTTACCCGGGAGTGCAGGAAGAGAAACTGAGGCTCAGGCTAAGCCAGCTTCAGAAACAATATGTTTCTTCTGAGGGGCTCTAGCAGAACCAAAAGACCTAGGGAGGTGCCATGAGAACCTACCACCGCCCTGGCTGGTAGCAATATACTACCCCTTTGATTTTGCCCACATTCTACCCTTGGACGATTCTGACCCTGCTGGGCCCCTGTCAGACAGCTGAGGGGCCACATATGATCTGGGGATGGGAAATGATTTGGGTGAGGTCCTCTGTGAGCCCTGTGGAGCCAGCAGCGCATGGCAAGACAGGCTTGGAGTCATGCAGAATCTGCCATCACAGTCACTGTTCCAGAACAGTGTCACCAGCTGTTCCAGAACAACTCACAACCGCTCAATATGTCTTGGTCCCACAGTAGGCACAGGGCTCTGCTCACTCCAGCTTTCAACCTCCTGGTGCACCTCTGTCTCTAGCTTTGTTTCTGTCTTTATCTGTCTCCTTTTCGTCACATCTCTTATGTGCTCTTGTTCTCTCTCCCTCTCTCCTTTTTTTTCAGTTTGTCTTGGGGTCTGTCCTTACTTGTCTTCTCCTCTGTCTGTTTCTCTGTCTTCTCTAGTTTCTCTTCTTTGTTTCTCTCTCTCTCTCTCTCTCTCTCTCATTTGGTCTGTCTCCCTGCTTCTGTTTCTGTGGATCTCTCTTAGTTAATTTCTTCCATCTCTCCCTCTATCTCTTCCTAGCATTATATTTTTGTCCCCTATCCTGTTCCTCTCTATCTTTCTATCTGTTTCTGTCTCTGTGTCTGTATCTTTGTCTTCCTTATTTCTGTGTCTGTAGCTCTGTATCTCCCCTTGTCTTTCTCTCCAGCCACTCTTGGACCTAGGGCAGGTTCTCAGGGACCCCAGTACTCAGGACTACTCACTGGGAAGTTTGGCCAGCCTAGTGAATTTCCAGTGTGCCTTCCAAATCAGTCTTCTGTCAACTCCTTTCCCATCCTGGGCTGGGATCTTAGGAGTGCAGCTGGGAACCTATAGCATGGGTGGAGTTCTGAGGGCTAGTACTGAGAGGCCTGAATCCAACCTGGAGCCCTAGCCCAACTGATGCTGAGAGAAGTGAAGCGGCCCACCAGGATCTCACCAGCCCAGCTAGGGGATTGGGAAAGAATTCCGGGAATTTGCTAGGAGGGAGAGGGAGAGTTGCCAAGACAGGCAGCAGATGCCTGTAGGAGGGGCCCAATATTTCTCTCTTACTCCAGCTTTCTATGGCTGACATAACTGTTACTTAGGACCAGCAGAGACCATAATGGCTAATGGTCCCCAAAAGGCCATTTTCTAGATGCTAGAACGTCACAGTTGCAGCCTCCTCAGGCTGGCTTCAGGTCCTGTCCTCTGCTTCTCTGGGTCACAGCCCCAGCCTGGGGTCATGGGCACATCTCCAGCTCTGCCTCTGGCCCTAGAGTATCAAAGGTAAATGGGAGGTTCCCTTCCTCGGGGGGAGGTATGGAGCTCAGATAGCAAATGGACCAGATGCCAAAAGGAGGTAAGACCCCATCCCAGAGACCAAGGGGGATCCTGGAAGTTACTAGAGCTAGGCCCGGACCTGGGCAAGTTCCACAAGATCCATGGGCGTAATCTTCAGGGAGCTGGCCAGGGTACACTGTATCTGAGTCCAGTGGGGAAGGGTGGAGTAGCCAGAGCCTTCTGGATGTTTCAGTCCTGTCGAGGAAGAATCTGCCAAGACTGCTTCCCTAGTATACCTTTCAGAAGCTCAGGAGAAAGGAGTGCCATCTCAGAGTGGTGGCTGTCTTCAGAGTCAGCGTGGATGTAGAACACTTGACAATGCCTTCCCTCTGAGTGGAGAGTCCCAGCCCCTGTCCAAGTTTGAGCTTAATCCTACTGCAGAAAAGGAACATACCCGCATGCTCTTTTAAAGAGGACAGAGAAGGCAGAGCTGACCCTTAACTCCCAGCTCAGGGTTTGCCCACAGAGATGTCTCGAACCAGTCTTTACCATCAGGCGGTGTTGAGCTCCAGTGTGCTGGGTCCTGAGCAGATGCAGCCAGATGGAAGCAGCTATCAAGAAGGCTGGGTGATACCACCTCACTGCACCCCTTAACTCCCAGCAGACTCTGATCCTGGGATGGGGTCTTATCTCCTTTTGGCACCTGGTCCATTTGCTATCTGAGCCCCATACACCATCCCCCTGGGAAGGGAACCTCCCATTTACCTTTGATACTCTAGGACTAGAGGCAGAGCTGGGGATGTGTTCATGAGCCCAGGCTGGGGCTGTGACCCAGACAGGTGGAGGACAGGGCTTGAAGCCAGCCTGAGGAGGCTGCAACTGTGAGGGTCTACAGTGTGCCCAGCATGTAGAAAATGGCCTTTTGGGGACCATTATGGTCTGAGGCCAAGGCCATTGTGATCAATGTGTGTTCCTCAGCCTCAGCAGAATAGAAGAAATCCCCAGAAGAAGCAAAGGGCCCCGGGCTGCTCTGTCAGAAAACAAAACAAAACAAAACAAAACAAAACAAAACAAACTTTAAAAGGGTGCGGGTGGTGGAGGGTCTGAGCCTGTGGGTTCTTGTCTGATTCCTGGAGCTCCTCAAGCCTTTCTCTCCCCTATATTGACCTCTTCAAGCCTGAAGGACTCTCATCTTGGCTCTCTTCCTGCAGGCCATGGCCTAGCCCTCATCTTAGGTGCCACCTAGGTGGGGTTCCCAGAACCTTCCAAGCAGTACTCAGAGGGAAGTAAGCTGCAAGAGTCCCCCAGTGGTTGCCCTTTCTGATGCCCTGGGGCCCTCCAGTGCGAGGGCTGAGGTGGATCTGCTCCAGCCACCCTTCCTCATCCCTCTCAACAGTTTCTCTCTGAAACAGCAAGGCCGCAACAGAAATGAGGAGGATGGTCGCCTCTTCTCCAGCTTCTCATTGCCCTCAGACTCTTAGAAAGCTGAATTTGCCTCTTTGAGATGTCACCTAAGGGGTGACATTTCTTGGATTGTAACAGATTTTTCCACTGGAGAAGGAGAATAAGCCAGGCAGAGATGCCACAGGCCTGGGGTGTGGCACAAGGTGAGCACAAACAGGCACACACATGTAGGTAGACGGGGCATCCGGGGCTCAAGGTTCTTCACACAGAGTAAGTGTCCATCCCATACTGAAACACACAAGACCCCCCAGCCTGCATGCACCCAGGGCAAACGGCATCCCAGGGTCTAGTAGTTGCATGATACATGTAAATAATTTCAGCACCTTCTTGAGTTGCCGGGAGAGTGGAAAGCTGTGTGGATGAGGCAGGCAAGCACAGGAAATAGCTGAGTAGCTCCAGACCCTGTTTGGTCTGGGTTATTCTCACTTCCCTTCTAATAGAGCACCTGACAGCCCAGTTCCTTTACCTAACTGTACTATATACACACATCTCTCCCCCTCTCTCTCTCTGAACAGTGCACCGAGCAACCTCAAAGCCTCATCGGACCCTGACTTCCACAAGGCCACATGCATGTCCTTCTCTGAATAGTAGTGTTTTCTTGGCCCCCACTAACGATCAAATTTAGAGTTTCTGTCCAAATGTATTCCCAGTGTATCCAGGTACTTGGAATGGAGAAGCTGATCTGACCTGAGCTGATTTGGGGCACATGTACAGTAAGGCAAACTGTGTTTTCAAAAGTGGATTTTTAGGACTAGTAAGATGCCCCAGCAGTTAAGGTACTGAGTTCAATCCCCAGGACCCACAGGGTGGAAACAGAAGCAATGCCGTGAGCTGTCCTCTGGCATCTGTGTGCACGTGTGATTACGCCTCTACACTTGTGTGCCTACATGTTCACATGCACACACATACAATATAAATAAACACCCTTTAAAAGACCCTTGGGTCTAGCGAAGCAGGCACACAGAACAGGCATAAGCAGGGAGGGGAACGTTGAGGGGTCCCAGGATGCAGAGACATCTGGGGGATGAGGTTAGGAGGTGTTCTAAAGTGAAGAAATCTTGGAGATGGTCATTGCAGCGAGAGCTGACATACCATGCTCAGTACTTGGGTGAGGAAGCTGGGGGGGGAGGGTAGGAGGTATGAGGAGGGAGGCTCTCCGTGGCCTCTAGCCCTGGGAACTCAGGGCTGAGGCAGGTTCACCAGCAGATTCTAGGAAATGGGAGGAGTCTCTGGCTCTCCTGGACTATCCCTTGCAACTATGTATAGAAATAGTGACCACTGGAGAGCAGAAGTGGACACGCCCACCCAAGCTTCCTTGAGCGTGCTGCAGGCTAGGGAGAGTGTACCCCTCTGGGCCTAGCCCCGGTGGATCAGCCTGTCTCTGACTGAGGGCAGGGAGCTGGAGCTGCTTTCCACAGCCCTCATGGAGTACATGTGGAAGGCCCCAGTGCTGCCACCTGCCCTCGCTGGACCACTGATCTCAAATTCTTCACCCCAGAGCTCAGGGCTTCAACCTGAGCCCTTTGAACCCCTCACTCAACGACCAAGGTGCTCACCCCCAAGACCCCCAAGAGTTGTGACATATGGTGTCTGTCACCTCACTACAGCCTTGCTGCCTCCACCCAGCAAACCCCAAGGTCAGCTCGCACCACCTGTATATGCGCCAGGTGGTATGGCCTAAGCTGGGGAAAGAGGATGACCCAGGTCCCTGGCACTGACCCAGGACAGCAAGGAGCCTGCCCTGTGCACGGGTTCGGAGCAAGCAGTACCTAAGAGGCAAGGGAAGTCCTTTAGCCACCACAAGCAGCAGCCCTGTCCCTCACCACCCGCTGTGCAGTAAGACTCTCCCTGTCACCTCCCTGGCCCCAGGCTGCTGCTGTCTCAAAGCCAGGATCTCTCACTGTCCTGCCTCTGTTTCAGTCCCCCTGTCCTGCTTCTCCTCTAGTCCTCACGGCCTGCCTCTTCTGTGACTCTCCTATGGGTCTGACCCCTCTACTCTTGCTGCTCTGTGTCTGTCTCCACCTGTGTCTTCCTCTGTCTCTCTATTATTGGTGTCTAGAGATAAAGTAAGATAACGGGGGTAGCCAGCCTGTGCTGGACCTCATGACCATCCTCCTCCTCAAGCTCTCCAGTGCTGGGATCGCAAGTGTGAGCCATCCCTGTTTTCCTGCCTCCTTCACAGTCTCTCTGTGCTCCTGACTATAACTCCCTGCCACTCTTTTAGTGTTTCTCTGTGTCTTTTCAGCCATCTCCCAGCCTCTCTGTCTCTCTGCCTTCCCCTCTCCCGGCTCTTCTTTGTCCCCCATCTCTATCTGTATCTTTCTGGGTATCCTTCCCTGTTTCTTGGTATTTCCACCTCCAAGTTTGTCCCCACTTTCCATCTCTGTCTTTCCGCCTTTCTCCTGTATCCGTCACCCCACCATCCCTCCCTGCTGGTCCCCAGATGTTCTCCTCTGGGCTGAGAGTGGTGCGGGGGAGGACAGCTCATAAGCAGCCCTCTTGTTGCAAAGCTGCTTTCATCTCTTGCCAGGAATTTGAGATTGCAGGGCAGAGGGGAGGTCACATCTGTGCTGCCTGCAAGGGGCACTCCCAGGAGATGGCCTTCAGGTAGGTGGCAAGAGGTAACCAACCCCCCAGTACCTGTGAGAGAGAAAGAGAGCGAGAACCAGGCTGGAGCACAGCCATGAGGAGCGGTGTGCCGTTAATCCTCCAGTTCTTCACAGACACAGCCAACCAGCACAACAGACCACCCAGTGACACCTGATGCAGAATGGCTAGCCTCAACATTCACCAGGAACGCGGCCCAGTTTCTGTATCCTGTCCTATGTCTTCAAACTTGTCCTAAGAGGTGACCCCCTATGCCCTCTCAGTGTCCTGTGCCTCACGCTCTGAGGTGACCCTGCATGTCCTTTGGCATCCCAACCTCACTGAGGTGACTCAATGTCCTGTCTCTTGGTAGTGGTTTGAATGTGTCCCTCGTAGCCTCGGATGTTGTAACATTTGGTCTCCAGCTGGTGGTGCTGCGTCGGGGAGGTAAAGGAAGTGCAGCCATTTTGGAGGAGGTGTGTCACTGAAGGCAGGCATGGGAACCTAATGGCTCCATGCAATTTCCAGTTCACTTTCTCTGCTTCCTGCTTATGATTCAAGACATGAGTTCTCTGCCCCTCCATGAGGGACTCATATCCCTCTGGAACCATGAATGAAAATAAGATCTTCCCCCTATGAATTGCCTTGGTCATGGGTTTCATCACAAAACAACAATAAAAGTAACCAATACACTCACTCTCTGAGGTGACCAATGTGTCTTCTTAGTGGCCTGTATCTCATGTTCTGTGACCTCACATGTCCTCTTAGTGTCCTGTCCCTCAGGCTCTGAGGTGATCCTACATATCTTCTCAGTGGCCATGCGTCTGTAGCACATTCACGCAAGGTAAACCTTCAAGGCTGGGCAAGCCTGGGCCTGCGCCCAGCCCTCAGTGAGCAGAGTGGACAATGTGCGTGTCCTTGCTGGCTTCAAGGCCTCTCACTGGCTCGCTGCCTTCCAGGAGTTGACATTCTGGAAGATAAGTCATCCATAGAGCTGCCCTAGGTCCTGGCACAGTCGAGGCATCCTGCCTCTTCCACATCTCAGTCCACTGGAATGAACCCAAATCTCCCAGGAGCCTGGCTGGTTCAGGATGGTCCCTGGGCAGCGGGACCCCAACTCCTCTCTCTACAGGCCCCAGAGCAAGAGGCCTAAATGTACCCTAAGCTCTCTGACACCTAGCAGGAAATCCCCAGCTGTCCGTTCTGCAGCTCAAAAGATGCATCCTCGCATTCCCTGCAGCTGTGTGGCTCCCATGCCTCTCCTTGCTGGGTTCACCCATTGAGGGCCTAGTGCAGCCTCAGGCCAACTCAGCCCTCCTGGCCAGCTCCCCAGACCCTGAGCCAAGCAGAGTGATTTCATCTTGGGAGAATCCAACAGCGTACGGCATTTACATAAATAGTCCTCCTATACCCTGCCCCCATAACCAGGCAAGAAGAAAGGCCTGAGCCTTGTGAGGCCAGGCCTCCCTGCTGGCTCCTGGGTTCCTCTTTGGCTCTTGGCAGCCAGCCCTTTCCATTGTCTCTCAGCCTGCGAAAAGGGTGTACGAAGCCTCCCTCTGTGTCCGGGGACCCTCTCTCTGTAAGCAGCATCCTCAAGGGCACCAAGGAAGGCAGAACCCCAACTCTCAGCCCTGACATATAATCCCTGAGGCTACCTGCAGGTGGCACACTGGATTCTGGGGGCGTGGTTAATAGGAGGTCCAGGACATGGTTCTTGGACCTCAGGAGGATCCATTTGCTGTCAGAGAAACAGGGTATAGGCGGATTCACTGAGAAGCCAAGCCTGGGTTTCTTGATTGGGGCCTTGGGAAGAAGGTTTGTTAGGGGTGGGAAGATGGGGCGAGGCTCCGGGCACAAATGCTTTGAGTGGTGACAGAAAGTGGGGCCACAGAGAGGCACAGTTTCACCCGTCCTCTAAGCTGAGCCGGCTGCTCCAGTGTACCCTAGAAGTGGAAGGAGAGGCTGTGGGGAAGAGAATCCACTTCTTGGGGCAGGCTGGGTTCACTTCTCAGTCTCCATCTCCAGAATGTGCCTCCATCTCTCCCTCTCCCTCTCTCTGTCTCTCTGCTTATCTCCCTCTCTCTGTCTCTCTCTCCCTCAATTTCTCTCTTTGTTTCTCTGCTTATCTCCATCTGTCTCTGTCCTTCTCTATGTCTCTTCCTCTCTCTTCCCCTCTTCTCTCTCCCCTTCCCCTCCTCTGCTTATCTCCATCTTTCTGTCCATCTCTGTCTCTTTCTGACTGTCCCTGTTCTCCATCTGTTTTTCTCTCA
>NW_026596152.1:10630506-10653400 GCF_907164565.1 Psammomys obesus
TCAATCTCTCCCAAACTCTCTCCTCATCCCTCTGTCTCTTTCTGACTCTTACATTCTGTCTCTCTCTGTCTCTGTCTATCTCCTCTCTCTGAATCTTACTGTCTCTGTCTCTTTATCTCTCCATCTCTCTTTGTCTCTATCACTATGTTTCTGTGTGTCTCTCCATCCCTGTCTCTTACTGTCTGCCTCTATCTCAATATTTCTCCATCTCTAGCTCCCCTGTCTCTGTCTATCCCTGACTCTTACTATCTGTCTCTCCATCTTTCTATGTCTCTGGATCAGCCCACTAGGCTTCTCATTTAAAGAAGCCAAGAAGTGCCTGGAGAGGTGAGTGGGAGGGTGATGGGAGGCTGGCCAGGCTAGGTAGGAAGAGGTTGGAGTGACAGGGCTCTCATGGCTCTAGCCCTAGGCCTCACTCCCACTCCCAATCAATGAAGTAAGTGTTGTCTGGAGACAGTGCTCCCAGATAGTGCTCCACTCTCCTCCTATGACCTGAGATGGGTACAGCCCAAGGCCCTCGAGTGTAGGTCAGGTAGGGATGAGGGAAGGAGAGTACCCTGCAGAGAGACTCTGTGACCTCAGACTCACCCTGAAAGGCAATGTAACAGCAGCTAAATTGGGCCCCAGGCAGGAAGGAGTCTGTCTTGTGCCTCATGGACTGTGCTGCGCTGCTGGGCTGAGACAAGGCTGTGGCAACCAGAAAGCGACAAGCATGACCTTCCAGCTGAGGTGGTGGCTTAAATCCCCATCCCTACCGCATCGAAAGATTTCAGCGTCAGGCTCTGAGACCTCCTGGGAAAGGCAGCTCATAATCTGGACTCTTGGACTCGAGGCCTCCAGAACCAAGACCTGTCATGGTCCTATCCCGCCTGGATGTGGCTCTACCCAGCAGCAAGATGCTCATCTTGTCAGACCCTATCAATGTGCCCAAGTGGCCCTGGAGCAGGAAGAACAGCCCTTCTGTCCTCTGGTCAGCTTGGCTGATGACAGAGGTCACTGGGAGGAGGCATGGAACAACATTTCTCTTTTTGCCTGGCCCTTAGGTGTCACACTGGCTGACCTCCGGGTCACCTAGCTGATTCTCTAGCTGGCTCTCTAACTTGAAAGTCTGGTTGATCCCTGGGTCTCTTGGCTGATGTCTACTGAAACTCTTAACTGGTCCCACCTGACCTTGGCTACCTGATCTGACCTTCTCCTACACCTCAGAGGTAGCTTGGGTGGAGTAGGGAAACCCCGGTCTTGTTTTTATTCTGGACACCTCCTACATGGAGGGATAGGCCCAAGGAGAAATGTCTGTTAGGGGGAGTAAGGATTCTCATTCTTAGAGGAGAGGATAAGGTGGCTGGACCTGCAGGGTCTAGGGTCACAGTCCACGGCATTTGGCAGGGCAGTGTCTACCCAGACCCCAAGGTGGACCACATCTCACAGGTCTCAGAGTGGGTCAGTTTTCATAGCTGTTGCCAATAGGAGGTACAGGGCCTCCTGTCTTCTTTGTGTCTATTTAACATAAGGGCATGTATCAAATACCGCTATCTACCGGTAGGCAAACACAAGGAAGATGCCAAGTCTGCCCCACTGCCCGTAGCACAGTAAACTGGGAGTTACATACTTAGCTGCAGTGGGTGGGTAACTGGTAGGGAGGCCTGAGAAGCCCCTGTCCCATGGACCATGTGGTCAGGCGCCCCACAATAAACCTTTACAACCCCCTCTGCCTTCCTGGATTTCACACATTCATTCTCCCTGTGTGAGCCCTGTGGAGTTATTTGCCATAGAAAATGTCCCCAAGGGCACCATAAATGTCATCAGCAGGAGATGCTATCAATGACAGTTACCAACATCCAGAGCTGGCCACTCAGCCCATAGCCCCGTACCGGGGGGCCAACTTGGGGCTGAGTGGGGACAGCTCATCACCCCTTTCCTCTTGCTATGAACCTTCATGAAGCTCTAACTGTCTATGGGGTTGATCTCACCAACCCCCTTTACCCCTGAGTGGGGTTTTGGCCATCTTGGCCTGAGCCAGACACCACAGAGGAACACAGATCTGTGTGGATGCTGAATCACCGGGGACCTCGGCTCTGTAGAAATGAGTCCCAGACAACCACAAAGCCTTAGTTCCTCCCCAGAACCACTGTTCCTTCCCCATAGAGCAAGGTCTCCTCCTGGCCACAGACCAACCCTCATAGTCCCGTCCCTGGGGCGCCTAGGGCAGGGTAGATGGGACAGAAGAAAGTTCTTAGTCCAAGTTCCAGAAGCTTCTGGGCCTTGCTCCAGGCAGCAGCACACCCCAGGAAGCCACTGGCTAAACTTGAAGCACTCTGCCCACAGCCCTTACCAGCTTTCACTTCCTCATGGGAGCCAAACCTCTGGCCTGCCTGAGCACCCCATCTTTCTGTTCCCCAGCTTGCCTCTTAGATGCAGGGATTTGTCTCTGGGGGTGAGCTTGTCTCCAGATAAGGACTCTACCAGTGGGAGGAACAGGAGCCTCTGGAAGTCCTCCCTGGCTTCGCCCTGAAATGAACTCCTCTTAACAGGAGGCTCTGGCTCCGAAGGCCAGCCAACGCCACCTCCTCCTTCTCCACAGCCAGCCGCTGGCTCCTCCGTCATACTATACAGCTGGCCATAACCTTAAATGCTCTGGCTGAAGCCCCCAGGCCAAACTTCACCACAATGGGTGAAAACTCAGGTAGAAATCCTGGCACTGGGTCAGCAGGCTACAACAGATTCTTGTCTGCTGCCAGCCCCTTCCCCGTCTTTCAGTCATGTCTCTCAACCCCGCTGCGTCCACACCGGGGACCCTCTGCAGCAGGTGGCCTCCTTCTCTCTGCGCTTGTGCCTGGAGATGGCTCTTCTCCAGGTATGACCTTTCACTTATGCCATCATTGTCCCTTACTCTTCTTATTTACCTTTGGATATGGTTTGTTTTTTGTTTCATTTTGTTTTTCAAGACAGGGCTTTTCTGTGTAGCCGAGGCTGTCCTGGAACTCATTTTATAGACCAAACTCACAGAGATCTTCCTGTCTCTGGTTCCCCAGTACTGGGATTAAAGGTGTGTGCCATTGCTGCCCAGCTGGCTATGGTTTATAAGTGGTGAGGGCATCTCACCATCGCTTTCTTGTTGCCTCCTGGGGGACTCTGCAAGTAGATAGCATCTTGGCTTTGGTTATGACTTATCTTCCAAGGAGCCGATTCCTTGGGACCCTGAATTGGAATCTTGGGCTGGAGAGATGGCTCAGAGGTTAAGAGCACTGGCTGCCTTTCCAGAGGTCCTGAGTTCAATTCCCGGCAACCACATGGTGCCTCACAACCATCTAGAGTGAGATCTGGTGCCCTCTTCTGGCGGGCATGTGTATGTGCAGGCAGGATACTGTACACATAATAAATAAATAAAATATCTTAAAGAAAAAATGGGGTGGAAAGCAATGGAGAAAGACACTTGACATTGACTTCCAGCGTTCGCACACTATGCATAGCCAACCACATCTGTACACATACATGCAACACACACATACACAACATACACTTTGGGAGGGGGCTATCACTCAAGTGAAAGAGGGAGAAGGGGGTGGAGTGATGGCTTAATGTTTAAGAGCACTCCTTGCTCTTGCAGAACATCCAGGTTTGAGTCCCAGCACTCACACCGCAGCTCACAACCAGCTGTAATTACAGTTCTAGGGAATCCGGTTCCCTCTTCTGATTCTCCAGGCACCAGGCACACACAAAGTGCACACACACATTGTTGTACATAAAATAAACATATATATATTTTTAAAATAAGGGGGATGGAGAGATTGCTGTTTATTAAGAGCACCTTCTACTATTGCAGAGGACCCGGGCTCAATTCCCAACATTCACAAGTGGCCCACAACTGTCTGTAACTCCAGATACCCTCACCTGCCCTTCACAGGCACACGCTCGGTACAAGTACATACAGTCAGGCAAAACACTCATGCATATAAAATAAAAATAAACCTTAAAAAAGGAAAAAGAGAAAGAGGGGAAATGGGGGTGGGGGGAAGACAAGGGAAAGTGCGATAGAGAAATGAGAATTGGGTAAGGGTGTTTACTGGGCCCAGGGGATTCAGCTGCTAGGTAGCGGATCTGAAAAGACAAACCCACTATCTGTCCCAGCTCCCCACCCTCAGTCGGGTTGGTTCTGTACTTAAATGTCCTCAGGTTCTTCTGTTCGAAACTCACATCTATTTTTTCCCATTGTGTGTATGTGGCATGTGTGCGTTCTCTCATATAGGAGTACGCAGGTATGACAGTGCTCGTGCGCGCGTGCGTGTCCATGTGGAAGCCAGAGAGTGACACTGGAGGAGACCGCTTTCTTCACCCCCGGCTTGAGTATTGTGCAATTCCTTCAAGGGAAGAACACCTCACAGGATCCTATGAATATGCATACTCTGTACCCACCAATATAAAACTTACGTTTTCTGTTTTATAAAGAAGCTATCTTGGTAGGTGTGGACAAGTGGCTGTTCCTTGAGTTATCTAGGTTTGGGAGTGTTTTGGTATGGGGGTGTGAGCTGAGCCCACAGCCTCACACACACCAGATAAACTCTGTACAGCTGAGCTACATTTCAGCTCTCCTTTTATTTTGAGACAAGGTCTCATGAAATCGCCCAGGTCAGCCTCGAACCCTTGATCTTTCTGCCACAGCGTCTGCAGCAGCTGGAATCTTAGGTCTGGTCCACCAGCTGGCTTTCAAACTTTAGCTGCAGCTTTGATTTAATTCGTGCAACGTGCCTGCTGCTCCGAGCTTCATGTGGCCGTCACAGAAAAATGTTTTTCTTAACTTGACCTACTCAGACTGATAATCTTATAAGATTTAAAAAATGTGTTTATTTATGGGGGGGGGAGTGTTGGAGATAGTGCCTTGCACATGCTAAACACACGTCACATCACTGAGCCACACCCCCAGCCACTGAACGGAAACAGAGGGTAGCGCAGGAGCCGGAGCTTTCTCTGCATCAGCGCGGCTTCCCTCCGAGTGAGCTCAAGATAGCTGCTGTGACTTTGCAACCAGGTCTCGTGTTCCAGACAGAAAGTGGGTGAAGGGTGAAGCGCTGAGTCGAAGAGATCTCTCAGCATCTGGTCTTTGTCTGCACATTAGAGGAGGGGTTTTCACGCTTGTCAGCCTGAGGTCAGAGAGATGTCAGGTGGCCACTGACGTTGGCAGGTAGCCAGGAGAAGCTGACCTAGTTGCTTTTCAGTTGAGTTCTTAGGATTTTAAGGTGTGCGTGCGTGCGTGCGTGCGTGCACGCCATGGCGCATGTATACTTGTCAAAGGACAACTTAGGGAAATTGGGTCTCCCCATTCACCTTGTAGGTTCTGGGGATGAAACTCAGATCATGAGGCTTGGTGACGCTCACTACCTGCCCAACTATTCTCAGCTCCCACAGGGCTCCACCGAGCTCTTCTTACACCCCAAGCATGTCTTCTCTGGGTCCTCCTTGGCCCCACAGGCTGAATGACTCTCCACAGCCCTGCCCTGACTTCCCAGCCTCCTCCCTGAAATGCCCTCCTCTCCTCCTGCTTCCCTTCCTTTCTCCCCTCTCCTCTCCTCTCTTTTCTCTGCCCTCTCATTTTCCTTCCCTCTACTCGTCCTTATTCCTGCCACCTACTGACAGACTGCAGGAGGAACAGCCCGCACCCGAGCCCCAGCCGTTTCCATGGATCTGGGCCCAATACAAACAGCCAGGACCCCCCACCTTCATCCTGGCCTTGGGAGTAGGGTTGGGTGGGCAGATGAGGTCATTGCCACAGGCCCCCCAGCAGGCCAGCGGGCCTGTGAGGGGAGGAAGTGTTTGTTTGCTCTTGTTTCCCTGGCAACTTGCTGGACCCTTCCCCCACTCCCATCTCTGAGCAGGCCAGCAAAGCTGCAGATAGGACCACTGCCCCTTTCCAGGCCATACCTTGCTGTGCTGAGACCCCAGGACACAGTCCTAGGCTGCCAGGAAGGGGTTGTAAGCTTTAATCCCACTTCCAGAGGTGGAGTTTGGAAAATGGAAGTTAGACCATTTCTTCCTGGGGGGCTGAAGATCAGCCTGAAGCTCCTCCTGCTATCCTGGGTGACAGCACCGCCCTGGGGGTCCCTTTACGGAGGCACCAGGTTGGGGTCAGCTCCAACCTTCCAGGAGCGGAGCCCAGCCATCCCTGGCAGGCAGTGGATGGAAGAAGGACAGGACAGAACAGTGCCCCAGTGTGGCCAGTCTCCAAGCAGCTCCAGGGTCTAGGGCACCAGTAGGGCCCGGCCCCGGGCCCGGGCCCCAGCCCCAGGCTCACAAGGTCAGTGGCAAGTCCCTTCCAGGTTCTCTTACGTGATGAGGGGTCATGGAAAGACCACAAATAAGGGGCCCTCCCAAGTCATGCCAGGTCAACTCAGTCTCCAGAAAACTCAGAGGGGTAACACATGGGGCTTGTGTGTGTGTGCATGGGCAGGCAGGTTAGACCCCCAGGAACGGCGCCAGCCTATCCTGCTCACAACCCCTGCTGTTACCACTCCCCACTCTAACCTCCCCACGCCGACCACAGCTCCGGTGGGAGCTTACCCTGAGCAACCTGGCCCAGGTGTTCCTGAGGCCGGCAGCACACATCCACTGTAACCAAAAGCCTGCTGAAGCCTCTGCTGGCTCCAGAGCCCAGCCCACTCCTTTCCCTTTTCCCAGTCTGTCCTTCCTCTACCTCCTCTTGTTCCTTCCCTTCCCCTCTGTTCCTTCACCCTCCTCCCCTCCTCTCCTCCTCTTCACATCTTCTCCCCTGTCTCTCTCCCCTCCTCCTCCATCCCTTCCCCTCGGTCCCTCCCTCCTCTCTACCTTCACCCTTGGTGCCTGAAGTCAGCCTTACAGGCCAGGCGGGATCCAACCCAATACCTTCCCACTGCCGCACACGCGAGCCTTTCTGAGACATTACCTAAGTGCCTTCTTACCTAATCCCCCAGCCATCTCCCACGCCAGCCAGCCCCGCTGGGAGGAGAGCCAGATGCCTGCCCAGGCCCTGGGCTCAGCTCAGGGAGTTGCCTGGTTGGTCTCTGGTCCCTAGCCCCTGCATGTCCTGAGCCTGTACCCCCACCTTTGAGAGACCCTCAGGCCACCCCATTGAAGAACCCCATCTCACGGGACCACCCCTTGTCTATGCTCGTTTGCTGGTGCTCATGGAGAGACACTCTGTCCTCTAAGAATTGCTGGGGAACATCATCTTCAACTGAGAGTAGGAAGTACCTTTCAGGATTGAAGGTGTCTCGGTCCACTTAAGGAAGTAACTCAATGGGAGAGATCTTTCTCCCTGCCCTGGGCATCAACGAGAGCCCACACACCAAGAAGCTCAGATGGAGGTAGGTCTAGACCTTCACCATGGCGGACAGCTGCTCAAGGCTGACTGCGCAGGGGCTAGGAGGTAAGCTACAGCCAGCACTGTGTCCTCCTACAGCTACGTGCACACAAACATACATGCACGTAGACATGTCACACGTACAGATACGAGGCACCCTACACATATCTGAAGGGACAAACCAATGGATGCAGAGATGTATGGACACAGACACCGGACATGGCTCACATACATGTCTTCATGTACAAAGACATATAGACACACATCCATGGACACAGCCCCTCTGAGCATGTACGGACACCTGTGGGCACACAGATCTAGGCATATACACATAGGCATACTCACACTGTCATATTCACAGATCCTGAAAGAACAGCTGGATGCCAGAAGGCATCATGCATAAGGATTACAGCCTATATAGGTGGCAGCCAAGATCCCAGGAGAATGACCAGGACAACCCCCCCCCAATGGGGGGCACTCTACATGCCCAGGTGGAAACAGATCAGGCTGACACATGGCTGATCCTGCCTGTCCAGCAACTGTGTACAGACTCAGCCAGAACTGTGACCCAGAAGCATGGCCCCACAAAGCCCCTCAAAACCCCAGGAAGGAGCCATGACCTCCACCCCTGCTGTCTGTCAGTCACGGAATCCTGAACATTGAGAGGGAGGGGGACATAGCTTCCTGGTGGGTGTCTGTCTGTGCCCAGAGGCTTCGGGAAAGTCCAGCATGGGCATGGTCCTCATCTTCTCGGAGGTATGGCTGTATACATGGACCTCTTGATGAAGCAGATATTCCATGTCCACAGCGGACAGCCCCCACCCTGAAGCTCTTGGATGCAGACCCTGGGCCAGGGTTGGGAGCAGAACACAGATACGTGCTAGAGGAGCCACTAGCGATCCAAGCAAGGCAGGTCACAGTGGCTGGGGAGAGGTGGAGGGGAGGGGAGAGAGCTGGGGCTACTCTGAAGGCACCACAGTCGCTAGGCAGGAGGTGCCCTGCCACAGAAAAAGCTACAGGAGCCAAGCCAGGCGAGGAGTGGGAGAAACTCTGGTTTTTGACAAAAGGTCCCTTCCTAGGCCGTAGGACTAGAGAGGGTTCCCTTAAAGTGCCTCAACTCCCTCTCGGCCTTGACACTGGAGGCTGGGTGGGGCCAGGGGTCTGGGATGGCCACTCCACTAGGGCGATCAGTCCTTCTGGAGTTAGCAAACATATCTTTGCCCTAGGCCCTCAGAAGGGAGCATCCTTGTCCTCCCCATTCTCCTTGGATATTTTTCCTCCTCCTTTTCCTCCTCCTCCTCTTTTAGACTGAACCCTCTTCACCACCTCCAGGTCCTCCTTTCTCTCTCCCACCCCAGGCCTTTCCCACACCTTCCTCCTCCCTGTCCTTGCTGGTTCTCCAGAGCCTCTGTGAAAGCAGCAGATGTGGGTTGTCTATAATTTAAAATACATTTATTTAGTGTTTCCATTTGTTTCTGGTTTTGTTACACAAAGCTGTTAAATAAATACATTCTCTGCAGTCACTCAGGTTCACACCTATTCGCCACACAGATGAGGTAGAGAAATCACAGGCTGTACAGGACTCCACACAAAGACAGCTCCCTTGTGTGTCCACTGGCCTGCCGGGCGGGCCAGCAGTGAGCCTCAGAGCCGGCATGCCCTGGGTGGCCTCCGGGAGCAGGGCAGCTGCTCACTCTACTGCCCGTACAAGAGAGGATCAAAGAGGCTCTGGCCTTCGGGAGCTGCTTCATCCAGAACATTCTAGTATATATTTATACAGAAACAAACCAGCTGGCAGACATTTTCATTCTGCCTTGTTTTAAAAAATACTTTTCTGAATATTGAGGACATAGAGCTAAATGTGGTATTCGATAAAAATACTCTTCCTCTGAACTGGAAGGCTCCTTTCCCCCAGATCTGACGGAGAGGAAGCTCCAGTCTGTGGTAATAGTGTGACTGGGCACGGACATCTCAGAAGGATGGGGTACGCACCCCCACCCACCAGCCATTGCATACTGAGACCCACACTCTCATCCTGGGGATGGGGCATCCATCGGCGGCCTATCATGAACCACAGGAGAATAGACTTTGCTATTTACACATCCAATAAGGACCAGAGGCCCTCATCCACATAAATAGGCTTCCTTTTAATACACAGTCCCACCACCGCCCCGTGCGTGGGTCTTCTGGACACCTGGTGCTCCGAGGGAGCCACTCCTTCCTCAGTAGTTCCTGCTTCCACGCCTGCCACCTGCCCACACTCTAGCTTCCACAGCCATGGGGTTCCTACACAAACCTAAGGCTGGGCTTTCTGGGAGCCAAAGAGTCACCATATTGCAGAGGGGCACAGGCCAACTGGATGCTGACCAGGCCAGCTCAGAGTACACACACTCACACACTCACATAACCCATGCACACACACACACTCTCAACACCCGCTCAGTGTAGCCACCTTTCCCCAGCAGAGACATCAGCAAGACATGATGACAGCAAGTGTGTCTGTCCCTCCAGACCTCCCTTGGTGACACAGAGCAAGAATGGCTTCCTGAGATGGACAGTCAGAAAGCCGTCACGGCCTCTGTCACCAAGCCCGTGCCTCCAGCACCCCAGATCCTACAATTTACATCCAGCAACCTGATCATGGCGCCTGCAGGGTACAGAGGAAGAAGGGCCTCTGACCCCAGGTAAGGTAGAATTGGGGAGTGGGCTTCCAGAAGCCCTGAGGGCCATGGCAGGGTTTCATTGCTTCGTTTCTTTCCAAACATGACCTTGATGTAGTGGTTTCAAACTAGAGCAAGCAGAGGAAGAGGGAGCATAAAGGAACGGGAAGGCGAGGCCTCCCAGATTGGCTTGGCTGGGCCTGGGGCAGGTCAGAGGAAAAAGCCACAGATTAGGAGGTAAGGGGATAGAGAAAATAATAATTACTATATTAGTTAAATAATAATAATAATAATAATTTAAAAGTCACTGATACTCCAAGGAAGTACTCAGGGTCAGAGGGCCAGAGGCTGGGCCCTGGAGATGGAGTGGCTGCTCTCTCCTAGTGGTTTGGCTCTCTGAAGACAGTGCTGGCGTCAGGCTGCTGGACCAGAGGGCAGCCGCGTGATTATAAAGGTGCACCTGCCCTCCAAGCCCCAGAGGAAGCCAAGAGGCAGGGAGGACTAGTCAACACACTGGTGCCCCCACAAGGACCACACTCCAGGGACGGAGGCGACTGAGAAAGCATTACTGCAACGCTCTCGGGTCAGGGGGAGGAAGCTCAAGCCCAAGGCATAAGCGAAAGGGTTGAGGAGGCCAGACAGGGGCCAGCCCCGCCCTCTGGGCCTCTGAGAGGGGAGACAGCCAATCAGCTGTCTGCATACCAGGGCCCCCTAGTGTGCTGGGGGCACCTTTCCTTCCTTGCGGACCTTTTGTGTTGTTGGTGTCGCCTGTGCCCCACACAGCAGGATAGGCTGGGCCTGCACGGCCCACTCTAGGCCCACTCGACGCAGGTTAAAACCTCGTGCGCTGGGTGCAGCGCCTACGCTCCCTGAAGAAGGGCTGGCGGGGCCCGGGAGTCAGCTCCTGCGGGTGTAGAATTCTTCTGATGCTGTGTGCAAAGCCCCACACCCCTTGTGGAGGGGCGGCGGGGCCTCGGGTCAGCCCTTGCAGGTGTAGACCTCCTCTCGCTGTGTGCACTGCCTGCATTCCACGTAGCAGCACCAGCGTACCTGGCACTGGCAGGGCCTCGTCACCACGCGGCTCTGCGTGTTGTGGCCGCGGCCACAGCAGATACTCTCGCAGTTCTTCTCCCGGTGGCACCTGCGGCCTGCGGTGCCAGGGGAAAAGCGGCCAGCCAGGCAGAAGCTGGGGGAGTCGTCCAGGTGGACGAGCTCTGGCGTCCGGGGCAGCGGGTCACCGCCCCCTGACCCGGAGGCCCGGCCCCGTGGTGGGGAGATGGCACCCGCCTCGCCGGTGGCTTCATTGGTCGTGCTGCCCACCTTGAGCGCTGTCTCATATTTGTGTTTCAGGTGCTTCCCCACCTCATGGAAGGGTGCCAGCTGCCGCCAGCAGGTCCGCACGGTGCAGGAACCTGACACACCGTGGCATTTGCAGGTGGTCTCCACCCCAGCCTTTATCACCTGCAAGGGAGGGCAAAGGGACCATGAGGAGCATGCCAGGAAGACCCACCAACCTCAGCCCACCCTGCAGCCCTCACACAGACCTAGACCAGAGCCTGGCCAGCAGGGGGCAGCACCGCGCAGCACCCAGGAAGCCGGGCAACCAGGAGCATTGACTGGTTCTTTCCTCTCTAAGTCAGGACTGCCAGGGGACAGGGGCCCTAAGGCCAGCACCTAGACCTCCAGGATGCATCTCTGCACCTCTATGAACACAGGCTGGTCCACACCCTCTCTGAGACACTTTCTGCCTAACCTCATAACCATCTTTGCCCCACCATCAACAATTTCAGCCTTGCCAATCTCCTACTTGTGATCTCAGCACAATGCTCCTTTGGTAGATGAAGACAAGAATGCCCCCAGTGCCCTCTGTCTAGGCTGATCACACCCCTCCTGATTGCTGGGCTCTAGCAGACATGGCTCAAGCCCTACCACTTAAGTGTGAGCCTGTGAGGGGCATGGGTGCAGAGGCACAAAAAGGTGGAAAAGTACACTTCAATAAGCGTTTTTTTTTTTTTTTTTTTTTTTTTTTCCGAGACACGGTTTCTCTGTGTAGCCTTGGCTGTCCTGGACTTGCTTTGTACACCAGGCTGGCCTCAGACTCACAGAGATCTGCCTTCCCCTGCCTCCCTGAGTGCTGGGATCACAGGCGTGCACCACGGGCCCGGCTTGAGGGCGCCTTCTTAACATAATGCTGCACTTTACAGGGCTTCCGGGGCCAACTCCCCAGGAGAGGAGGTTGCACTCCTCACCCTTTACCCGATGGCCACAAGTAGGAGCGGGCATGGCTGAGCACCAGAATTCCTGGTCTGGTAAGCTGCCGGGGAGCCCCGGGCTAGGCCTTCCCCTTCTTAGGACTTTAGGCCTCCATCTGAGGGATCTCCTGCCTGGCCTCTCAAGCTCAGGGTCTCTCCAAATGTTTCAGATCTTAGGAGAGTTGAGGGGCAGAAGAATGTGGGGGGGGGGACCTCTTCCCAGGTGGGCCCTAAGCCACTGCTGAGCTCCCAAGCTGGTCCACTGGAGAGGGATTAAGCAGGGTAGCTATCTCCTCGCTCTCCTGCCAGGCAACCGGAGAGTCCCACTTCACCACGCTTTCCTGAGAAAGCAGGACAGATTTAATTAAAGCGAGGCTGCCTGGGAGCAGCAGGCTGATGGAGCGCATTCACACATTCTGACTTTTCATTAATAGCTCAAAAGGGGAAGGTGGGGAGGGAGGGTCCAGCAGGGAAGAAAGCGTGGCCTGGCCTTGGAGATTGAATCTGCCCTCCTGGGCTTCCCTCCCCACTCGGCCTAGGCCTGGGAAGGCACCGGTTGGGAAGGAGGCAGACCAATCCTTTAATAAGTGGGGGATTCAGAACTCCGATTACTCAATAACAAGGAGCTCAGGGCAGCACTGGCTCTAATTACCTTGCTGTCCTCCCCAGACTGGAGATGCAGAGCCAGGGAAGGGGAGGAGGATCACCCCCCCTCTCCCCGGCTCCTGAGGTATGGACCCTGCTTTCCCAAGCCCAAGCAAGAGTTTGGAATTTGGGCCATGCAAAGATGAGGTGAGGGGTGCAAGGGGTTCTGTCTCATTCCCTTTCAGCCATAGGTAGCCAGGAGCATCAGAGATGCAAGTGGAATCTGACCAGAGCTTGGCCATGCCTGCAGCCCACAGCTCCCCAAAGGCCTACTGGAAAGCTAAGAAATATGCACTCCCCCCCCCCTTTTTTTTTTCTTGTTTTTAAAGTTGGGTCTCTGTCTTCCAGGACAGAGCCTTGGCCGAAGACAACATTGAGTTCAGGCAAATGGGTCCTGTACCCTCGCCTCTTCCTTGGGACCTCTCATCTACGATTCTGTGGCTGCTCTCTACCTCTGTGGTAACTCTGTGGATCGCTGTGACAGGTAGGCTACAAACCGCCAGCCTCTGGGGCAGGCAGATTGTCCAGAGAGACTAGCCCCGGTCCTTGATCTGCCAGATACAGATGCAGAGGCGAAGGCTCTTCCCCACACTACCACAGGGTACCTCCATGACTAGTGACCCCGTCTGACCCTTATCTAAGCAGGATTCCAGGACCCTAGTTGGCACTGCACGGCTGGAACAGGCGGCTCCTGTCTCCTCCTGGCCACGTTTCTTCTTTAGTCCCCACAACACATACCCATTCACCCTTACTCCCTCCCCTGTGTGCCCAGCCCCAGTGTCCCTGTATCCACCCCATCAAACCTGCCCTATACAGGTCTCCTTAGTGTCCAACCCTGAAATACTCACTGGGGCCCGGCTCCTCTCAGACACAGCCATCCCCGCCATCCTGCCCTGTGCCCCTCCCGGCTTGCCTTCACACCCACGAGGTTGTTGTGGAAGTCCACCCGGGCTCGCAGATCCTTGCTGGACCGCCGGCCCAGGAACTCCTTGACAAACTTGCTGCTGTACTTGAGGTTGTCTCCGCAGCCGCCCCACTGCCAGGCCTCGCGGTTTTCCAGGTCGGGAGCCTCGTCACAGGTGCAGCGCTCCATGCGTCCGGCACTGCATGCTTTGGCCAGGGCGTGCGTCAGGCCCGCCGAAGAGATGGCGTAGAGGAAAGCCGTCTCCTTGAAGCCTGGGGACAGCAGTAGAGCCAGTGAGGCCCAGGGGACAGGTGGGCACCATAACTTCACATAGGTGCTAGCCAGGGAGGAGTCTGGGGTAGTGCGTCTCTGAGGGCCTATGGCAGGCATCCGGAGAGAGGTGCTGAGGTTACAGTTGGGTGGGACAGCCTGGTGAGGGGGCAAGGCTCCAGAGCCTTCTGTGGTACCTCTAGCGTGGTGGTCAGAGATCTCATCCAGGTCCCCAGTGTCTTGGCCCATGCCTGGGGTCCTTGGCAAATCCAGGTTTAGACCTCAGGTTCTCTACTATAACCTCTCATCTGCCATTTATCCACCTCCTATCTATCTATCTATCTATCTATCTATCTATCTATCTATCTATCATCTACCTATCGATCGATCCATCACTTATCATCTGTCTTCATTTCCCACTATCTACCCATGTCTACCTATCATCTGTCTATTTATTATCAGTCATCTATGCACATAGATTGGCAAGTACTCTACCTGTTCCCTCAGGTCCCCAGTTTTTAAAGTTAGGAAGGGATTCCCATGAGTCTCCGTGCCCAGAAGGTACAAGGAGGATGTGTCCTGGGCTGGAGGCTTTCTGTCAAAGCTGATGGTATGATGGGGTGAGACGGGAGGGTCCGGCTGCGGGGAGGCAGGCTTACCTCGCTTGAGCAGGCTGGCTCGGTAGCGGCCCTCCAGGGTGCAGTTCCAGCGCTCGAAGCGGAACTGGTACTGGCACTCCAGCGCGCTCATGCTCACCGCCTCCACCAGGGTCTCGGCCACACCTGGGTCCCTTCGGCACATGCGTCGCTGCTTGCGCTCCAGCTTCAGCCTGTCACAGGCCTTGTAGTGTGCTTGGGCGGCAGCCTCAGTCTCCAGGGTCAGAGGGAGGATAGTCAGGGGTTCGCTTCCTGTTAGCCTGAGGACACAGAGGAGAGAGTGAGCCCCTGCCATAGGGCGAGGAGAACTGTGTGGTGTCTGAGGGTCTCCCTGGGAACAGAGGCACCAGCAAGCGCACCAGCAAGCACACTGAGCCACGTCAGAGAAGGACAGGAGTGGTAAGATGGGAGCACCCAGCACCAGGCGACCCAGAAAGAACCAGGCAGTGCATGGCACCGTCTCTGCTTGCCCTCACCTCTACCAACACTGCCCCATTCCTGACAAAATGCCAGGGACCCCCATTTAACCCAAGGCCCTCACAGATGCTCAGACATGGCCTCTAACAGCTATGTAGTTGTCCAGACAGTTCCTGTTGATACCAGCATTGATAGATAAAGCCCAGTTACTGCCTCAGCAGAATAGAAGTGTAGGACTACAGTGGGAGATGCAGGATTACAGGGGGGGAAGGGCCAGGCCCAGGACCCCAGACTCTGTCCTCACTGTCCTCCTCCCTAGCTTGGGGACCCAACTCTGTGCTCTCACCAGCCAGGAGTGTCCTGGGCTCCCTTCTCTTCCCTGACCCCATGAAGCCTGTCCGGAAGCCCTATGGTATGGCTGTGAAGGTCTCTCAGGACCTCGGACACATTAGCCCCCGGAGAAGCAGGCTCCAAACCTCCACCTTTAACAGCATCTGTAAGAACTATGCGGGGTGTGAGCTTTTGAGAGTTCTTTACCACAGCCCCATCTAGATGCTGTGATAGCATCTACGCTATGGGGTAGGCTCTACTCTAGGAGTTTGGAGTGGGGACAGAGCCTCTGTACCCTCAGGGGTACAGAAAGGAGGGCTGGAGCCTCAGAGGTACAGAAGGGAGGGGCAGGGCCTTAGAGAGAAGGAAGTTGTCAACTGGGCACTCTAAAGGTTAGGAGAGAGCTGCAAGAAGGGCCCAGGACCCAGGCACAGAAGCTTGAACCATCAAGGACTAGTAGTTAAGCTCAAAGCCTTGGGAGTCCTCCAAAGGAGCTGGGTCGAGCATCCCTCAGGCCTTGTCCACCAACTCTGCTTACACAGCTCCAAGCTTCAGCCTCTCAGACACCAGGGGCATCAGGTCAGCTCCCACCAAGGTAGAGTCAGGGAAAGGCTGGGGAGCAAGACCCACCGAGCAATGGCCAGCACTGTGAGAACCAAGGCACCTTATAGAGGGGAGTGCTCTGTCCTCAGACAGGAACGTCATTATTATGGTCAAAACAGAACACAGAAAGGCTCAGGTGCCCATCTGTACATCACCAGGACTCTCCGTCAGAGACAAGCCATGCTCAAGGACCTTCGGAGGAGACTGGGGACTAGGAGGAAACACGCAACTGGAGTTTTGGACAGGTAGAGGGGAACGGTTGGACAAACTGGAAAAAAAGAAAAAAAAGGTAGTGACAGGGGAATGCTGAAAGAGACTGCGTAGCTTCCCCTGATGCCTGGACAGCCTGGACGTGTCCAGACAGCATCAGCTCACGCTCTGCCTGTGGGACTGAACACAGGGTGCCCCTAAATTCTTGGGTAAACATGTCTCACCATGTAAACAGGGACTTGCGGAGACCAGGGTCCCCGTCTGGGCCAGCCTGTCTCTGTACTGTCCTGTTGGGGCTGACTTGTCTCAAAGCTCTTTTCTCCCTCTGGGTGGGCTCAGCACAGGTATCTGGGAAGGCGTGCCATCAGAATGACACAGCATACAGGGGCACAGAGACAGGGCTGGGATTTGGGAGTTTCCAGCACTTGATCGAGAGGGCTTGGAAGGAGGTGGGGACCGTAATGGGAAGGTTTCCCAGGAGACCAGCGTCAAATGCAAAAATAGCCCACGGAAGCGCTGGCAGAAAAGATGAAGGGTCTTAAGAGAGCGCTAGGATGAAGCGTTTCCTTCCTTGTGACTGAGGGCTGGTGGCAGGGAATGAGTGTATCGGAACACCTAGAAGACTAAAAGCCTTCAGGGTGTTGCAAAGGGCACAGAGACAGGAAGGAAACAGACAATCCAGGAAGTTGTTTGCAACCTACTTCCCAGAATAAAGCCAACTCTATGAGCGTGCCAGTGGGTGGTGAGTGCGCGCGCTCGTGTGTGTGTGTGTGTGTGTGTGTGTGTGTGTGTGTGCGCGCGCGCGCACGTGTGACTGTGGACTTATATATCTTCTTCTAAATGAACTACCACAAGAAGAGAATAGGAGTAACCCTCGAAGCAGGTAGGGAAAAAAGGTGACTATCTATGTGCTTGGAATACGGAATGTCCTCCCCGGGCTCAGGCTTTGAACACTTGGTCTCCAGCCAGTAGGCATTATTGGGGTGGGTCTTCAGAAGCTTCAGGGAGTGTGGCATGGCTGGTGGAGGTAGGCCATAGGGGTGGGCCTCAGGTGATGTGCTCAGCCCTTGGTTCTGGTTACACTCATGGCTACCCGGCCTAGAGTGATGTAAGCAGCCTCTGCCACACTGCATCTCCAAGCCTCAGCCATCCATGATGGACGAAAAACTCTCTGAAGCAGTGAGCCTGAGCATGCCCTCCCTTAGGCATTTTTGTCATTGGGATGCAAAAGTCACTAACGTAATAGATGACATCCATGTACTACGCGTCCCAAAAAGCTGGAGAGACTTAGAACATCGAAGACTAGAGGTGTTTGAGAAGACAGTGCTTACATAACTTCAAAACCAGACAACACAGGCCCATGAGAAAGCATCACCGATTTCCTCTTAGTATGCAGGGGTCTGTGCTGGCTAGTTTCAGGTCAACTTTTTGTTGTTGTTTGTTTTATTTGAGACAGGGTTTCTCTGTGTAGCCCTGTCTGTCCTTACTCACTTTGTAGACCAGGCTGGTCTCAAACTCACAAAAATCTGCTTGCCTCAGCCTCCCAAAGTGCTGGGATTACAGGCGTGCACCACCACGCCCAGCTGTTTTAGGTCAATTTAAGACAAGCCAGGATCACTGGAGAGGAGAGAACCCGGACTGAGGAAATATCTCCATAAGATCAGCTACAGGCAATCTGTAGGACATTTTCCTTTTCTTTTTTGTTTTTTGTTTTTAAGGATTCTTTTTTTTAAAGTATTCCAAATGCATATATGCCTACACTCTAGAGGAGGGCACCAGATCTCATTATAGATGGTTGTGAGCCACCATGTGGTTGCTGGGAATTGAACTCAGGACCTCTGCAAGAGTAGACAGCGCTCTTAACCTCTGAGCCATCTCTCCAGTCCAAGGATTCTTGTTTTTAGTGATTTTTTTTTTAATGTGCACTGGTGTTTTGCCTGCATGTACATCTGTGGGAGGATGTCAGATCCCCCTGGAACTGGAGTTACAAACAGTTGTGAGCTGCCACATGGGTGCTAGGAATTGAACACAGGCCCTCTGGAAGAACAGCCAGTGCTCTTAACCTCTGAGCCATCTCTCCAGCCCCGTGTAATGCATTTTTTAAATTAGTGATTGAGGTGGGAGGGCCCAGCCTGCTGCGGGTAAGGTCACTCCTGGGCTGGTGGCCCTGGGTTCTCTAAGAAAGCAGGCTCAGCAAGCCAGTAAGCAGCACTCTCCATGGCCGCTGCATCTGCTCCTGCCTCCAGGCTCCTGCCCTGCTTGAGTCCCTGCCCTGACTTCCTCCAGCGATGAGGAGGCATCAGCCTAATAAGCCCCCTTCTTCCCAAGTTGCTTTGGTTATGGTATTCCATCAGAGCAACAGGAGCCCTAAGACAAGGTCCCCACTTACAAGAGTTTGGCTTTACAGTGGTGCAAGAGGGTGAGGAATCCAGGAGAGAAGAGCGTACTGCTTTCTGCCCTTTCCTGTTCTGGCACTGTGGAACACGGAGTTCCCTGCAGCTGGTCTCAGCATCCTAAGAGGAACAGCAATGTTCAGAAGTGCCAGAAGCAGCAAGCATATGATGAAACAGGGCTGGCATCGACTCTGCCCCAGCATAAGGTGGGCTCCGTGTTCTGAGTGTGCGGTGGGCTGGCCTGAGCTGGGGTCTTGGAAGCCTGCAGATAGTCTGTGCACTTTTTTGGCTTATCACACATGATAGGTCTCTCAGGACATAGCCCATCTTAAGTCAGGGAGCGCAGTGTCACAGGGTCCCCACGAGTGGGAGAACGAAGTGCTGGTGAATGTGTGAGGGGGAAGTAGGAAAGGGTTGGATCTGTGTGAGCCGTGTGCCAACACCCCACAGATGGCATGCCCGTCAGGCTGCAGACAGGCTTGGGGACAGAGGGGAACACTCAGAACAGGCCACCTGGGGAGGGGAACGCATTCTTTTCCACACAGCTGTGTGCATCCCGGGGCACAGATGGCTTCTCCACAAACACGTGGCGAGTGCCTGCTGAGATGATTCTCCACCCAGAGGTTGTGGCCCTGTAGCCCAGACAGCATCCCCCGTATCTTGCCCTGCCGTGGCACAGGCTCTGCCTACTGGACCAGCTGCCTGCCACACAGAGAGCACCTGCTGCCAGGCTCAACGCGGCAGCTGCCGCACAGCCCTGGTGCTGTCTGGCCTAACATGGCAGACAGCGCCAGCTGCACAGCTCAGCCACCCAGCTGGGCACAAACGTTCCAGGCAGGGTGTGGGTTTCTCTTGAGGCCAGAGGCCTCATGCACTCGACATGGTCTTCTGGGCAAACACAGTCCATAACGCAATCACACATCATGTCTGTTTCTCTATGATTCTATTTCTATCTGTCTACACATAGGCCCCTCATCTTCACACACAGACACACACACACACACACACACACACACACACACACACACACACACAATGGGTTAAACTGGGGCTGCTGCAGTTCAGTTGGCAGAGTGCTTGCTTGTCTTTCGAAAAACCTTGGGTTCTCTAAAACCAGAGATGATAGCACACACCTGTAATTCCAGCACTTGGGCAGTAGAGGCAGGAAGATTCAGAACTCAAGGTCACCTTTGGCTCCATAGATTGGGGCAGTCTGAGCAACACGAGATCCTGTCTTAAAAGAGATAGCTCAAAGGTTTAGAGCACTCATTGCTCTTTCGGAGGACCGGGACTCAATTCCGAGAATGCATATAGTGGCTCATAATCATCTTTAATTCCAGGGGAATCCTACATGCTCTCCTGACCTCTATGGGCACCAGACCCATGTGTGGCACACATACATACGTGCAGACAAAACACTCAGACACAAAAAAATAAAACAAATAAACCTAAAAGAAGCAGCAGCAAAACAAAAGTGGACTACAATTACCCAAATCTCAATCCTAAAACTACTAAAAAAAAAAAACAAAAAAACAAAAACACAGGGGAAATCTCTGATCTTAGTAGTTTCGTTTGTTTGTTGACTGTTTTAGCATGACCCTAAATGCACACTGAATGGGAGGGGGATAAAACCAAACAAACAGAAAACGGACTTCAACAAGGTAAGATGTCATAACTTCAGAGCAGGAGGAAACACTCTGAGAAGGGGCTAGCATCCAATTCAGGAGCAAGAAGTAACCTCTTGAAAACTAGGTGCGCAGGAGGCCAGGGGTGGGGGCTGGAGAGATGGCTCAGCGATTAAAAGCACTCCTCTCTTCCAGAGGACCTGGGTTCAATTCCTAGCACTCACACAACAGCGAGCAGCAGTCTGTATGCCGTCTTCTGGCCTCTCTGGGCACTACACGCACGTGGTACACAAACAGACTTGCAGGCAACACACCAGTACACATAAAATAAAAAATAAAAACAAAGACAACAGACAAACCCAAAAACTAACCAAGGAGCCTAGAGAGATGAGTCCAGAACATAGATACAAGGAAAACATTCCTTGCCCCTAATCAGCGGGGAAATGCCAATCAAAACCTCAATAAGACGTTCACTTGCACACAGCACGTGGAGCTCTGATCACAACTGGAAGGGAAGGGAGGGAGATTAGTACAGCCACTGTGAAAGAAAATAGGGAGGTTCCTAAAAACAGAAACCTAGAACTCTCATGACCCACTGTCTTAGTTACTTTGCTATTGCTATGATAAAACACCATGACCAAGGCAATATATAGAAGACTTTATTAAGGGCTCACAGTTCCAGGCTATCACCACAGACTCCATGACCATCATGGCAGGGAGCATAGCATGCTGGGGGTTGGGGGGGTAGTAGCTGAGAGCTTACATCTTCACATGCAACCATGAGATAAGGCAGAGTGCTAACAGGAAGTAGCATGGGGTTGACACCTAGACCACAGTGGCACACCTACTTCCAACAAGGCCATGACTCCCAATCCTTCTCAGACAGTTCCACCAACTTGGGGAGTGAGTATTCAAACATATGTGGCTAAGCGGCCCATTCTCACTCGGACCGCCACTCCAGCTACCCTACTTCTGGGCAGGTATCTAAAAGAAATGAAGTCACTATGTCAGAGCCACCTGCATGTCTGTGTTCACCGCACTGTAACAAGGAGCATTCTTGGCGTCCATCAACTTACATGTAGACCATGAAAGCAAGGCACACCCACACCATGGAGGAGATCATGTCATTTATGGTAGTTCATGAGGAACTGAAGAGCATTGTTAGGTGTAGTCAGTCAGGCCTAGAAAGACAAGAACCCTCATAAGAGCAAGGCTGAAAAGCTCAGCTCAGAAGCAGTGGACAGCGACTAGCAGGTGTGCCGGGGAGGCAGTTGGTAAAAAAGATAAGAAAATCTCAAAGGAACAGGAGAAGGAAGCTCAAGGGGCCTGTCTGTAACAACACTGGGAGCAGGCTGTGCACAGCCGGGGAGGTCAGCAGAGAACAGACAGCTTGACGGCGCCCACTCTCACAGAGCATGTGGGAATACAGGCTCTTGAACGCACTGAGTTCACTTCCTTTGATATACCCAGAAGGGGGTCTGGTTCTTTTTCATTTCCTGAGGATTGGCCTATTTTATGTTCCCACTAACTGTGCACGAGTACCTTTTCCACCCCAAGGCCATTTTCCCCCCTTTGCTTCCATATAGCAGTGAGATCCCTCAGCCTAGCGTTGTGGCATCAGCCGATTGTATCCCATACTCGGCCTCCCCAGTCCGCATCACTGTGGTCTTCTAGCAGGTATGAACACACAGCCAAGCCCTCTAATAGCTGACAGCAAGACAGACAAATCAGTGTTCGAAATTTGTCATCCAGATGCAGCCAGCCTAGCACAAGGATGGCCCCAAAAGACAATAGAGAACAGAAGGCCAAGAGCTGGGACCAGTGCTCACACATGTGCCCAGACTTAGCTGGCACCTTCCCAGTGTGCGAACATCTTACATCACACCATCTCGGCAGGACCCGGACACACTGAACAGTGTGGATCAGCTCTCTCTGGGTTCCCTTTAGACTCATGAGTGGAAGCCACATATCATCAAATGTGCCTTCCATTTGGGGGGGAAGTGAACATCCCTCTTTACCAGCGGGGGGGAGGGGGCACAGAAACATATAGCTTTGATGAAACCTCTATTCTGGAGCAAAGCTCAGAGAACACGCTTTGGTCAGGACGGCTCTGCCAGAAGCGTGTCTGGATTCTGCCTGGGGTTTCCACCTGTGTGCCTTTTCTTCCACGCTCTTCCTGTTGAGTCTGAGTTCTTAGAGAACCTTCTGCTGATCGTCCCTGGAAGGGCTAACCTCAGACGGAAGAACTGAAGACCCTCCTGAACCAACCCTTTGGAGGAGCCCTCACTCTACTCGCCATCTCTTCTCTTGTTCTTAAAACTCCCTCTGGGAGATAAATCACCTGCCATAAAATCTAGCATTGAAACACTGTTGATGTGTTATTCAGATACCTGTTTCAATCAACAGCACCGAATTTAGGACTTCCTCCATAGCACACATTTTACCCCAGCACTTGGGAGGCAGAGGCAGGCGGATCTCTGTGAGTTCGAGGCCAGCCTGGTGTACAGAGCAAGTTCCAGGACAGCCAGGGCTAAACAAAGAAACCCTGGCTATAACTAACTAACTAACTAACTAACTAACTAACTAACTAACTAACTAA
>NW_026596152.1:10653410-10665699 GCF_907164565.1 Psammomys obesus
TAACTAACTAACTAACTAACTAACTAACTAACTAACTAACTAACTAACTAACTAACTAACGGAACCTTACCTCTGACAGCTTACGGCAATAAAACAATCTACTTTCTGTTTAGATGGGTTTATGGAATTATCGGCTCAGGGTGTTATTTTATATACAAATATATGTGTGCACATAGATGTAATGGCCCGTGGTCAACACTGCATATCTTCTTTAACTGTTCTCCACCTTATTTTTGAAAGGAAAAAACAAAGCAGTATGTATTTAGGGGCTGGAGAGATGGCTCAGTCGTTAAAAGCACTTACTGTTCTGATATAGCCCTAGGCTCAGTTCCCAGTACCTGCACGTGGTTCACCACCGTCTGTAACTCAGGTTCAGGGGACCTGATACTCTCTTCTGGCCTCCACGGGCACTTTATGCAGGTGGCACACACATGTACATGCAGGTAAAACACTAGTACACATAAAATAAACATACAATTTTAAAGTGGGGGAGGGGGTATTTGTGTGCCATGGTGCCTATCTGTGACTTGCAGAAATTAATTTTTTCTTTCCACGATGTGGGTCTTGAGGAGCAAACTCAGCCCCCCCTGAGTTTGGCAGCAAGCACCCTTACCTGATGAGCCATCTTGCCAGGCCTCCACCTTGTTTTATTTTTTAGACAGGGCCTCTCAGTGAGTCTAGGGCTTCCCAATGAGGCCCTGGCCAGGAAGCCCTAGGGATCTTCTAATCTCTGCTTCCCCAACCCTGGGCTTACGTAGACATCACACCTGTATTTTTATATGGGTCCTAGGGGGATCCAGCCATGTGTGTGTATAGTAAACCCCTTGCCAACCGAGCCACCTCTGAGTATTTCATTTGAATGGAGCCAGGCGACAGCTGTCCTTTGTGGCTGGTCCAGTAAGTCACCCTCCCTTGGCTCCTCCACGGCCAAGAACTATTAAGAGTCTTTTTCTTTAGTTGGAAACATTCCCTTGTGTGCAAGGACATTTTGCTTGTTTATTCATTGATGGATGGGCACGTGGATTGTTTCTGCTTTTCAGAGATCATGTGGACCTGTTTTGGTTCTCGTGGGTGTGTCCCTGGGACAGAACTGCTGGGTCACGGACCTTCCAGGAACTGTCATCATGCGCTCCAAGGCAGCTGCCCCACCTTACGTGCTCAGGCAGGACTTCTGAGTTTTCCTGGACCTTCCTCAAGGGGAGCCGGCACCTCTGCAGCACACTGACTTTAGGAAAATGACCCTGCCACTGTCCACTGCCTCCCGAGACACTGCCTTTTATTTGGTGGAAAAGGCTTTCATTCCTTTTGATGGAATTCTATTCAGTGCTTCCAAGCCTCGATTCATCTCAGAATGAAGCACTGAAGGCACCAACTACCATCATCCCAGTCGCTGTTAACCTGCAGCTTCAGCTCCAGAAAACCAGACAGAGCCTAAATCACAGCACTGTGGATTCATACAGGGCCTGAATCACAGGCTCACGAAATCATACAGAGCCCAAGGCTTAGCCTCAGAAAGCCACACAGAACAAGTCACAGCACCACGGTCCAGCACAGTGCCCAAGCCATGGCCTCACGTCATCACCTACAGTCTGAGGCACAGACCGACACAGAACCAGAATCTCAACCTCAGAAAATTGTACAGAGCCAGGTCACAGCCTTAGATCACCATACAGAGTCCCAGTGAGAAGCATAGATCAAAACAGATCCCAAGGCATAACCTGAGTTTATCCATAGAGCCCGTCACTACGGAGAAAACTATACCAGAGCTTTCTTACAGAAGCTGATTCCCAACCTTGTCACCAGGCTTACAGTTTAGCAGTTAATACCCCCTTTACTTCCAGCTCTCCTCCACAGGAGGCTGTCACTCACCCAAGCCCAATGCTAGCATAGGTCACCTGGTCACACTCTTGTCACCAATGATAGGCTGTTATGCACTTCGGGTCCAGCTCCGGGCCAAGGAAACATCATGTTACAGTCAGCATTGTCTGACCATTCCCCCTAGGGGTGGGGTGGGCCAGCTGCCAAAGTGAGTGTCAGCCCCTTGGCTCCCCATGAACATGATGCCATCTGGGTCCTGTTCTCTCTGGCTCCTCTCACAACTGCCTTCAGTATTCACAGATGTACCATGCTTGAATAAATTCCTGTGAAATTCACTCTTATTCCGTATCTGGGTTTTACCCATCCGCTGTTTCTTGAATCTTCCCCACAGCTTTATTTTGGAAAGTACTTGATCTTTCCCTTGGAGCATCAGCCCTGTCCAGTTCGGCTCCCTCCCCTGCTCTGGACCTTCCCAGCGGGGAGGTAGCTGCCCTGTCCCACATCTGTCTGCCTCTCTACCAGCTCTGGGTAATTTCTTCTGACCAGCTCCCAGCGCGCTAATTCACTTCAGCTGTTTTGAATCTGCTTCTCCATCCATCTGTCACTGGCACTTTCCCCCCCTGGTTGTTTGGTGTTTCCAAACTGCTGGGTCAGTTTTTTTGTGGGTTCTCTCTGAACAGAGATTCCTAGCCTATCTGCTTTCATTGTAAAACCCCCCACCCACCCTCTACTTCAAATGTAGCAAACTCGAGTGTGGTGCTCTAGAGCCTGGTATGTCTGTGTCTGCTTTTCCATGCATGCCTGGTTACCCTTGACCGTGTGCTGGTTGCTGTCTTTGACACGAACAAGTTGAAATAAAGCATAAAGCATGGAGGTAGGGTAAATGGTGATCCCGCGAGTTGGGCATCTACCCAGAGCCTCAAGAAGGAGTCATCTGGAATCTCTGTGCATATCAGGAACATCAGAGCCCAGGAGTCCAGGCCCTGAAGCCAACAGAGGGTATCCTCGTAAGAAAAAAAAAGCGAGAAAGGGCTGGAGAGATGGCTCAGTGGGTCAAAGGCTTACAGTGCAAGCATGAGGACCTAAGCTCAGACATCCAGCACCCGGGTGAAGGCCTGGCATGGTGGTGCACATGCGATGGTAGTGCCGAGCGGGTAAGGCTGAGACAGGGGATCCCTCTCGATGGGCAGCCAGTCTAGCTGAACTGGTGAGCTTCGGGTTCAGCGAGAGACCCTGCCTCAAAACATGGCGTGGAGAGCAACCGAGGACGACCTCCGTGTGGACATCCGGCTTCTCCCTGCACATTCACGTGTACACACATACCCACGTGTGTACCTGCACACAGGCACCCACACACAAGAAAACAGTGAGGGTCCCGGGAGTTGGAGGAGACAGGAAGGGCCCGCACGGGAACCTTCAGCAAGAACCATCCCCTTGAATTCAGACTTCTAGTCTCCAGAGTTGACAGAGAACAATTTCTTGCTGCTTTCACACACCAATGTGGTGTATAGTCGCTCATACAGACCAGGATCCAGAAGCACCCCCCCCCCATCCAGCCCACGGAAAATGTTTCCATGTGGGGGTGGTCAGGCTGCTATGGCCACAGTAGTCCCAAACTCGGAATAAGTTAAGTCCAAGCAAGGCTGGACCCTGGACTGTGCCGGAGACCCAGGCCGTCACTGGGTGTCCTGCAAGCTCTTGGGCCCTGATGATTGTGGGGAAGTCTCCTCAGACCGTTCCCTGCTGTAGCAGGCACTAGCCTCTGCTGTCCTTCTTCCTGTGACAGGCTCCAAGCCAATGCATCTCCTTGTTATCTCTATGGGTCTATCTGTATGGGCTTCACCTTACTGGCCTTTTGACAGTTTCAAAGTTCACCATCCACATTCACGCACACACACATACACACACATATACACAGACAACCCTTACAGAAAGAAGCATGCACACAGGTGCATTCACACACATACCAAGACACATGCAGCACAAATGCATTCACACAGGCGCACACGCTTTCACGCATGCCCACAGACATACATGCAACACACACACACAAATCTAGCTTCAACTGTTCTCAACAAGAGGACGTGGGCCCCCATTACTGCAAGCGGGAAACTTATACTGACAGGTGGTCTGATTTTGATGGGTTGGAAGGGGCTTTCTCTCCATACACAGGCAGGACTCTAGGGGAGGGAGGCTACAGTGATGTGGCCAAGAGCTGGCTTCTAGGAGAAGCCAGAAAAGAGCAGGATCCAACAGCAGCCACCAAACCAGCACAAAAGCAGATCTGATTTAATATTGCTTCTTTGGTGAGATGCCCAACATGGTCGCCAGGGCATGCCCACACACATCCAGGAACCCAAGCCATCCCCAAGCTGGCTCTCATACCTTCTCCACCATTCAGATTGCAACCACTCCAGAAGATGTAAGACCAGCTGCAAAGAAGGAAGAAGTGTGTACCACATGGGGCAGAATGGCAAAGTCCCACAGAGTAGGAAAGGGCTCGTGCAGGGGCACGGGGGCGGTCACAAGGCTGCTTTTCTGAGCGGTCAGCAATGACCCCCTAAGATGCTGAGAGATGGTCTACCAAGAACCCCATCCCTCACTCATCTGCAGGAACCTAGCAGAGAGCCTTTAGCCCTTTGGAGAAATCAGTGCTGGTGATTGCTTCTGAGTCCTGGACAGGCCTGAAGCTATGACTGCTTAGGGACCCAGGTGCCTCCTTGGAGCACCAGTTATGTGGCCAAGAGCTGGGGATAGCTCAAGATGGAAATGTATCCCAATCCTCTAGCCCAAGCTGCTCCCACACACAGGGCAGGCAGACAGGGCAGCCCTCATGACAGCAAGCCCCCAGAGCTGCTCCCACAGTCCTCCATCCCACCAACAAGCTAGGCCACCCCCTGGGCCACCCTGCCAGGGAACCAGCTCTCCCCTGAACCAGGGTGGAGAGAGCCAAGGGTGCAGTTCCAGAAGCCACAGCGCCCAGCCGAGGAAACCTCAGCTCCGCCAGACAGCATTTAATTTCTGTGTGAAACAAAATCAAAACAAATTCCAGCACCAAGAGACGGAACTGAGATTAACCCTCCGTCCTCCCGCAGTCCAGCTTCCAACCCGAGTACCTCCATGTCCCTGGGGGTGGCAAAGCGCCCAGGACAAGGCCAGGAATGTTTTCCACAGAGACACTGGTCAGAGGCTGCAAATGGGCAGCCATCCAGTCTTCTTCTCTCACTGCTCCCTGCCCTGGAGGAGCCAGGCTCCTGGAGACTGCTGGAGAGACAATGACTACCCGGCTACCACCCCAGTGTCCAAGGTGCTGTCCAGCAGACCCCATCCATCACAGGCGAGCTGGCAGTGGTGCCACAGTCCTGCACTGGACCTCTGGGAAGAAGACGGGAACAGAGCTTCCCGGAACAGCCAGCACCAGGCTTTACGCTGGAAACAGACAGGGCTGTGGGGCCCTCCACAGCCACCAGCCTGACCCCACACAGTGGTCCTCCCTAGAGGACTCTACCTTTAGCTGCTCTGCCCTGTGTTGGGGGCTTTGAAAGGAGATTGTGACTAGGGGTAGGGAATGTGTGTACGGGGGTGGGGGGAGTCCCATCTCCATATCCCCATCTGCCAGGATGCAGATGGTCCCAATGTCCTCAGGCTCTGGGAGCTTCCAGCAAGCATCTTGTCCTGGGCCAGACCTCAAGCCCACTTCCCCTGGCTGCTCCGACCTCAGGTATTGCGATGAAAAACAAACGCAGCTTGCGGCTTGCCTTTTCCATCGCCTCGTCCGGCTGCCTGGCCCAAGGTGCTCAGGCTGCCAGCTGGGCAGCTGGGTTTCCTCCTGTGGGTAGGGGCGTAGGGCCAACAGGGACCTTGCCAGAGGGGCCAGGCCTGTGGGTCACGGGGGCAGGGCAGTCTGGAACCACCCAGATCGGCGGGTATGGTGAGTCTGTCCCCAGACACCTGCCATCAGGGCGGTCAGCCATAGGTGTCCTTGCAGATTTACCCTGTCACACACGGCAGGGCCGCCCGTGAGTGTTGATTCACATGCACAGGCCCCTTCCTCTTTATGATCTCAGGCATGCCAGAAGGAAGATAGTGGTGTGTGTGAGCTGGGGAGCCAGGAGCTTGGAGAAGGCAGCCGCGCCCCTTCTGAGCCACAAACTGTAGGTGAAGTCAGGACTCTAGTCAGGGTTGTGGACCAGGCTAGACTGTGAGACCAATAAGCAATGCAGACACCCCCGGGGGAACAGAGGGACCTCCACTAGCCAGAGGCTGGTAGCGGCTTTTAACTAGGCAGCACAGTGTGTAATAGTAGACGCTCCTGTAATGCCCCGGAGCTGAGTCGTTAGGGAAAGATTGACACATCTGGACTCTTATGGAGCTTCCCAGAGGGGGCAGCAAGCCAGGCAGATGCTGATTTCACCCCAACTTCCCCCAAAACAATCCACTTATGTGCTTCAGGGGGCCTGGCTTCATCCACAGGCATCCAACGCTCATGCCAGAGGCTTCCCCGACTACACAGACAACTGTGCCTTGTCCAGAGCCTGCTGCAGCCAGCCGGGCACCAGCCGGGCACCCGCCACACGGCACAATACACAAAGGCAGCGGGTGCCCAGCAGGCTGGACTCAGAGGGCAAGTGCAGGAAGCCTGTCAACAGGTGTCGTCTTTCCAGCAAGGAGCCAGGCGGGCCTGCCTGGCCCCCTCCAACCAACCCTTATCAGCTCATCATCCTCCAGGGTTCAGGGCCTCCCCGGGAGGAATCTATTCTTGCGCATTCTTTCCTAGGATACAAATTACCTGCACACCTTACCCATGACGGCCAAACCTGGAAAGTTGGCAGGGAGGCAAAGGCACAAGTAGAAGGAGCCTGGTGCCTTAGGCCACCTAGATGCTGCCTAGCACCTACCAGGTCCTGCCTAGGACAGGCACCAGAGCCACAGAGGCAGGAGGCAGAGCGTAAGGCGAGGACAGGAGCAAGATTAGGCCAGCTGTCTTCCCGTCCAGACGGCTGTCTGTCGGCTCTGAGCAGGACATCTGCTCACACAGCTGAGAGGGGCCAGGTGGCTCTAGGCTTGCCTCACCTTAAATTCATTCCCTCAAGGCGGCATGGAGAACATTGTGCAGCCGAGTCTGGGGGGAGGGAGGTGTCTGGGCTTGGCCTATGCTGGGATCCATGGCAAAGCTCCCCCTCTCCCCAAGTCTAGGAACTTGCAGATGGAGACAGCTGGAGTGGAGGGTGTAGGGGGCTGCTCTGCAGACTCGGCAGGGCAATAGCTCCTACCTGGGACTCCTGCCACACCTGCCTCACGCCTAGCTGGAAAGCCAGGCAGCTCCAGCCCCAGCTGGCCACTTCGGGGAAGGCGTTCAGGGAGCTGCAGAGGAATGCTGGCTGTACCTCCACCTTGGTAGGCCCTGGGGAGCACTCCTCTCCTCACCCACCTCTTGCTTTCCCCTAATCCTCTGCCAAGAGGTCTCACCCACAGAGCCCCTTGGCAGAGGCCTCCAAGGCCAGCCTGTCAGCTCCCATTGCTGCCCCACAGAGCCCCACTGCCTGGGCGCCGTACTCTGCTGCCCTTCCAAAGGCCTGTGAGCATCCTGGGGTGTTCTAAGTTTATCACCTGACCCCAACTACAGTCCTGACTCCTAACCTAGACCTAACCTTCCAGTCAAGACTCCCCACCTCCTGCCTACTCCACGCATGGCTGGATCCAGACTCCTGCCTTCTTGGAAACCTCTCCCCGGCCCAATGTATACTGTGAAGGCTCCACAGATCTAGGGAGGCTGTGCTCTCTGGACCCAGCATCCTGCCTGGAACCCTGCCCAGCTTTCTCTGACACCTCTAGGAGCTACCTGGATGCCCCTTGTCCAAACAGCTATCAGACCTGGACCAATGACCACAGGCTATCCCCATCTAGGCTCCAGGATAAGAATGAAGGATGGGACAGCCTCCTATCCTTTTGACTTGAGGGGATCTTCCTCTTCTAGTTTTTTGAATACCCTGAATTGAACCTCTACAGGGTTCTTATAAATAAGGGGTGCCCCCTCTACCCTTACAGTGAGGCTGGGGCAGGCACAAGAAAGTCACCACCTCTGTGTGGAGGGATGAAAGAGCCCATTTGTTCTCCAGTCAAGAAATAAAACTTCTCTATCTGGGAGAGGTCCAGAATATGTAAAGAATTCTCATACACAACAACAAAACAAATAACCCAACTTTAAAAAGAGCTAAAGAACTGAACAGGTGGTTCTCCAAAGGAGGTATACAGATGGCCAAGAAGCCTGTAAAAGCCAGAGCCTTTAATCCCATTCCTCTCAGCACTCCCGAGACAGAGTCAGGCAGATCTCTCTGTGTAGAAAGCCATCCTGGTTTACACAGTGAGTTCTAGGACAGCCAGAGCTACATAATGAAGAGACACTGTCAAAAATAAATAAATAAATAAATAAATAAATAAATAAATAAATAAACCAAACCAAACCAAAACAACCAACCAACAAGACCATAAAAGACAATGTCACCAGCCATCAAACCTACAATGAGACGGGTTTCACACCCACTAGGATGGCTAGAATTAAAAACAACAATGACAAAAACCAGAATGTGTTTGGTGATGACGTGGAGAAACTGGACCCCTATACATTTATGGGAGGATATAAAATATTGTAACTACTTGGGAAAACCTTTTGGCAGTTCCTCAAGAAGTGTAACGTAGAATTGCCTGAGGACCTAGCAATTCCACTTCTAGATAGGAACCCCTCCCCGTACCCCAAGAACGGAAAACACAGATACATGGAAGGAGAAAAACAAAATAAAACACCAACATCCTCAGCAACATTACTAGAAATAACCAAATGGTGGAAACGACCCAAATAGCCAGCAACTGACAAACGGGATTTTTTTTTTTTAAGACTGTTGTATAATCAGTTCAGTCATAAAAAGGAGTGAAACACCGAAGTGTGCTACAACATAGATGAGCCTCCAAAAACATGACACCGAATGAAAGAAGCCAGACACAAAAGGCCACAGAGCGCATGGTCCCACTTCTACAAGGAGTCCAGAATAGGAAAATCCATGGAGACAGGAAGATTAGTGGTTGCCAGGGGCTGGAGGGAGGGGAGCAGGGAGTGACTGCTGAGCGGGTATGAGGTTTCTGGGGTGAGGAAAATGTTCTGGAATTAGACAGTGGTGATGGCTGACAGTTTTGTGAATATACCCAAACCACGGAGCTGGGGGAGTTTCTTGGGATGTGAGTTATATACAATAACAAAGAGAGAGAGAGAGAGAGTGCTTTGGTAGGCTCTGATACCACTCAGACCCAAACAGTCCACAGTAGTCCCAAGTGTCTACAGTACCTCTCAGAAAGGGATCTATGGGCACTCCCTGGGAGAAATAGGATGTATATGGCCAAAACTGAGGAATGAAAGCCAGTCTTAAGGTTTACAATGCACCTTCCTAGTTTTTTGTTTGTTTGTTTGTTTTTAAATGAAAACAAGGTGAAAGTCTCCAAGCTCCCTAAGGCCTCTGCTGGAGAGCTAGCTCACTGTAGTCTTGATCCCTACTTCCGCGTAGTCTGGGGCCTCGTCTCTAAATGCCCCTGGCACCTATCAGGGGCACAGAGGCATAGTTCCGTTCCTGAGTCCAACGCTGCTCACACAAATCCTCTCACCTGTCAGTTCCCAAAGAGGGGCAGGGTCGAGGGAAGAAATGCCTCTAGAGGGTCTGTGTCCCCAACCCACATGTGACCTCCGGCTGGCCCCAGGGACACAGGCCTGCAGCTGGCGGGCGGCTCTAGGAGAAACTAATGGAATTGCCACCTGCTGATCTGCTGAACGGACTGGGATGAAAAGCTGAGCCAAGGGGAGAAGAGAGGGGAGCCCCTTCCCCATGGCTGGTGGCCAGCCTGGAGGGGTCCTGCAGCAGGGTGGCCAGAGGCCTCTAGAAGGGAAGGGCAGCCAGAGCTGTAGGGTTGGGTTGCAGCTCTGGGAGGGGGTGGGGAGGGCTCCTGTAGCCACGTGACCCTCCCCCGGGCCAGCCTCTCCTCTCTGGGTTCCTGGGCTGTAACTGGAGCCGTGTTCCTGCCTGGGAGCCTCCGTGCCAGGCAGAGCTTTGGAGAGGGGGAAGGGAGAGGAGAGCCCCAGATTCCAGCTCCTTCTCCCTACTCCCTCTCCAGTTGGGCTGGGTAGGGACACTTGAGCACACCACATTCTCACAGGCGCACCCTTAGGCTCCTCTTCCAGCAACAGGCCTGCCAGGCCTTTCAGGGTTTCCAAACTCATCTCCTTCCTTGGTTGAGGCAGGGTTGGGACCTCTGGACGCTGAACAGCCTAGGATACATCTTGTGCCTCCAACATACATACCTACTCCTCAGAAAGCAACTGTAGAGAGACCCAAGTCAGCTAGCCTGTCCTCCTGGGCTCTCCCTGGTTCTTGATTCAACAGGTACCCACTGTGCCCATCTTTGAAATCCTTCTTCCAAGCCCAGACAGTGGGTCTCCAGGGCAGCTGCAGGGAAGGCGCACTCATAGGCATGCTCCACTTTCCTTGAGACAGAGAGCCATAGCAACACTGATGTCCTCGGTATCTGCTTGGGAATGCCAGCCATCCTGTACTTAAACCCTACCGTGGAACCAAGGGGTGCCAACGCCCCTCCAGTAGCCAAGCTAGAGGGCTTTCCCAAGACCCAACGTATATTATCAGCTAAGAAAGGGTGAGAAAGACAGACAGACAGACAGGGGCCAGTGCAGCCAGGACTCTAGCCCCATGATCTGTACGTTTTGAATCCTAGAGCCACAGCCCAGCAAGCTGAGATCCCAGAAGGGACAAAGTGGCCGCCCATGCAAGCCCAGGGTGTGTCAGAAGCCTGGCTGGGCCCGAGGAGAGGAAGGCACAGCTGGCTGATGGGCTGCTGTGACTCACTGCGGACCTGTGGCCAGACGGCCATCCTCAGCCCTCCCTCTTGCCCACGGGTGAGGCTTAGGGCCGCACAGATGGCGTGCAGGGGCGTGCCAGGCCAAGGCCCAGGGGCTGGACCCACAGTGCAAGCCAGGGGAGCCAGGGTGGAGGAGACCCTGGGAAACCGAGACATGGAACTGACCCTGGAGGACAACCCAGAAGAAACGGACAGACAGCGGAGAAAGGAGGAGAAAGAAAAACACAAAGGGAAAATTTCCCATGAAAATATTTTATTTTCTTTGAGAACAGGATACACCTGCAGGGCTCCTCGGCCCAACCGCCTCGCCCTGCCCCGGCGGGTGCCAGATTCCTGGACCAACGGGGCCCTCTGCCGGCCACACCGCTGCGAGCGGGCACCGCAGGCAGGGGCGAGGGGAACAGGTGACCGGCGAAGGGCGGCGGCCCAAGGAACAGTCCAGGGCACCCAGGACTAGGGTTGCGACCCGAGGGGCCAACCAGAGCTGGGGGGGGGGGGGGCGGGGGGGAGAGGCGGGGGGGGGGGGGGGGGGATGCGGAGGCGAGAAGCAGGAGGGCAGAGAAAGCTGGGCGCTGCCTCGCTTGGTGCCACCCAGGACCTTGGCGAACTCAAAGTGCAAAGGGTATCCCTCTTAAAGATCGCTAGGTTCAAGCATCGCAGACCTGGGAAAGGGAGTAAAGAGGGAGAGACGAAAGGAACTAAAGGCGAAGAGACGCGCCCAACAACGCGGCAAAACTGCTAGCGCAGAGACAGGCGAGCGCGGGCGGCGACCCCGCGGGACAGAGGCGGCGTTTAACCCCCGGGCCAGGTCTCGCAGACGTGTTCCCAAGGGCCGAGGTCGGGGCCAGGCTCGGGCGGGCGCCAGAAGAAAGCGCAAGAAAAATAAATTTCTCCAGCTTGGAGGGTTTTTTTTTCTTTCTCCCCTTTGGGGCTCAGTGCAAGGAACATCTGGATTTTGTACGTGTTTTTTTGTTGTTGTTAAATTAACTTTTCCAGGAGAGAAGGGGGGTAGTGGGCAGGGGCCATGGAGGCTCCAGCCTTTTGGCAGGAACACCGCGGCCTAAGGCGGCGGCGGCGACTCGGGAGTCACCGTGGACCGCGGCCCCGCGCAAGCCCGTCGGGGACACCGGCCCCTCTCCTTCTAGGGCGCACGGCGGGCAACGACCTGTGGACCGAGAGACGCGCTCACTGCCAACTAACGACTCCAAGCCACCCGTGAACCCCGCCGAGCACCTGGCGGGTGCTGCCCCGGGCTGGATGCCCCCGTCCGGCCCCGCCGCCCTAGCCCGCCCTCGCGCGGCCGCCCGCCGCGGGCACCTACCCGAAGTAGGCGGCCGAAGGGCGCAGCGCGGCGAGCAGCAACGTCAGCCCGAAGGCCGCGGCCAGCCAGCGCGCCAGAAGGGACCCATCCAGCATCTTGCCGCGCCGCGGCGGCTGACCATCGCGCTCCGGGCTCCGCGCAGGGCGCGCCGCGACCGCCGCCCTCTTATAGCGTCCGCGGCCGCGGCCGCGGGGCGGGGCGCCGGCCAGCTGGGCCCGGCCCGCCCGCGCCCCG
>NW_026596152.1:10670699-10680761 GCF_907164565.1 Psammomys obesus
ACTCAGACCAAGCCTGGAAACTGAACTGCAAAGCCAGGCTGCCCCCTGCCGGTCAATGAGAGAATGGCCAGTGCCCCAGCCAGCGTCTTGGTTATCATTCCAGCCATCATACCTGCTGTCTGGGCCGCACCCAGCCCGAGACCTGGCTTGGCACAGGCGCCAGGCAGAAGGCAGACTTCATCCATACCACTATATCCTTTGGGAGACGAGTGTGAGAAATCTGTTGCTCTTTTTCCTTTGTGTGCAACACTTTTATTAAATTGTCTTTACAAAACAACATTCAGACTCTAGACACAACTCCCAGGCCCTGTTTCGCTGTGGGTACTGGCTAAGGCACAGAAAGCTGCTTTCAGCTCCTCGGTTGTGAAGGTGGGGATCTCTTTGCTGGGTTGCAATGCCAGGCAGGAGCTTCTTAATCTTACTTTGTGCATCCCAGGGAAGGATGATCTTTGCTTTGATGCCCAGCACACCTGGCTGAGCACACGGTGATAGCAGTGTTGACAAAATCACCACCTCGGATCACCAGCCCATCCACAAACATCATGGCCTCTGTCCTTGGTGTCCCCTAAAACAACCTCAAAGCCTGTGGCTCAGCCCTCTTTGGAGAACCATAGTCTACCATAACCCGGAAAAGCTTTTTCTTTCTTTTCTTCTTTTTTTCCTTTTCCTTTTCTTCCTTCTGTCTCTCCTTCCTTTTCTTCTCTCTGTCTCTCTCTTCCTGTTGCTGTTGTTATTGTTTTGCTGCCCTTGAACTAAGGCTAAGGATCTACCTGTCCCTGTCTCTAGTGTCTCCCCAGCCCATGGACTGTCAATTTGCGGCACCTGGGTTTTTGTGTAGATGCTAGCCTTTGGTCCTTCCTGCACAGCAGATGCTTTGCTGACTGAGCTTTCTCCCCAAGGCCTCTCTGTGGTTATTTTGTCCTCTCTGAAGATGTCCAGAAGGAACACGAGGAGAGGGGAAAGCCCCTGGAGAGAAGTGCTGAACTAGATTTGGGTGAGTGTGTCCCCCAGGTTGGTGTGTTGGGAGCGTGACCTTCCATGTTACAGCATTGGAGACTGTTAAGAAATGATGCCTCGGAGTTGGAGAGATGGCTCAGTGCTTGAGAAGACACGTCGTTCTTGCAGGGAACCCAGTTTGTGCTCCCAGCATGGCAGCTCACGACTGTCTTTAACTCTAGTTCCAGGAGAGCCAATGCCCTCTTCTGGCCACTCCAGACACTGCACAAGTGCGGTGCAAAGACATAAAAAGAAATAAATCTACAAGAAAAAGAAAGAAGGGATGTCCAAGGCAGGCTTAAGGGTTAACTCCGCAATCCCAGCATATAGCATGTGTCTTTTCTGACAGCAGTGGCAGAAAATGAGAAGTCAAAGTGTCATCTGGGTATGGTGGAACATTCTTATAATTACAGTACTCGGGAGATTGGACTAGGTTGCAAATTTGAGGCTAGCCTGGGCTACAGAATGAGATCCTTTCTCAAAAAAAATTTTTTTGTGTGCCAGTTATGATGGCACAGCTTTTAATCCAGCACTCAGGAGGCAAACTTAGCCTGCTCTACATAGTGAGTACCAGGCCAGCAGGGTTGCATAGTGAGACCCTGCCCAGATAGACAGACAGACAAACAGACAGACAGGTGACTGGTTCACCTGTACTTGAAAGTGGCAGAGATGCTCCTGGTCATAGTTGGTTCCCAAGAGCGCTGTTTTAAAATCCCTCAGTCCCTCTGGCCTCCTGCTTTGCAGCAAGATCTCTTCTGCCTATATGTGCTCCTGTCACAGTTTCATCTTCCCTCTCCACAGGACAGATTGGCTGCCTGAAGCTAGACTTTCAGCCTCCCAAACTATTTCTAAATAAACCTCTTTCCTTTGGTATTCTTTACAGAAAGATAAGGCTTAATTCAAGAGGGAAGGGAAAGCGAAAGAGGCCTAACCTACCCTAAAGAGAAGCAGAGGGGCAGAGGAATGAGACAGGTCGCGGAGATGGAGTGAAGGGTCTGGAGGAGCCCCACACTGTGGGGGAGGGGGAGGGGCTACACTGGTAGACAAGAATGGAGCCTTTCTGCAAGATAGCGTGCAAACAGCAAGCGCTAAGGGTGAGTGAGGTCTTTAGGAAGTCTCTATCACATGGCTCCTCTGTGTGCCTCGAGGCAGGTCTGGCCTATTAATGGTGGGGCTAGGAGAAAACCAGAGTGGAAGAGAACCTCCCCAGTTCAGTTTCCCTCCTCTTTAAGATAAACACTTTTAGCTTCCCAATATGGAGTAGAGCACACGACACTTGTCTTTCTGGGCCTGGCTTAACTCCTCTACAGATATCCTCTAATCCAATTCATGTCACCAAAGACATCCAATATTTGTGGCTGATAGATACAGTATAGTGTACCACAATTTCTTTTACCATTTATCGGTCAATGGCCACTCGGGTTGCTTCCGTTTCTTGGCCACTGTAAATGGTGCTGGGGTGAGCACAAGCTTGCTGGTGCTTCTTTGGCAGATTGACTCCATTTCATTGTCACATTCCTAGTTAGGCCAGGACAGGAATGTCCGCTGACTTATGCTTCAAGGATGGGGACACTTTGGTCCACACAGAGCCCGGCATACCGGAGGGAGGAGTTATGGCTGCCACCATCATGAGATGTGTCATCCACACAATGGAAAAGCCAGCTTGGACCACAGCAACGCTGAAAGCATTGAGAGGAGACGCCACAGAGGCCATCCATAAGCCCACTTCACGTGCAAACCAATGTCCGAGCACTTTCCAAGCTCCTTGGCCCTGAGCATCTCCACGTGGTGGCGGTATTGACTGAGAAGCAGAACCCAGTCACTGAGAAAGGCTGAGTGGTCCTAATGCCTTCAACTTCCTGCTAAAGCCTGGGATCCAGAAAGGCAAACATGAAGCTACAGATTCTGACCTCCTGCGCTGGCAGGCTAGGATTCTACAGAGCCTCGTCGTCGTCGTCGTGATATATATATTTTTAATTCCAAATTCTGTTTTCTTATGTGATGCTCTAGCGATGGCCCTTTGTTTGGAGAATCACAGAATTCCAGGATTCAGGGGTTCTGTCTAAGCGGCTGCTTGAGCCCTGGGCTCTCAGTCAGGTGCTGCTGGCTTGTACACTCATCCCTCCCACCGAAAGGGATTTGCCGCCAGCTGGCGGTGGTGTCCTGTGCCCATAACTCTGAGATTCTGTCTGGTTTAGTCTTCTGTGTAGAGATCCATGGTGCCACACGTCTGCACAGAGGTTCCCTGCAAAGGCAACTCCCAGTAACGACAGTACTGGGCTTGCTCTCAGGAGACTCTGCCCTAAATGAAGAGGAGAGGGCTGGAAAAGCATCCAGAAGTCCAGGCTGGGCTGTCAAGCAGGCAGAAAGAAGAGGGTGTAGAGCACAGAAGGGTGCCTGGGGCAGGGACCCCTGGATTAGGATCTCGACTGGTTCTCCTCACTCTGCCTCGTCACCGGGAGCCCAATTTTTCTGTATGAGGAGGTGCTAGCCCCAGCTTCTGGTTACTTCCATAGTGTCTGAGATAGCTTCGGTATGATCTGAGTGTGCTTCCCCAGGCTTCATAGATTGAAATTTAATCCTTGTTGTGGGCTCTAAAGGGGGTAGAAATCTAACTGATGTTTCAGTTAGATAATGTAATATTTAGAGGTGGAGACTTTGGGGATGGTTAGGGCTAGATACAGTCCAGAGAGGGCCCGGTGAATTAATAGCAGTGAATTTATAGGAATAGGGAGAGGAGCTTGAACAGACACATACATAGATACATACATACATACATACATACATACATACATACATACATACATACATACACACGAATTTTTAAAAATTACCAAGGCACCCCTCAGCTGCGAACCTCCAGGTCCATGATCCTTATAAGGTTTTTTTCCTTCAAAGTTGCCCAGCCTCTGGTACCACGTTGTACCACCAGACTAAGATACAGTTTACACTGATAAGACTAAAATAGTATTCCGGAAGGGCCATTTGGAGATGTATGAGAGAAGGAAAGCCCATGATGAGGCAGAAACTGAGAAAGAGAAGCTTCCTTTTCTCCTGTATGATCTCTCCAGGAGCAGCATTGGGAAAGCCAGACACTGCATCTACCATCTTCATTTGGAAATGGGTGTCTCAGGGGTCAACTCAGAAAAACAACCATGTATGGGGGAGTGGGGTGGGCTCACATCAGCTCACCAGCTTTCTCACTGTTGGGCTCACAGTTTGAGGCTTCCGTCCAGCACGGCAGGAGCTTGAGGCAGGTGCTCACTGTGTAGAAGCAGCCAGGAAGCAGAAAGCGATGAGTAATGGTGCTCAGCCCAGTGTCTCCTCTCTATGCAGTCCAGGACCTTGGGATGGCGCAGCCTCGGGAGAGGACAGGGAGCACAGCGGTGAGGTTGCTGTTATCATCCTGCTAGGGCGTTAGAGAATTATTCTCACTGGAAACCTGTATTACGCCAAGGGTTTTCCCAAGAACCAAGAGAACATGAAAATCTAATAAAGGGTCAGAATTAGAGAAGATACGGTAGCTCCCTGTAGCTTTGGGAAACACTTTTGGAGGAAAAAGAAAAAAAAAAAAAGAGGAATGCATAAAACCACCAACAACAACAATCGAGTCCTGCATAGGGTAATTTCCCCTCACGTACCTGTAATGAAGTTGTATTTCTAAACCAGGCATACTAGGACCTAAACAACCAAACTCAGAATAAACGGAACAGTCTCCTTCCTCTCAGCTCTGAAGACAGACCACTCAGTCTTATTTGGTTTGTTTGTGTGGCTAGTTGGTTGGTTTTTTTTGAGACAGGGTTTCCCTGTGTAGTCTTAGCTATTCTGGACTCGCTCTGTAGACCAGGCTGGCCTTGAACTCACAGAGATCCGCCTGCCTCTGTCTCCCCGAGTGCTGGAATTACAGACGTGCGCCCCTACTCTCGGCTAACCGCTCAAGTCTTACGTAGCTCTTTAGTAATCTAAGCATACTACCGTTTTTTCTCTCCTAATTGAAAACATTTACCATTTTAATAAAAGGAAACGCCTTCTAGCTTCTCTTTGACACATTTGAGTTCCAGCATCACTACTCTTTGGGGCTCTGGAGCAAAGAAAGTGTCACTCAAATGGGAGCACAGTGGAGGGATACTGTGCTCTCGTTACAGAGACTTGAGACCAGGGTAGAGTTCACGGTGTGGTATTTTGGGCAGTGAGGGAATGAGCTGAGAGACATTCCACAGGGGAGAGGGTCAGATTTCATCACACTGCACGTCACGGAGGGAAATTTGTTTATTTCTGGAATTCTCCCCACAGTGTTTCTGGACTGTGTGACTGAAACCATGGAAAGTAAAACTTTGAATAAAGGCTGGGGAGAAGGGGTGAGTGCACATTAATTACCGTAAACTAAGAAAATAAGGCGCCCGGAAGCAAAGACGTCACAAGCAGGTCGTCCACAGCCTCATCAAGATCAGCCTTGGCTACGGGAGCTCCCAAGGTCACAACAAACAAGAGAATGTGGAAGGAAGGAAGGAAGGGAGGGAGGGAGTGAGGGAGGGAGGGAGGAAGGAAGGGTGGGGTGGGTGGGCCGGGGTGGGTGGGCCCAGTGCAAAAACAAATAATCTGACAGGAGAAACACACTGAGCCAAATCAGCAGGACAAGATGCTGAATCAAGGGACGTGGCTGAGGAAGCAGAACGCCCAGACAGCTGGTGGGCACAACACCATAAGCGGAACAGCTGCTAGGGCTGCACCTGCCTGGCACGAGGCCAGACAGCAAGCAAGGATACAGTGTAATAATGCACTGCAGGAGCTGGGAGCAAGCTGGGAGACAGGGTAGAGAGCACACATAGACCGTACAAGCACCCTCTCGCAGAAGGCAAAGTAAGGTGGCCCTCAAAGACAGGCTACCGAAGCTGTAAACCTAGCTTGCAGAGGCCCTGCAGAGACAGACCCATGTCAATGATTGCCACAGACCCAGCAGTGGGAGTGGCAGTACTGCTGGTTCCTGAAACAAGATGCAGGGGATGGACGGGCAGAGACAACATTGTGGAGAGAAGGTGCAAGAAGGAAAAGCAATCCTAGATGAAAAGGAAGCTCACTGGCTATGAAGAAAGGAACATACCATCAACGGCAGAACAAACCACTTAGACAGGTGTATGTAACAGAGATGGCTGCTACGTGCCTTAACAGGAGGCTAGACGTGAGTAGAGGGAAACCGGAGTTCAAGGTCAAGAGAGTTCTCTTTCAAGGGCAGCTCCAGGAGCAGAGGTGGCTGAATCGTTTCTTTTCTTCCTGTCAGCTCCGAACAGCCACGTACTGGGGCACAGTCCCACCTGCTTGCTTTAGCGCTATCTTTCTAAAAGTGAATGCCAAGACAGGCCGGGGTGCCCCAGAAAGCTCCAAGTGTGGTGCAGAATGCCGACCACGGATCCCTGTCAGGGACAGGCATGCTTCATTTTAGTGCAGGGGGTTCTAAAGTCCTCTCTAGGATCTTGTCTTTGTGAGGCTGGGCTCGGAGGCTGTTCCTACCGTTAAAAGAAAAGGTGGTGTACACGTAAGCCTATAGATGGAGTTTTTGGTCAGTGGGGAACTGCAGTTGTTGAAGAATGAAAGTGGCCAGGTGCAGGGCTACCTGCACTTAATGCAGGTGCCTTTAATCCTCCAAGTCGGGAAGCAGAGATTGGCAGATATCTTTGAATGAGAGTAAAGACCCTAGTCTACACAGCGAGTTCCAGATTTACGTAGAGACCCTGCTTCAAACAACTACAATAATTGAAGTTCAAGTAGCAGGTGTGGCTGGCCTGATGGCTAAGTGGTCAAGGACACAGCGCTTCCTGAGGACCCAGGTTCTAGTCTCAGCACTAAATGGTGGCTCACAACCATTTGTAATTCCACTTCCAGGAGATCTGGTACCTTCTCCTGGCTTCCTTCAGCACCCTTCCCATGGTGCACAGACATACATGTAAACAAAATACCCGTACACAAAAAGCAATAAAAAAAAAAAAGGGGGGCGTGGAACCAGAGCGATAGCTTGATGACTAAAAGCACCGGCTGCTCTTTCAAAGGACCTGGGTTCAGTTCCCATCGCCGACATGGTGGCTCACAACTGTTTGTAACTCCAGTTTCAGAGGATCTGATACTCTTCCTGGCTCCTATAGACACTACACGTGCATGGTACAAACACACACACAGACAAAATTCTCATACACATGAAATTTAAAAAAACAAAAATAAGGAGGCTCAAAAGAGGACCCCGTGACCGAAAGCAGTTGCTGCTTTTGCTTATTATCTGGGTTCTATTCATAGTGCGCTCATGGTGCTTTACAAACACCTATAACTCCAGCTCCAGGGAGTCTGATACCCACTCATAAACTCCTTGGGTACCAGGCACAAATATACGCATATATTCAGGGAAATACTCATATACATAAAAAACTTAAATAAAATAAAAATATTAAAATAGCATGTGTTGGCTGTGGATGTGGCTAGATGTCAGAGGGCCTGTGTGCAAATCCCTGAGGTTGGGTAACTTCTGAATATTGCTTGGATCTAGGAGTTTTTTGTTGTTTGGTTGGTTGGTTGGTTTTGTTTTTCAAGACAGGATTTCTTTGTGTAGCCCTAGCTGTCCTGGACTCGATTTGTAGACCAGGCTGGCCTTGAACTTACAGAGATCCACCTGCCTCTGCTAGGATTAAAGGTGTATTCCACCACACCCGGCTAGGTATTTCTTTTAGTCTAGGTACAGAGAAAACTTTGAAACTCTCTGCCTTTGAGGTCAGAGGACCCAGTCCTTCGAAAAGGTCACAGGAAGGACACCACAGGGTCAGTCAAGGGAAGTTCCTGGAAGGAAGGGAGTATCTGAGAGGCTGCAGGGTAGAAATGGAAGGGGCTGCCTCTTCTGTCCTTGGGATCCCATCCTGCCTGCTCACTAATCTCTTTGTCTGGACAAAAATGATTTCCCTCCAGGACCACGCATACATAGTGCTGTCTTTTCTCATCAAAACCACGGTCCCTTGAGGCTCGGCTCCAAGTGGTTTCCACAGGGAAACCTCAAACACCCTCCCTTGGTCACCACAAACCATGTGCAATCCTGGCTCAGCGGCCTCCCCCATGCCCCTGTCCCATCCTAGTTCAGCTCTCCGTCGGGCTGGGACAAGGCCTGTGGTTAAAGGGACTAGGTCTCACTATTCAGCATCTACCACGTATTCACCAAGTGCCCACCTTGTGGCCAGGGTACAGATGCTGTCCTACTCCCTCACATACTTGGTTTGAGGGCACACTGCCTGGTAAAAAAACAGTTCCTTAGGAGACAGCAGAGGGCGCTCCCAGGAACACCCTGCTCTCCAGACAAGGAGGAATCCACTGGCAATGCAAGTGCACCCAGGAAGAGACAAAATGTAGGTGTGTCATGGACTGCACAGTCCCGTCCCCCCCCCAACCAGGCTGTTAGTCAGAGGGCACAAAGAAACACTGGGAGTGATGGCAAACACAGCTGCTGCAAAACAGGGGCTGAGGCAAGTGGAGAGCAAGCCTAAGGCCAGGCTGATTTAAGTAGTGAGTTCCAGGCCAAACAAGAAAGGTAGGCAGGCAGGAATGAAAGGGCCAACGTAAGTGGCAAGCAAGGATAGGAGGAATAACAAAATGGGAGGACGGAAGAGAGAGAACCCCAGCAGTTCCAGTGTAGTAGAAAAGCTCTCTAACTACAATGGCCCACACTAAGGGAGGACTCATCCTCCAGGCTCGTGGAGGCTGCTTTTCTGCTGCCCAGCGGTGATGAGATCCAGACGAAGGCACGGCCTCTCACGTCTTGGTGCTTGCCAACAAATTCTGAGCAAGCCTGGTGCAGGGTCCTCAGGAGGGCTAGTGATCCCTCAAGTGTGTCCTCCCACCTGGGGGGGAGGGAATCCAAGGTGCTCTGGCTCTCCTCCTCTCTCTTCTCCCTCTAGCTGGCTGTACAGGGCCCAGTACAAATGCAGGGAGCCAAGGAAGAGCCTCTCTCTGCACTGCCCTGGATGCTGCCAGCCCAGCAGCAGCCCCCGCTGGCCCTGGCTCCATTAGCTCCACTGTCCTGAGGAGATGGTGTGATGACAATCCAGTGAAAGCTCAGCGAGACAGAGCCCCACCTACAAGCCCTGGTGGGGACAGAGCTTAGATCTCAACTCCTCCGCTTCCTCTGTACTAATAGGAGGGTGGGGTCCTGGGCTTTTGGTGTCCACCACCCACAGGTGGACCACAGGTGGCCTCTCAGAGAAGCTGGGAGAAGCTGAGGGCCCAGAGAAAGGCTTTGCAGACAGGAAGGGTGGGTGGGGCGGCCTGAGAGAGCAGAACCTACGCCTCAATTGGTGGCACCTGTAGTTCTCCGGAGAACAAGGATGCCTCCAGCTGGCTGGTACTCACTCACTGTCCCCTCCTTTGTGTCTGGAGAGGCAGCAGGCTCCGGAGTGCTCCTCACCATTGCTCTAATCCCCAGACCGCATCACTTGGAAGGTGGAGGTGCTGGAAGCCTGCCTGCTGGGCTCAGCCAAACACCCACCCATCCTTAGCCCAGGTTCCCCCAGTAATTCGATAATTGGGTGGGATTTTCAGTAAGAGAGAGGGAAAGTCCAAAGTACTGATGAGCCAGTTCTCCTCCCTCCGTGCCTCATTCCACAGCTCTCCCCTCCTTCCCTCTGAGAGTAGGGGTCTAAGTCGTGATTACTCAGACTACGGAGGGTGGACAAAGGCCAGACTTACTTAGACTGTGCAGCCTTACAATGGTGGCGCATAACAAAAAAGACAAAGAAAGAAAGAAAAAGAATGGTTCTCTCTCTAAACTTGGGTCTTGAGATGGCATATCCAGGTGCCTCCTGGAGCCAGGGTCTATAAAACCACGAGTGACAACCTCAACATCAGCTCCCTTGACTGACGGTAAACCCAGTATGGACATTGGGTGGAAGGGGGCAGGCTTTAGGAAGCAACCTGCCTCTCTTTCTCCAGTCCATACTGAGCTTACAGAAACAGCTGGGCATCTTCTGCTCTGAGAAGAAATCCTGTACAGCTACACACACACACACACACACACACACACACACACACACACACACACAC